>NW_026988512.1:1882500-2342500 GCF_030222135.1 Aotus nancymaae | reverse complement strand
TACATTTTAATAACTCAATTAAACATCTTGAACATTAATTGCTTTTCCTAAAAGGAGAAATTCTGTACTCTTTCAGAGTAGACATCATTGATGAGACTTAGAATCTCCAAGTAAAAGAAGATGATTCATGTTTAAGATGTAAACCAGAGTGATCCCAGACAACAGGAAATGTTGAAGAACAGGGTTTGAGGGCAACCAAAATGTGTATGTGAAAGCATTTGAGCAAAGATGCCTAGTTCATTGCTGGTTATTTTTCCTTGCTTTTCTATAATGCAGATCTGAGAATGAGTTCTCCGAAGGTCAGACAAAGGACTCACAGAAGAAAGTCGTTGAGGAGGTAACAGGACAAAGGGATAACTGTGAGGATGTCCCACGTGTGGGACCCTAGGAAAGACTGAATAAAAGGTGGAGGTGCTCACAGGGCCAGAAGTACCCACATCTCGAGCTGACGGAATGAGGCAAGGGATAGGGTGAGAGGGAATTATCCTGGTACTGTAATTTAGTAAGGACTTTCTGAAACTCCAGTCGTGTTGAGATTAAGTAGTTATGGCCTAGTGGCAACTTCATGGGAAAGAGCCAGAGGGAAAATTAACTTGCATTTGACATGAAACACATACTCTGTGGGTATTCATCAGAGTAAATTATATGCGTTGAGGATGTTCAAAAGCACTTCCTTTCTTTTCCTTAATGGATATGTACTGTTGGATAACATTGTACTGCCCTCTTGGCTTTTAGTAACAATCGCCAATTTCTGATGCCTATTATCTAGTGTTTAACTGTCTATACTTAGGCTTAAATTGAGGATACATACACATTACCATAATCCCCAGGAATTGCATATTATTTCCTACCAATCCTTAGTTCCTTGCTCCTCAGCAAAATGCAGGATTCCAGCCAGACTGGCGGGCAATGCCGTGGGAGAGCCCAGTGCTGGGAAGAAGATCCAGCCTCAGGAGAGCCTGGGAGGCCGGGTGAGCTGGCCCAGCTGCCAGCCAAGGAATGAAAGCGCCAGATTGGGAAGGTGCTGGGGCAGAGGGGTGGGAGAGGGCCAGGACGGGCATTTCCACGCCTCTCTCTGTCACCTTGAGAACATGGGACGTTGGCTATTAATAATTGGCAGCTGCGTCCTGCTCTCCTGGGGAGCCTGGGGAAGCCATGACTAGGAGGGCACGTGGAAGGCGGCTGGGCTGGAGGGAGTGACGGTTGCAGGCTGGCCCGGGCCTTCCTCCTCTTCCTGCGGGGCTTCCCATGGCTCTGTGGTGAGGTGCAGAACACAGGCACGTGAGGCGCTCTGTTTACAAGATGCAAAGAGCCAGGTGGTTCTAAGAGGTCTTTTTTAAAGCAGGAGGCTGTAATCCCAGCACTTTGGGAGGCCGAAGTGGGTGGATTGCTTGAGCTCAGTTCTCCACCAACCTGGGAATCATGGCAAAACCCCATCTCAACAAAGGATACAAAAATTAGCCAGGTGTGGTGGCATGTGCCTGTAATCCCAGCTACTTGGGAGGCTGAGGCAGGAGAATCACTTGAACCCAGGAGGCAGAGGTTGCAGTGAGCCAAGACCACACCATTGCATTCCAGCCTGGGTGACAAGAGCAAAACTCCGTCTCAAAAAAAAAAAAAAAGGCTGGGCACAGTGGCTTACACCTGTAATCCCAGCACTTTGGGAGGCTGAGGTGGGCGGATCACCTGAGGTCAGGAGTTTGAGACCAGCCTGGCTAACATGGTGAAACTCCATCTCTACTAAAAATACAAAAATTAGCTGGGTGTGGTGGCATGCACCAGTAGTCACCACTGCTCAGGAGGCTGAGACAGGAGAATCACTTGAACCTGGGAGGCGGAGGTTGCGGTGAGCTGAGATTGTGCCACTGCATTCCAGCCGGGGCAACAGAGTGAGACTCCATTTCAAAAAAAAAAGAGAGAGAAAGGGACCAAAGAGGGCTTCCTAGCACCCGGGAGGAATTCATAAAAACATTTCCAGAGCAAAAAGTGAAAGTGTCTGTAAAGGGGTACATCCTCCCCTGGACTATGAATTCCTTATGAGCAGGAACCAGTAAAATGAAAGACGGTTCACGCCTGTGAAGGGAATGGTATAAATTTGACTACATCAGAATTCTGTCCGGAATCAACCTCGCCTACCTCCACCTGATTTAGTTAGAATACCGTAGTGTGAGTGGCGGTCTGGACAAATTTGCCTGAGTAAATCCTGAACAGGCTTAAACACAAACACAACTTCACAGTCTCTCTGGTGGCCCAGGGACAGCGACCTTTCTTAGTGTCTGCAGGAGATACACATGAAGCCAGTGTCACCTGAGCCAGGGGCCTTTTGGCAAGTTCCCAGCTGAAGGCAGGGGGCTCACCCCAAGCACGGCTCCACCTCGGCACTACTGGGCTGGATCATTTTCTGTTGCGGGGGCTGCCCTGTGTGTTCCTAGTGGCATCCCTAGCCTCTGCCAGTCTGTGCCAGTAGCGCCCACCCCTCCCCAACCCGGTCCAACAATCACCAATATCTCTAGCAGCATCAAGCATCCCCCTGGCTCTAGGGATCAGGATCCCACACTATCGTGCCACGAGAGGGTGTGTACAACCAAAGGGTCTGTGCCCTGCTCATCATTCACACAATCCCCTGGCAAAGCCACTTTGCTTCTGCTGATAGCATTCCTTTAAATCTAAAGGGAACTTAGACTTCCTGTAATTCAAGGATCTCTTTTTAAGGAGATTAAGGCCTAGGAGGGACCTCCACGTGGGAAATGTCACCTCTGAGAGACTCCATGTGGAGCTGCCCAGTATGTGTGTGTGTGAGACAGACAGGACCTGGAGATCCAGGGTGGGGATGGTGAAGGGAGGGTAGACAGATGCGGGGGGTGCATTCATGAAATGGGGTGACATCACAGCAGTTCATAGAGTAAAAACTGTAGAATCTGCCACCCGGCCCTTGCAAGGCTGCTCCCTATCACAAAGCAGGAAGTAGGGTGTCAGCTCCCCTCCCCTCCAGCAGTGCCCAGCAGGCCCCTTGCTGGGGATGAGCATATCACACTATGGATATTTGTTTTAGAAATAGTTCTTGAGAACCAAAAGATAAGCTGAAGTCATTTATTCATTGTTCAAGAAACATTTTTGATGTGCTTTTGTTGACTACTGAGGACACAAGTCTCTGCTCACAGGTAAGCGTATGCAGCAGGCATGAAGAGATCCTGGTCAACATGGTGAAACCCCGTCTCTACTAAAAATACAAAAATTAGCTGGGCATGGTGGCGCGTGCCTGTAGTCCCAGCTACTCAGGAGGCTGAGGCAGGAGAATTGCCTGAATCCAGGAGGCAGAGGTTGCGGTGAGCCAAGATGGCGCCATTGCACTCCAGCCTGGGTAACAAGAGCGAAACTCTGTCTCAAAAAAAAAGTGATCCTCCTAAAACAAGGACACATGTGAGGCGACGGACATGTTGTGGGGGCTGAGGATGCAGAGGGGCTGCATCCAACCCAACTGGAAAGACAAGGACCACTTTCAGGGGCTGCAAACCCCCGAGCTAAGTCTAAGAGGATGATTTCAGCAGTTCCAGACAACAGTAAGGAAGGAGGTGTAAGGGAAAGCTCACAAAAGCTTGTGGCCCGTCAGGCACAGCAACCTCACGCCTGCAATCCCAGCACTTTGGGAGGCCAAGGCGGATGGATCACCTGAGGTCAGGAGTTTGAGACCAGCCTGACCAACATGGCAAAACCCCTTCTCTACTAAAAGTACAACAATTAGCTGGGCATGGTGGTGGGTGCCTATTGTAAGGTTTGTTCTTGGGTTCTTGCCGCGTTTAAAATGAAGAAACTGAGGCCAGCATGAAAATAATCCAATGCGAAGGAATTTATTCAGGCTCCCGGGTGAGGTTCTGCGGTCTGGACAGGAGGGGCCGGAGAAGTCGCATGGACGCCTCTCAGACAGGGGGTTTTATAGGGAGTGAAACAGCTCGATTGGTTGTGGGAGAGCAGGACTGCTATTGGGTAAGTTACAAGCCTTGACCTAGGACTTGGCTTCTTGTTGGTTGGAATTACTCTGCTGCTATTGGTTAGCAAGAGGCTAGGGTTACCGCACCTTGTTTGCATACTGGGCTCTTTTAAGGGAAGGTCAGGCTGTGCGAGCATGGGAGAAGGGAAAACGCCTGAGCATGTCTGAGCTTGCCTGAGCTCGTCCGGGCTTGTCCGAGCTTTTGAAAAAAGCGGCGGGCTGTGGGGCGGGGCATGAGTCCCTGCTCCTGGCGAGGCAACCAGCCTTACACCTATGATCCCAGCTACTCAGGAGGCTGAGGCAGGGAAATCGCTGGAACTCTGGAGGTAGAGGTTGCAGTGAGCTTAGATCGTGCCACTGCACTCCAGCCTGGGCGACAGAGCGAGACTCTGTCTGGAAGCGATGCGGTGGGCATGCAGAACCCCAGCACTCCACCTCACCAGGATGTAAGAGTCGAGTCAGAAGACAGAAATCAGACTGAAAGGCCGTGACTGCGGTCTCGAAGAACTTGCATTTCATCTCTAAGGCAATGAGGAGCCCCTGAGGGATAGAATCAAGGAGCACGAGATCAGGCCGGAGCAGCAGGTAGGACAATGCTGCGGTGAGGGGAGACGGGGAGACCCACAGGCAGGGTGGAGGGAGGGGAGTCAGGGATGCATTTGAGGATGCCTAGAAGAGCTGAGAATGATGCTCAGGACTGGGCGTGGTGGCTCAAGCCTGCAATCCCAACACTTTCGGAGGCCAAGTTGGGAGGATCACTTGAGGCCAAGAGTTCATGATGTTCAAGATTGAGGTCTCGCTGTGATGACCAGGCTGTCAACATAGCAAGACCTTAATTCTATTTAAAAATATGAAAGCAGATGCCCAGGTGTCTAGCGGTGACTTAAATGAGGCAGTGCACACAGAAGGAGCAGGCATGCAGCGGGAGCTCTGGACCTCCACGTAGGACGCGTTATGTCTGACAGACTCCACGTGGAGCTGCCCAGTCCAGGTGTTTATGGGACAGACGGGACTGGAGACCCAGCGTGGGAATGGTGCAGGGGGAGCAAACGGACAGAAGTGTGTCCATGAAACGGGGTGACATCACGGCAGGGGCTGGGGTGTGGGCACGAGGAGTAAGAGCAGGGAGGCGACTCTTCCAGGGAACAACAGCAACATCTAAAGGAGGCACCCCCGACCAGAAACCAACTTGTAATCAGCCCAGCCACTCTGTTAGGCAGGATGCTCTTGCAAGACCTGCTCCCTGCCCCCATCCCCATCCCCACCCCCCAGGCCAGAGCAGCCATGCTGGTCTCCTCTGAGCTGCAGAGGGAGCTGGAGTCTCAACACGGAGGGGAAGTGCTCAGACCACTCATCAACCTTTGTTTCCCGATTGCCCAGGCGGCTCCAAGACTCATTTCCCACCACCACACTCTCCCCAAGGCACCAGAATGTGAGCTGGCACCACGGTGAGGACTCGGGACCTACTAATGGACTGTGAACCTAACATTTGTGGAAAATGTTGCACAACTTCTAAGGTCTGTGGTCAGATGGGTTCATCCACAGCCTAATCGTAAGTGTAGACGCTTAAGAACTAGATTATAGCTTACAGAAGCGGTTGGCTGTTTATTGCGAAGTGTGCTACCAGAGGGTAGCGGAGTTTGTAGTCCTGTACATTTGGGGGGAATACGGCTCTGAGCAGCCTCTCCGCGTGTCATGCCCTCTAATGAATACCCACAGTGTCCCCATTTCTCATGAACCAGGACCTGACGTTCCCCCCGGATATCTCTCATAGACTCGACAGAGACAAGAGCATTTGCTCAAACCCTTCCTGAATTCTTTTCAACCCTTAGATATTTCAGTCCTTTTGATAGTAATCACACCTTTCAGCCACTGAGTCATTCAACCTGAGATTCAGAGGCCTGTCCTGGGAGGAAAATGATGGTTTAAATGAGGAGCATTTCCTAAAGCATTTTGCATTTTATTTCTTACTCCAATTTCCCAAGTACTTCTGTGTATAGAAATATTTACTGTTTCCCTAAAGCGTTGTAGTCTCTCCTTTCTACTGAAGAGAAATTAAAGTGCAGCATTGGTGTCAGGGCCCAGAGCGCAGAACGTGCCTTCAGGTGGGTCCAGGCATGGGTGTGGCCCCAGGTCATGACCCCTGGCCCTGTCCATCCTCAGGTATTACTGCCTGGAGGAGGATTTAGTGGTAGCTGGAGCGCAAGGACAAATAGGTTTGGTATGTTACCTGTTTAAGAATGAAATGCAGTTAGGCATGGTGGCTCACAACTGTAATCCCAGCATTTTGGGAGGCTGAGGTGGGTGGGTCAACTGAGGTCAGGAGTTCAAGACCAGCCTGGCCAACATGGTAAAACCCCATCTCTATTAAAAATACAAAAATTAGGCTGGGCACGGTGGCTCATGCCTGTAATCCCAGAATTTTGGGAGGCAGAGGCAAGTGGACCACAAGGTCAGGAAATCAAGACCATCCTGGCCAACACAGCGAAACCCTGTCTCTACTAAAAATACAAAAAAATAGCCAGATGTGGTGGCGGGCGCCTGTCGTCCCAGCTACTCAGGAGGCTGAGGCAGGAGAATCACTTGAACCTGGGAGGTGGAGGTTGCTGAGATCGCACCACTGCACTGCACTCCAGCCTGGGCGACAGAGCAAGACTCCATCTCAAAAAAAAAAAAAAATGTACACACACACAATAAATAAATTAGCCAGGCATAATGGCACGTGCCTGCGTCACTGCACTGGAGCGAGATTCTGTCTCAAAAAAAAGAACAAAATGCTTCCTGGCAGAGTGAAGTCTCTCCTCCATCCACAGTGGACTCTCTTTATTATGACTGTGATGTGTTTGGGGCACACAAGCTGGTGTCTTCTCCAAGGTCAGCTGAGGAGCACTCTGAAAACATAAGTCCATTGTGAAATCCTCAGCAATTCCTCACAGCAGAGTATCACCCTGTGAGAAACGTAGGAATCTAAACCCTGCAAGTCACAGCCAGTCTGGTGAAGCATCCGGACAAGGAGACTAAGATTTCATCTTGATTCTCCACTAATTGGCACTGTAGTGTTCCCAGAAGTCATTTCTGCTCACTGGGTCTCAATTTTCTAATCTATAAAATGAAGGGTTGGAGTAGATCACTGTTTCTCACGCTGCGGGGTATAGACATATTCTTGGGAGCTGTGAGCTCTCTATAAGTTTTTTTTTTTCCTAAAAAAAACCCTTTTTTTTTGAGACGGATTATCGCTCTGTCACCCAGGCTGTAGTGCAGCTTACTGCAACCTCCGTCTCCCACATTCAAGCGATTCTCCTGCCTCAGACTCCCAAGTAGCTGGGATTACAGGCACACACCACCACATCTGGCTAATTTTTATATTTTTAGTAGAGATGGGGTTTTGCCATGTTGGCCAGGCTGGTCTTGAACTCCTGACCTCAGGTGATCCACCTGCCTTGGTCTCTCTAAGTGCTGGGATTATAGGTGTGAGCCACTGTGCTCAACCTTTTTTTTTTCTAAATGTTTAATTTTATTTATTTATTATTTTCTTTAAACTGTCTCCCCCAGGAAGGATTATTTATTTTTGATGTCTTGCTCTGACATCAAGGCTGGGTCATATGATATTGTGACGGCATGATCGTAGCTCACAGCAGCCTTGAATTCTGGGGCTCAAGCAATCTTGCCTCAGCCTCCCGAGTAGATGAGACTACAGGCATGTGCCAACACACTGAGCTAATTTTTTATTTTCATTTTTTTTAAATATAGGGTCTCCCTATGTTGCCGAGGCTGGTCCCAAACTCCTGGCCTCCAGTGATCCTCCTGCCTCAGCCTATCAAAATATTGAGAATTACAGATGTGAGCCACCGCACCCGGCCAATCCAACTTTTTAATTCAAAGCAGTTCAGACTTACAGAATAGTTGCAAAAATAAAATAAGAACATTCACACACCCTTCACATGGATTCACTAATTAACAGCGTTTTGCTACACAAGTCTATTCCCTTCTATGGGTGTTTTCATGTTGATGAAAATGGGTTCGGCATGGTGACTCAGGCCTATAATCCCAGCACTTTGGGAGGCCAAGGCAGGCAGATCATCTGAGGTCAGGAATTCGAGACCAGCCTGGTCAACACGGTGAAACCCCATCTCTACTAAAAATACAAAAATTAGCCTTGCATGGTGGTGCACACCTGTAGTCCCAGCTACTCAGGAGGCTGAAGAAGGAGAATTGCTTGAACCTGGGAGGCAGAGATTGCAGTGAGCCGAGATCACATCACTGCACTCCGGCCTGGGCGTCAGAGCAAGACTCTGTCTCTAAAGAAATAAATAAATAATAAATGCATGTAAGCTTCTATCTGAATTATAACGGGGGCTACTGCCTGCACCAGGGCTTGGAGGTCTGCTCGTGTCTACCTTCCCTTTGGCATCAGGCAATAGTGCTTTAATTTTTACGAGATACCCAGAAAAGAAATGAAGAGGTCTCCACAATATCTACACCCAATGATATCATGAGGTCCCACATAAATGAAGGTTGTTCAGTAATTTTAAAGGGAAAAGCGTGTGGGAAGTTTGAGTTCTTTCTCATGTCATACATTTGCAATATAGGAAAGGCATGTCAAACACACACACAAACTTCTCCAGAAGTCATTTTCATATTGACGTTACCAGTAGCAATTTAGTTTGAGCAAAACATCATTTGGCAAATTAAATTAATGTTACAAAATTAAATTTTTGTGGTTTGAAAGGAATGTTTTTACTGACTTTGTATATTTGTCTTATTATAATTGTTCAAGAGCTATGAACATAAGGACTTTATTTATTTATTTATTTATTTATTTATTTATTTTTAAGACGGAGTCTCGCTCGACTGCTAGGCTGGCGTGCGTGGCATGATCTTGGCTCACTGCAACCTCCGCCTCCCAGGTTTAAGCGATTCTCCTGCCTCTTCCTCCTAAGTAGCTGGGACTATAGGCACGTGCCACCATGCCCAGATAATTTTTGTATTTTTAGTAGAGACGGGGTTTCACCATGTTGGCCAAGATGGTCTAGATCTTTTGACCTTGTGATCGGCCTGCCTTGTCCTCCCAAGGGAGGACAGTTTAGTGCTGGGATTACAGGCGTGAGCCACCGCACCCCACTGAGCATAAGGAATGTATAATGTTGGTGTAGACTGAGCAGCACTGTAATAAAAGTAAAACTGAGGTCATGCTAGAGTGTCACTGGGGAGACTGGCATTCATCCTGTTTATAAACAATGGAACAGAACAAGTTCAGATGTGCCTCAGGAGCATCAGACAGTAAGTAAATATACCCATTCTGTTATATGGAGATTCTATATAGGATTTTGTTTGGAAAAAGTTTGAATATCACCTATCTAGATTAATTTGATGAAGCCGTTCATCTTTAGCAACTAAACCCATTTATTTTCATTCCGAAAGTGCTGTTAGCTGCGGACCATCTTTCATTCCCATGCCTTTTGACGTTTCACTTTCTCTTTTCTTCTTTAATACTATTATTATTATTTTAGACGGGTTCTCAGTCTGTTGCCCAGGCTAGAATACAGTGGTGCGATCACAGCTCACTGCAGCCTTGACCTGGGCTCAAGCAATCCTCCCACCTCAACCACCCAAGTAGCTCGGACTACAGGTACCTGCCACCACACCTGGCTAATTTTTTAAACAATTTTTTTAATAGAGATAGGATCTTGCTATGTTGCCTGGGCTGGTCTTGAACCCCTGGCATCAACTGATCCTCCCACCCTGGCCTCTCAAAGTGCTGGGATCACAAGTATAAGCCACCACACCTGGCCTCTCTTTCTTTATTGTGTATTTACTCGGGAGGCTGAGGCAGGAGAATCTCTTGAACCTGGGAGGCAGAGGTTGCAATGAGCCGAGATCATGCCACTGCACTCCAGCCTGGGCGACAGAGCGAGACTGTCAAATAAAAAAAAGGAAGAATAACATGAGAAATACATAAAAGGTGTAAGTGTTCTCACCAAAAAATAAAGGTGACCATGTGAGGTAACGGATGTGTTAATCAACCTCCCAAGCAGCTGAGACCACAGGCATGTACCACCACTCTTAGCTAAATTTTGAAATTTTTCTAGAGACAGAGTTTCACTATGTTGCCTAGGCCGGCAGAACTTTAATTTTCTAAAAGCAATAGAATATTGCAAATAAAGTTGAAGCCACTTTTTTCCTTCCAACTTTCAGCCCTATTCTCTCTCCTCCCTAGGGGTAAGTATGAATACTACTGGGGATGTGGGGGAACAGTAGCATGAGGCAGGAAGGAGAAAGGTGAGCCCAGGGCCCTCCCCACACAGATACACCCAACAAGGAAGCCAAGGTGGCTACCCCTCAGCCAAGGCTGCTCCCAGAGGCGAGCAAGTGGAGGTGGGTGAGGCTTAGGCGCCAGTGCTGAAGGCCAGGCTTTGAGTCAAAGCTCGGGGTCTGCAGACCTCGTGATCAATTCTCATTTAGCTTTGATTACATTATTTTCCCAGAGCTTAGGATAAAAGCCATTTAAGAAACAAAAGGGAAATCTGGGTTGGGACCAGGACCACCAGGGAGCTCCTGAGCTGGCTTAGTGGCATCCCAGGCCCGTGCCAGGACCCAGCAGGGCTGGTTTCCATGGGCATGAATAGGCCCACATCAGAATTCCAGGGCACAGGCAAGGATTACAAACAGAAAGTGACCTCCTGAACAGAGGGCGAGCCTTTGAGTATTCACATTTCTTCTCCGTGCCCACACTCGGAAGCGCCTCTTAACCCTTTAATCACCTGCAAGCTTGTTCACTCGCATGAGGGGCGGATCACACCTCTGCAGCCCGGTTTGTCTCCCATGTATCATCAAAAGGGGAGGGGTGTTTCTCCTGGAACCCTCAGCACCCTGTCCTGAGAGGAAACGGAGTGTATGGTAACACGCAGCTACCACTGTGCTTCTCTGAGCCATCCTGTCTAGTTCTGATGTGTTACATGAAATGAGACAAAGGGTGCCAGCAGTGCCTCAGCCCTTGGCCAGCCCTGAGCATGGTGGCGAGTGCCGTAGGCACAGGACTTGCCCAACTCTTGGGATTTGAAAAAATGAAGTTGGATTCAGCCAGCACCTGAGGTTATAACTCCATGGGGAGGGAGTCAAAAGCACATTTCTTATTACATAATTATTCTCTAATTTAATTTTTTTGTTTGTTTTTTTCTGTAGAGAACAGGGTTTTGCTACGTTGCCCAGGCTGGTCTTGAACTCCTGGCCTCAAGCAATTCTCTGGCCTCCCCAAGTGCTGGACTTATAGACATGAGCCACTGTGCCTGGCCCTCTAGTTTAAATGTAAAGCAATTTGGTGAAAAAGACACCTAAATTATCAGACTCTCCAAAGCTTCAGAAAACCTTTTATTCCAGTCTATGGGGTCCAACCCAGATCACAAGACGTATAAAATTCACAATGTCTATGGGGCTACCCGTTAATTCCTTTAGGTTTTGGTCTTTTCAAGAGAAAAGGTGAAATGTGACCGGGTGGGGTGGCTCACACCTGTAATCCCAGCACTTAGAGAGGCCAAGGCAGGTGGATCACCTGAGGTCAGGAGTTCGAGACCAGCCTGGCCAACATGTCGAAACCCTGTCTCTACTAAAAATACAAAAACTAGCCAGGTGTGGAAGCTACTCAGGAGGCTGAGGCAGGAGAATTGCTTGAACCTGGGAGGCGGAGGGTTCCGTGAGTGGAGATCACGCCCCTGCACTCCAGCCTGGGCAACAGAGCAAGACTCTGTCTAAAAAAATAATAATAATAAAAAAGAAAAGGTGAAATGCCAAATGTATTAGTATTGAATGTACCGTTTTCATAGGTGAGGCAGTAAAGGCTGCTTATGTGACAAGCAATAGTTTCTGAATAATGTTTGGACAGCACTCTACTGTTTTCAAATCATGTACACACAGCCTCATTTGCTGGTTTTGATTTGCAGTGCTCACTGCCTGCTGGTGAGTTTCTCGCCGTAGACCGCGACTCCTGGGCGGCTGCCCTGTTACATCTCAGGTTGCTACACGCTGTGCAGAACAGTCCCGCTTCTGGCATTTCACAGCTGTGAAGTATAACCTCCAGGAGGATTAGATTGAAACTCATGAAATCGCCATTTTTTTAAATAAAAAAAGGTTTGGTTAATGGTAACTCCATATGATCCAATCTAATATTTTGGTCTAAACAAAGTTTGTGACCAAAGATGCCATTCCATGAATGTTCACTTTGTCTAAATCCTATTTTTAGGGATTCAGGGAACTGGCTCTAAATGCTTTAAATGGGCTGGGTGTGGTGGCTCACTCCTGTAATCCCAGCACTAAGGCTGAGGTGGGAGGATCACTTGAGGTCAGGAGTTCGAGACCAGCCTGGCCAAAATGGTGAAACCTTGTCTCTATTAAAAATACAAAAATTAGCCAGACATGGTAGTGAGCTCCTGTAATCCCAGCTACTTGGGAGGCTGAGGCAGGAGACTATTGCTTGACCCGGGAGGTGGAGGTTGCACTGAGCTGAGATCATGCCACTGCACTCCAGCCTGGGCGACAGACCGACACTCTGTCTCAAAAATACAAAAAGCTTTAAATATATTAGCTCTGTTAGTCTGTACCATCACCCTATGAAACAGTCCTCCTGTCAGCCACCGTCCACGAGTGAGCAAACCAAGACACAAAGTTCAAAAACTCAGCCGTTGCCCAGCCTCACCAGAGAGGCTGCCGCTGAGCTCAGCCTTGGACCCACGCGGTCTGGATCTGAAGCCTTCACTCCGGCTTCCTACCCAAGGAAACCAGAAAACGGAGAGCCAGATGGGAATGGGGAGAGACAAAGAAAACCGATTTGTATTAATGTCCAGTGGGATTTGCATATTTTCATCTAAAGGTAAATGCAGACCCTCACTAAAATGGCTTAAACTATAGGAAATGCATTAGTTACCTAATAATAAATATAGACCAGGCACGGTGGCTCACGCCTGTAATCCCAGCACTTTTGGGGGCCAAGGCAGGAGGATCACCTGAGGTCATGAGCTTGAGAACAGCCTGGACAACATGGCAAAACCTATCTCTATTAAAAGTACAAAAATTAGCTGGGCGTAGTGGCAGGCGCCTGTAATCCCAGCTACTCAGGAGGCTGAAGCAGGATAATCACTTGAACCCAGGAGGTGGAGGTTGCAGTGAGCTGAGATTGTGCCACTGCACTCCAGCCTCGGAGACAAGAGCGAGACTCCATCTCCAAAACAAAAAGAAGAAAGAAAAGGGAAGCGAAGGAAGGGGAAGGGAGGAGAAGGGAGCGGAGGGAAGGGGATGGGAAGGAAGGAAGGAGGAAGGAAGGAAGGAAGAAAGGAAGGAAGGAAGGATTAGTCAGGTGTGGTGGCAGGTGCCCATAGTTCCAGCCACTCAGGAAGCTGGGGTGGGAGGATTGCTTTCCCTCCGGGAGGTTTTTTTTGAAACAGAACCCTGTCTCAAAAAAAGAAAAGAACTGTAGAGCCTGGGCAGTGGCAGGACTCATTAATTTCATAGAACAATGATGTCATCAAGGGACAGTTGCCTCTGTCTTTGTGCTCTGCATCCTCCACATGCTGGTGAGTTCACCAGGCTGTTTCTCTCATGGGCCCCTAATGACTGCCGCAGTCCAGCCTTCATGTGCCGATAACAACAGCCAGGCAGAAAGAGTGGATCAACCCTGTTTTATGTCTCATTTTAAGACTGAAGAAAATCACGACCGGGCACAGAGGCTCATGCCTGTAATCCCAACACTCTGGGAGGCCAAGGTGGGTGGATCATTTGAGGTCAGGAGTTTGAGACCAGCCTGGCCAACATGGTGAAAACCCGTCTCCACTAAAAATACAAAAATATTTTCCAGGCATGGTGGTGAGTGCCTGTAGTCCCAGCTACTTGGGAGGCTGAGGCAGGAAAATCGCTTGAACCCAGGAGGCAGAGGTTGCAGTGAGCCAAGATTGCGCCATTGCACTCTAGCCTGGGTGACAGAGTGAGACTGTCTCAAAATAAAATAAAATAAGAAATAACAATAATAGACCCATTGCACAATAACACAGATGGCATTCCTTAAACTATATATACGTTTTTTAAAAATGTTACTTTAAGTTCTGGGGCTATATTTTCTAAAATAAAAGAAAATTTAGTAGAATAGTAGCTTTGTTTGCTATTTTTACAAATCTCTGTAATGTCTGAGCTAAAAAAAGATACCCCTCACATCCGCTTCTGCATTTAGTCTGTGGTGATGTGTTATTTTGGTTGAAGAACATGAAGAAAATTCAGTGTCACACAGATAAAGAGCTGGGAAAGGGAGGATCATTTAAATAGCCTTTCAAGATAATCGTGGATATTTTTCCTTGACGCTGCACTAACCATCAGAAAGTGGTGCGGGTCGAGTACCCCTTATTTGAAATGCCTGGAACCAGGAGCGTTGAGATTTTGGACAGTTTCCATTTTGGAATATTTGCATATGCATAATAAGATACCTTGAGGATGAGATCCAAGTCTAAACACAAAATTTATTTGTTTCATATACAGCTTACTCATATAGTCTGAAAGTCATTTTTATATAATATTTTAGATAATTTTGTATACAAAACTATTTTCACTGCATTGACTATGACCCGTCCTATGAGGTCACACGAGGAATTTTTCCATGTGTGGCATCATGTTGGTTCTCAAAAAATTCCAGATCTTGGAGCATTCTGGATTTTGGATTTTTAGATTAGGGAAGTTCAACCTGTAGCATTTAATGGTTAGTTGCAATGTGGAATCAGAAACCATAATAATGAACTGTTCGTACTATAATATTAAAATCCATTCATCAGTCGGGTGCAGTGGCTCATGCCTGTAATCCCAGCACTTTGGGGGGCTGAAGCAGATGGATCATCCGAGGTCAGGAGTTCAAGACCAGCCTGGCCAACATGGCGAAACTCTGTCTCTACTAAAATGCAAAAACTAGCTGGGCATGGTGATGTGTGCCTGTAATCTCAGCTACTCATGAGGCTGAGGCAGGAGAATCATTTGAATCCAGGATGCAGAGGTAACGCTGTGCTCCAGCCTGGATGACAGAGCGAGACTCTGTCTCAAAAAAAAAAAAAAAAGCATTCATCTATTTGAAATTTTGAATGGATATTTTATTTATGAATGTTTCTATAGCATCACATTTGTCACTTAGAAAATATTGGCTTGGGCCGGGCGTGGTGGCTCACACCTGTAATCCAAGCATTTTGGAGGCCAAGGCAGGTGGATCACCCGAGGTCGGGAGTTCAAGACCAGCCTGAGCAACATGGTGAAACCCCATCTTTTAAATTAAAATATATATATATATTGGCTTACTGAGTTATGCATATCTTCCAAATATTGACACATTTCATAATACCAAAAAATTCATTCATGCCACTACCTACCTTTATAAGGAAAGTATTAAGAAGCCATCGGACTTACAGTGGTGGATTCAAGTTTTACAGTATTCCAATTTTTCATGAAATGTTCAAATTTTATCATTGGCAATGAAAAAATATCCATTGTTTTCACTTAAATAAAATGTCCACTTTGTTCATTTTTAACAAAACACCTCCCAAATACCCAAGTCTAAATAATCATAATTTGTTCACCTGCTGTTCTTTCAAGTAAAATGGTGCTCCATGATCCAAGTAGCTTGTTTAGCTTATAATTCAAGTGGTTGCTGATATGGCTGGGCTGTGTCCCCACCCAGATCTCATCCTGTAGCTCTTAATTCCCATGTGTTGTGGGAGGGGCCTGGTGCGAGATGACGAATCATGGGGGCGGGTCTTTCCTGTGCTGTTCTTGTGATACTAAATGGGTCTCATGAGATCTGATGGTTTTAAAATGGGAGTTTCCCTGCACAAGCTCTCACTTTGCCTGTTGCCATCCATGAAAGATGTGACCTGCTCTTCCTTGCCTTCCGCTGTGGGAAGAAAGTTGCCCAGGTGCCACGGCAAGAGACGGAAGGCACAATCTGTCCCAGCGTAATAAATGATTACTTAGATATAACAATGATACCAAATATATTTACTGATTACTTAGTTATAGCATAATAAATGATCATTTAGTTACAGCAATGACACCAGTTAGACTTAGATACAATCACATAATCAATTACGTGCTCAATCTTACTACATTATTATTCTCTATCATTAACCTTTGCTTTAGTATTACAGCGTATGAACATTTTTGGCCTTATAGTATAGAAATAATCTGGTGAAATATAATTTGGAACCGAAGGGACATTGAGAAGTGATCAGGAGGTGAGAGCAAATGCCTTGCGGTAGCGCCAGTGCCTGGGAACGTGCCTGTCACCTAGCAGGCAGGTCCTGCGGGTAACGCCAGCGCCTGGGGAGGCGCCCATCGCTTAGCAGGCCATGAGGCGCAATTTCCCTTTCACTGGGGAGTTCAGAGGCTTCTTCCGGCTCTCGAGGAAGGTCTGACACTAGCCAGGCCGGCCAGCAGACATCTAGGGGCTTAAACACCTCTCCGTGTTGCTGTGCTCCAACGGTCACCATCCTTGTCCGCTTTTATGTTCCGCTTTCCCACCCAATGCTCCCTTGTAATTTCTTAGAATAGGGGAATCCTAAAAGCCTTTGATCTCTCTCATAAGTGCATAGAAAGATACTGACGTATGTGCCTCCCCTCCTGGCAGCGGCTACCTGAGAGGGAGGGGCCCTCTGTACTCTTCCCATGTGACCCCCTGAACTGTACCCACATGGCCCCCCATACTGTAAGAATGTGATTTGCTTGACCCCTATCAATCATGTTAGATGAGTCACTCTCCTGCCCCTGCCCCTCTGCCCTGTATACAATAAATATCAGTGTGTCCAGACAGTCGGGGCCACTACTAGACCCCAGGCCTTGGTAGTAGTGGTCCCCCAGGCCCCACTGAATCCTTCTCCTATCTCTGCATCGTTGTGTCTTTCTCTCCTGCGATCTGTCATCTCCACACACAAAAGAACACCCACTAGATCATGCAGGGCTGGACCCTGCGTTCCACCATGACTGTGAGGCCTCCCCAGCCATGCGGAGCTGTAAGTCCCATAAACCTCTCTTGTAGATGGCCCAGTCTGGGTATGTCTTTATCAGCAGCATGAAAATGGACTAATACAGTTGCACAGGCGCTTTCCCTGAGACAACCTTCATACTTCAGTATGTAGCAAAAGTGCTTCATGTGCACTTCCCATTTGGTCTAATGAAAAGGTATGTGTTCAAAATGTTAAGATTTGGCCAGGCACGGAGGCTCACACCTGTAATTCCAGCACTTTGGGAGGCCGAGGTGGGTGGATCGCCTGAGGTCAGGAGTTCCAGATCAGCCTGGCCAACATGGTGAAACCCTGTCTCTACTAAAAATACAAAAAGTTAGCCGGGCATGGTGGCGGGCACTTGTAGTCCCAGCTACTTGGGAGGCTGAGGGAGGAGAATCGCTCGAACTCAGGAGGTAGAGGCGGCGGTGAACCGAGATCATTCTACTACACTCCAGCTTGGGCAACAAGAGTGAAACTCCATTTCAAAAAAATAAAATAAAAGACAATAAAGTTAAGATTTAATGGAATTACCTACTTTCACAGCTTCATCAAGGACATTCTGAAGTGAAACTGTCTTGTCCTTTATTAACTGCATGTGTGGGCCGGTGGAGCACATATGGCACTTCCGGTACGGAGACAGCTGGATTCATGCTGAGGGGCCGGCAGCTGTACTCACCTCATATCATGCGTGCAAATGTCAGTAGACTCGTTCCAGGATACAGCGTGAGATTCATAAGAGGCTTTTCAAAGCTTTGTATTTCTTACTAAGCAGCAAATTTCTTGTCAAAGGAGTTATTCCACGACTTGTATTTGTTGCCAAGTAATTCCCATGAAGGATCTTTGGTGATTATTAGTTGGGGCTGATGCCGCATGAACACATGCACAAGAGCAAGCCCAGTCAAATTTCTAGATTCGTCCCAGTGGTAAGCAGAAGTACAATTCTGCAGAAGAGGTATTAATTCACTTAGTACTTTTATAGCCAAATCTTTAATGCAACAAGTTACTGGTCGTTGGAAAGTGGCATTACCATAATTTCCTTTACTGACTTTTCATCTAGCAGGCATCCAGCAATGTCATCTATAAAAGGCTTTGTAAGGCGTTCAACTACCATGTGCTCTTCTGCAGCCTATGTGATAAAACAGCTTAACTCTGCAAGGTGCTTCGGACACTATCTCATTTCTAATAGGAAAAGCCGTGACAAACAGCTTTTAGCTTTTAAACAACTCATCATGTCTATATTTAATATATTTAATCCAGAGGATAAGGGGGAGGTGGGGATGGTTAATGGGTACTTAAAAATAGAAAAAATGAGTAAGACCTACTATTTAATAGCACAACAGGGTGACTATAGTCAATAATCATTGTACCTTTTAAAACAACTAATTGGATTGTTTGTAACACAAAGGATAAATGCTTGAGGGGATGGATACCCATTCTCCATGATGTGATTATTAATATCTAGTATTTGATAGTACAATAGGGTGACTATAGTAAAAATATTTTAATTGTATATTTAAAAATAAAACACTCTGGGTGCGGTGGCTCACGCCTGTAATCCCAGCACTTTGGGAGGCTGAGGTGGGTGGATCACGAGGTCAAGAGATCAAGACCATCCTGGCCAACATCATGAAACCCCATCTCTACTAAAAACACAAAAAAAATTAGCTAGGCATGGAGACAAGTGCCTGTAGTCCCAGCTACTCGGGAGGCTGAGGCAGGAGAATCTCTTGAACCCAGGATATGGAGATCGCAGTGAGCTGAGATTGCGCCGCTGCACTCCAGCCTGGTTAAAGAGGAGACTCTGTCTCCAAAAAACTAAATACATAAAAATAGTATAATTGGATTGTTTGTAACACAAATGAAAAATGCTTGAGGGGATGGATACTCCATTCTCCATGATGTGATTTTTTCATATTTCATGCCTGTATCAAAACATCTCATGTACCCCATGAACTATGTACCTATGGCCAAGCATGGTGGCTCACGCCTATAATCCCAGCACTTTGGGAGACCAAGGTAGGTGGATCACTTAAGGTTGGAAGTTCAAGACCAGCCTGACCAACATGGAGAAACCCTCTCTCTACTAAAAATACAAAATTAGCCGGGCATGGTGGCACATGCCTGTAATCCCAGCTACAGGTAGCTGAGGCCGGAGAATTGCTTGAACCTGGGATGCAGAGGTTGCACTGAGCCAAGACCACACCACTGAACTCCAGCCTGGGTAACAAGAGTGAAACTCCCTCGCAAAAAGAAACAAAAAACTATGTACCTATTATGTACCCACAAAATTTAAAAATTAAAAACTTTTTAAAGAAAAAGAAAATAAAAGGAAAAAATAAAATAAATAAAATATTTAATTCATTTTTCTTTACATTTCGAGTGAGTGGTCTTCGAGTGATGCCACAACTTAATTGGCACCATAATACTTTCTCTTGTCTTATTAATAAGCTCTATTTGTTAGAGAAGTTTTAGGTTCGCAGCAGTACTGGGAAAAAGTACTGAGAATTCCCACATACACACTGTCCCCTGACTCGCACAACCTTCCCCATTATCAGCATCCCACCCTACAGTGGTGCATTTGTTACAGTCACTGAACCTTCACCGTGAGACATCAGGATCACCCAAAGTCCGCAGTTTCCATGAGGGCTCTCTCCTGGTGTTGCACACTCTGTGGGTTTGACAAGTAAGATGGCACGCATCTACCATTGCAGTATCATACACAGCAGTTTTACTGCCTAACAATTCTCTGTGCTCTGTGCATCCATCCTTCCCCTCTCTCTAATCCCTGGCAACCCACTGATCTTTTTCCCATCCCCCTAGTTTTCCCTTTTCCAGAATTTCACATAGTTGGAATCACACAGTACGGAGCCTTTTCAGATTGGCTTCGTCCCGTTAGTAATATGCATTTAGGTTTCCTCCATGTCATTTCATGGCTTGAAAGCTCATTTCTTTTCACCACTGAACAATACTTCATTGTCTGGATGTATAAAAGTTTATTTTTTCACTCCCCTATTAAAGGGCATCTTGATTGCTTCCAGGTTTTGTAAATTATGAATAAAGCTGCTGTCACAACCTCCATGTATGAGTTTTTCTGAAGTTTTCAACTCCTTTGGGTAAATACCCATGAGTGCCATGATTGGATTATATGGTAAAAGTAGGTTTTCTTCTGTAAGCGACTGCCAAACGGTCTTCCAAAGTGGCTGTGTCATTTAGCATTGTCACTATCAATGAATGAGAGTTCCTGTTGCTTCACATCCTTCCTGGCATTTGGTGGTGTCCCTGTTTTGGATTTTGGCCAATCTAATACACATGCAGTGGAATTTCATTTTAATTTGCAATTCCCTAATGATATGTGATACTGAATATCTTTTCAAAAGTTTACTTGCCATTTATATATTTTCCTTAAGGAAGTCTCTGTTCAGGTTTTTGGCCCATTTTTTCATAAGTTGTTCATTTTCTTTCTTTTTTTTTTTTTGATAAAGTGTGTGTGTTTTTTTTTTAAAGAAAAAAAGGAAGAAAGAAAGAGAAAAAAAGCATGAAGAAGAAGAAGAAAAAGGAAGAGAAAGAGGGAGAGAGAACGGGAGTCTTGCTTTATTGCCCAGGCTAGAATGCAGGCTAAAAACGGGAATTGAAAACCTCTTTTATGCCAATAATTGTGCTTAACAATGGAGACAGGAAGGAATAAGGGAAGAAAATAACAAACAAGCAGCCAGCCAATATTTCATTTAAACCTATGAAATGCTATGCAATTACTGAGGAGTGATTTACTTCCAATTATGTAGTCACTTTTGGAATAGGTGTGATATGGAAGAATGTGTGTTTTGTGTATTTGAAGTGGAGAGTTCTATAAATGTTTATTAAGTTTACTTGTTCCGGGTCTGAGTTCAAGTCCTGGATGTCCTTGTTAATTTTCTGTCTCGTTGATCAGTCTAATATTGCTTTATGTATCTGGGTGCTCCTGTATTGGGTGCGTATATATTTAGGATCATTAGCTCTTCTTGTTGCATTGATCCTTTTACCATTATGTAATGTCCTTCTTTGCCTCTTTTGATCTTTGTTGCTTTAAAGTCTATTTTATCACAGATGATAATTGCAACTCCTGCTTTTTATTTATTTATTTATTTTTGCTCTCCATTTGGTTGGTGAATCTTCCTCCGTCCCTTTGTTTTGAGTCTTTCTGTATCATTGCATGTGAGATGGAGTTTAATACTGCCATTTGATGCTAGCTGGTTGTTTTGCCCATTAGTTGATGTAAGTTCTTCATTATGTTAATGCTGTTTACTTTTTGATATGTTTTTGGAAAACCTGATACTGGTTGTTCCTTTATTTGTGTAGTGCTTCTTTCAGAAGCTCTTGTAAAGCAGGCCTGGTGATGGTGAAATGTCAAAGTACTTGCTTGTTCACAAAATATTTTATTTTTCCTTCACTTGTGAAGCTTAGAATGGTTGGATATGAAATTCTGGGTTGAAAGTTCTTTTCTTTAAGGATGAATATTGGCCCCCCCTCTTTTCTGGCTTGTAGGGTTTCTGCTGAGACATCTGCTGTAAGTCTGATAGGCTTCCCTTTGTGGGTAACCCAACCTTTCTCTCTGGCTGCTCTTAGTATTTTCTCCTTCATTTCAACCCTAATGAATCTGACGATTATGTGCCTCGGGGTTGGTCTTCTTGAGGAATATCTTTGTGATGGTCTCTGTATTACCTGGAGTTGAATATTGTCCTGCCTTACTAGGTTGGGAAAGTTTTCCTGAATAATATCCTGACGAGTATTTTCCAACTTGGATTCATTCTCTTCGTCACATTCAGGTACACCTATCAAACGTAGATTAGGTCTTTTCACATAGTCCCATATTTCTTGGAGACTTTTCTCATTCCTTTTTATCCTTTTTTCTCTAATCTTGACTTCTCATTTTATTTCATTAAGTTGGTCTTCGACCTCTGATATCCTTTCTTCTGCTTGATCAATTCAACTGTTAAAACTTGTGCATAGTTTGCGAAGTTCTCATGTTGTTTCAGCTCCATTAATTCACTTATATTCCTCTCTAAATTGTCTATTCTTGTTAGGATTTTGTCAAACCTTTTTTCAAAGTTCTTAGTTTCTTTGCATTGGGTTAGAACAAGTTATTTTAATTCACAGAAGTTTCTTATCATTCACCTTCTGAAGCCTACTTCTGTTAATGAAACGCACTCATTCTCCATCAGGCCTTGTTCCGTTGCTGATGAGGAGCTGTGAGCCCCTGTAGAGGGGGAGGCATTCTGATCTTGGGTATTCTCAGCCTTATTATGCTGGTTTCTTCCCATCATCGTAAATTTATCCACCTGTCGTCTTTGTGATTACCGACTTTCAAATTAGGTCTCTAAGCAGACGTCCAACTTGTTGATTCCCAGCCCTGGAATCTGAGCAATCCACTGCGCCGGCTAAAACAACAGTGTTTAAGATCGATGGTGTTTTTCTGCCCGGGAATCTCCGGTCTAGCTCCCTTCTTGAGTCCGTCCTTCAATCAGCTGAATAGGCGACTCTGCCTTCCCAGAGCTCCAAACAACATCGGCCAAAAGAGGACCCAGTCCCGCTCACTCTGCACCAAGAACTGGCGCGCTAAGGTGCCAGCAAAACTGCCGCACCGGCCACAACAGTCACGCTAGCGACCCATGGGGCTCCTCCGCTGGGAATCTCCTGGTCCGTGAGCAACAAAAATTCGTCTGAAACTGTGGCGTCCTCTCTTTTTCTGCACTTTCACTGAGAGCTACAGTCCCGAGCTGCTGGTGATCAGCCATCTTGGATCTCTCTGGAGTTGTTCATTTTCTCACTGTTGAGTTTAAGAGTTCTTAGATTTTTGGGCAACAGTTTTTTCTTTATCAGTTGTCTATTTTGCAGAATTTCTGTGGCTTGTCTTTTCATTCTCGATACTTTTTGCAGAGCATTAGTTTGTAACTTTAATGAAGTCCAGCTCATCAGTTATTTATTTCATGGGTTGTATCCTTGTTATTGTGTCTAAAAAGTCATTACCATATCCACAGTCATCTAGCTTTTCTCCTGTGTTATCTTCCAATAATGTTATGGTTTTGCATTTTACATTTAGGTCTAAGATTCATTTTGGGTTATTTTTGTGAATTTTCTTCTTTAAACTGTTGGGTGCGGTAGATAATATTAATTGATTTTCAAATGTTGTGCCTTGCATACCTGAAATAAATTCCACTAGGTTGTGGTATACAATTTGTTCTACACATTATTGGATTCAATTTGCTAACATTTTGTAGGGGATTTTACCAATCTATGTTCATGATAGATATTGGTCTTAAAATTTTGTTGTAATGTCTGTCTGTCTTTCATATGTCTATGCTACACTCATAGAATGAGTTAGGAGATACTCCTTTTACTTCTGTTTTCTGGAGATTTTAGAGAATTGGTATAATTTCTTCCCTTAATGTTTGGTAGAATTCACCAAACAAGGTTCCCAGCCTGGTCTTGAACTCCTGACCTCAAGGGGTCCACCTGCCTCAGCCTCTCAAAGTGCTGCAATTACAGGTGTGAGCCATCATGCTCAGACATCTTTTTTTCTTTTTTTAAGATGTAGTCTCTGTCACTCAGGCTGGAGTGCAGTGACGTGATCTTGACTCACTGCAATCCGTCTCCTGGGTTTAACTGATTCTCATGCCTCAGCTTCCCAAGTAGCTGGGAATACAGGTGCTCACCACTACACCTGGCTAATTGTTGTTTTGTATTTTTAGTAGACATGGGATTTCACAATGTTGGTCAGGTTGGTCTCAAAACTCCTGACCTCAGGGGATCCACCTGCCTCGGCCTCCCAAAATGCTGGGATTACAAGCACAAGCCACCGCACCTGGTCCATTTTTTACTTTCTCATGAGATTTCCCTTTGAACCATGTGTTACATAGAAGTGTGTTATTTAATCTCCATGTATTTTGGAATTTTCGAGTTTTCTTTCTGCTATTGATTTCTACTTTAATTCCACTGGGATATT
Source organism: Aotus nancymaae (assembly GCF_030222135.1). Lineage (NCBI taxonomy): Eukaryota > Metazoa > Chordata > Mammalia > Primates > Aotidae > Aotus > Aotus nancymaae. Next base: position 2,318,517 of record NW_026988512.1, on the reverse strand, counting down.
ACAGCAGATATTGCATGATTTCCATTATTAATTTTATTAAGACACATTTTATGGTCCAGAATGTGGTTCTAGCTTGATAAATGCTCCAGGTGAGCTTGAGAAGTGTAATCTGCTGTTATTAGATAAAGTAATCTATACAGTAACTATATCCGGTTGATTTAGGATGCCATTTATTTCAAGAATGCCCTTACTGATATCCTGCCTGCTGGATCTGTTCATTTCTGATAGAGGAGCACTGAAGTCTCTAAGTACAACGGTCGTCTATTTCTCCTTGTAGTTCTATCAGTTTGTGCCTCACGTATTTTGATGCTCTGTTGTTAGATGCATACACATGAAGGATTATTATGTCTTCTTGGAGAATTAATCCCTTGGTCATTATGTACTCCACCTTTTTATTCCTGTTAACTTTCCCTGCTCTGAAGTCTGTTCCAGCTTTCTTTTGATTAGTGTTAGCATGGTATATCTTTCCCCTCTCCTTACTTTCTATCTCTATGTGACTTAATATTTAATGTGAGTTTCTTGTAGACAACACATAGTTGAACCTTGTTATTGATCCACTCTGACAATCTGTCTTTCAGTTGGTGTTTTTGGATCATTGTCATTTAAAGTGATTCCCGATGTGGTAGATATTGTATTTGTTAATGTTTTCTATTTGTTGCCCTTGCCTTTTGTTCCTATTTTTGTCCACCACTCTTTTTCCTGACTTTTGAGGTTTTGTTTGTTTGTTTAGACACAGGGTTTCACTCTGTTGCCCACGCTGGAATTCAGTGGAGCAATCATAGCTCACTGAAGCCGTGACCTTCTGGGTTCAAGCAATCCTTCCAACTTAGCCTCTCAAGTTAGCTGGGACTACAGGTGTGAGCCATCATGCCTGGCTAATTTTTTTTCTTTTAAGTAGAGACAAGGTCTCGCTCTGTTGTCCTGGCTGGTCTTCAACTCCTGGGCTCAAGCAATCTTCTTGCCTCACCTCCCAAAGTGCTGGGATTACAGGTGTCAGCCACTGAGCCCAGCTGCCTTTTGAAGTTTTAAGTGAGCACTTTATACAATTCCATTATCTCTACTTTTTGAACATTATCAATAATGCTTCTTCAAAAAAAAATTTTTAGTTGCTGCCCTGGTGTTTGCAATTCCACTTTGAAATAAAACTATACCACTTCACAAGTAATGCAATTTACCTTTGTAATAACAAAATATTCCTAATTCCTCCCTCCCATCTTATGTCACTGCTGTCATTTAATTTCACTTACATGTAAGCATACATAAGCATTTATATTTTAATACATTATTGCTATTATGTGAACTGTCATCCGTTAGACTAATTAGGAATAAGAAAAATAAAAGTGTTATTTTACCTTAATTTCTTCCTTCTTCAAAACTCTTCATGTCGATCCAAATTTATGACCTATATTATCTTCCTTCTACGAAAGAATTTCTTTTAACATTTTATTGCAAGGCAGGTCTGTTGGCTACAAATTGCCTTTTTGTTTGGCTGGAATGTTTTTATTTCTCCCTCAATTTTATTTATTTTTTTTTTTTTGAGATGGAGTTTCATTCTGTCACCCAGGCTGGACTGCAGTGGCATGATCTTGACTCACTGTAACCTCTGCCTTCTGGGTTAAAGCAATTCTCCTGCCTCAGCCTCCCAAGTAGCTGGGATTACAGACATGCACCATGATGCCTGGCTGCCTGGCTAATTTTTGTATTATTAGTAGAGATGGAGTTTTGCTATGTTGGCCAGACTGGTCTCAAACTCCTGACCTCGTGATCTGCCCACCTTGACCTTCCAAAGTGCTGGGATTGCAGGTGTGAGTCTCCACGCCCAGCCCTTCTTCACTTTTAAAAGATAATTTTACAAGGTAGAGAATTCTAGGTTAGTAGGGGTTTTTTTTCCCCCTTTCTCAATACTTTAAATATTTCACCCGACTCCCTTCATGCTTACGTAACTACTAAGGAGAAGTCAGCTCTAATTCTTACATTTGCTGCTGTCTAGGTAAGGTGCTTTTCACCTGTGGCTTCTTTCAGGATTTTTTATCTTTGATTTTCTGTAGGTTAAATATGATATGACTAGGTGTAGTGCAAGGTTTGTTTTAGTGGTTTTTTTTTTTGTTTGTGTGGAGTCCTTTTGGCAATTATTCTGGTTGGTACTCTCTGAGCCTCTTGGATCTGTGGTTTAGTGTCTATCATTAATTTTGGACAATTCTCAGTCATTGCTTGAAACATTTCCTCTGTTCCTCTCTTTTTCTCCTGTTAGTCTCATGTGTATGTTATATCTTGTTGTCCTACAGTTCTTGAATATTATGGGGTTTTTTTCAATATTTTTTCTGCTTGCTTTTCAGTTTTGGAGATTTCTGGGTTTTTTTGTTGTTCTTGTTGAGATGGAGTCTTGCTCCGCCACCCAGGCTGGAGTGGAATGCAATGGTACACTCTCAGCTCACTGCAACCTCCGCCTCCTAGGTTCAAGCAGTTCTCCTGCCTCAACCTCCCTAGTAGGCTGAGATTATAGGCATGCAGCACCACATCTGGCTAATTTTTGTATTTTTAGTAGAGATGAGGTTTCACCATGTTGGTCAGGCTGGTCTCGAAATCCTGACCTTGTGATCCACTAGCCTTGGCCTCCCAAAGTGCTGGGATTACAGGTGTGAGCCACCGCGCCCAGCCAGAGGTTTCTATTATTTTATCCTTAAGCTTGGAGATTCTTTTATCAGCTGTGTCCAATCTACTAATAAGCCCATCAAAGGCATTCTTCATTTCTGTTATGGTATTTTTATTTTTGGAATGATTTCGTTTTTCTTTCTTAGGATTTCCATCTCTCTGCTTACACTGTCCAACTGTTCTTGCATGCTGTCTACTTTATCCATTAGAGATCTTAGCAAACGAATCATAGTTGTTTTATTTTATTTTATTTTTTGTTTTTTGAGATGGAATCTCACTCTGTTGCTCAGGCTGGAGTGCAGTGGCATAATCTTGATTCATTGCAACCTCTACCTCCCAGGTTCGAGTGATTCTCCTACCTCAGCCTCCTGAGTAGCTGGGATTACAGGTGCCCAACACCACACCCAACTAATTTTTATATTTTTAGTACAGATGGGGTTTCACCATGTTGGCTGGTCTGGTCTTGAACCCCTGACCTCAGGTGATCCACCCACCTTGGCCTCCCAAAGTGCTGGGATTACAGGTGTGACCCACTGTGCCCTGCCTCATTCTTTATTTTTTAACTGTAGGTGACATGTCTCTTCAACATGGCCTTCTTTACCTGCAAAATGAAAATTTCAGACCACATGTATGATCTCAAAAGTCCCTTACCGTTCTAACCACTTCTAATTAGTTAATGTGATGAAAGCGAAGTAATTTTAATACTCCAAGCACTGCAAAGTTGTTTCCGTTCACAAAAGGGCACAAAAATACAGCCTTAGCAATTCCCACAGACTCGCACAATGCCTCGCTCCAGTGGGCTCCTCAGAACAGGTAACAGCACTGCCGCCCGGCATCCTGAGTGCTCGGTTTGGAGGCTTGATGAGATCAAACTCCAATTTTAACCCAAAATATCTCTACTGTTTGGCCTGCAGAACAAAAGCATAAACAAAAACCTTGATTTGACTAAAATACCAGCAGAGAGGGACACCATCTGTGACCTTGCTAAGGAATTTTAGAACTGAGCGGCTAAGAGAGAAATTTGCAAGAGAGCTGCAGTACTGAATTTACTGTTTTTAAGACTGCTTGGGAAACCTACAAAGAAAAAGAAATAGCAAGAATAATAGTAGGACATTGGTCTGCCCATCGTTTAGTTCAAAGATGTTCCCCCTTAAGAATCCAATGGAAAAAAATTGTGTATTAGTCATAGCCAGTTGGAAAGTATAATGGAAGAAAAGACATATCTTGTCTCAAAAAAGATAAAAATAACTAAAAATTAATTTATCAATAAACGTGCAGTTTCCATAAAGAACATTTTATAATTTACTCTTGGACACAAAAACTAATCACATAGAAAGATACACTATGTTCTTAGCTGGGAAGACTCCATATCTGAAAGATATCAACTCTCACTAAGTTGATCTATAAATTTAATACAATTCCAGTAAGATTTTTAAATGGATTTTTAAATCACAGAAGTATAGTCTAAACCTTGAATATAAAAATAAATCATTTGCCAATAAAATTATGAAAAAAGAAGAGTAAAGAGAATTGGAACTAGAGCAAGCAGATATTTTTAAATATTAAAAACTTCAATAAATAAAATAATGTTACACATAAATCAGCAGAAAGGATTAGAAAGTTGATAAATAGAAATACATACAGAAATGGATAACATAATGAAGGTACATTAAAATCAATGAGAAAAAACAGAATATTTACAATAAATGGTCTTAGAACTACTGGGTAAAGAAACACATGGACATGTTCCAAAGAGGCCACATTTTTTTTTTTGAAACAGAGTCTCACGCTGTCACTCAGGCTGGAGTGCAGTGGTGCAATCTCGGCTCACTGCAACCTCCGCCTCCGGGGTTCAAGCAGTTCTCTTGCCTCAGCTTCCAAAGTAGCTGGGACTACAGGCGTGTGCCACCACACCCTGCTTTTTTTGTGTGTTTTTAGTAGAGACGGGTTTTGCCATATTAGCCAGGATGGTCTCGATCTCGACCTCGTGATCCGCCTGCCTTAGCCTCCCAAAGTGCGGAGATTATAGGCATGAGCCACTGCGCCTGGCCTAGGCCACATATTTAAACATAAAAAAGCAAGCTGTACTTTGGGAGGCCAAGGCGGGTGAATCACTTGAGGTCAGGAGTTCGACACCAGCCTGATTAACATGATGAAACCCTGTCTCTACTAAAAATACAAAATTAGCCAGGTGTGGTGGTGTGTGCCTGTAATCTCACTTGCTCAGGCGGCTGAGGCAGGAGAATCGCTTGAACCCAGGAGATGGAGGTTGCAGCGAGCCAAGATTGTGCCACTGCACTCCAGCCTGGGCAACAGAGCAAGACTCTGTCTCAGAGAACTGGAAAAGCATGTAGAAATCACAGCCAAATTTACGATAAGCCTAGAAGGGGTTGGTCGGCTGCAGCTGCTGTCAAGCGAGGTGAGCTAGCAGTTCAGCAACAACTCCCATTAACTATTTAATGGAAAATCACTTGGATCCCGCCTTGACCTTCCACAGGCAAAAACAGTATGGCTGCTTCACTTTCTCCTCCCATCTCCTGTGAAAACAGTGTCTCCTTTGGCTCACTTTCCCAGGAGGCCCACAGGAAAGGGAATTCTGAGGCCTGTAGTTCAACCCAATCAAGTCAACACATCTCAAACCCATCACCCTGAAATGACAAGCGATCAAGGTTTTTTATTCCAGTGTTACTAGTTAAAGCAACAACCCAAATAAACAATCACCAAGTCTCTCTTTAAACCAATTATGGTGATCTACACAAACATATAGATGAGCATTAAAACAAAGACTACACAATCATCTTAAAAAGCTCTACACAGCACGAAAACTACACGAAGTGAAAAAGAAAAAAAAAAAAAGAAGAAAAAGTTCTATTAACGTAACAGTTTCCAAAAAACTGTCACTTGAGAAAGGGAGTTGAAAAACCAGTAGGTTTAAAAGAAGAAAGAGGGCCGGGCGCGGTGGCTCACGCCTGTAATCCCAGCACTTTGGGAGGCCGAGGCGGGTGGATCACGAGGTCAAGAGATCGAGACCATCCTGGTCAACATGGTGAAACCCCGTCTCTACTAAAAATACAAAAAATTAGCTGGGCATGGTGGCGCGTGCCTGTAATCCCAACTACTCAGGAGGCTGAGGCAGGAGAATTGCCTGAACCCAGGGGGCGGAGGTTGCGGTGAGCCGAGATCGCGCCATTGCACTCCAGCCTGGGCAACAAGAGCGAAACTCCGTCTCAAAAAAAAGAAAAAGAAGAAAGAAAATGTATTCTGATTTACTTGAATATGCATAAAATTTCTCTGCATTATTAAGAAAGCATTAATATTCATAGATTCCAGGAGGCAAAACAGCAGCTGAAGAACAGGGGCCGAAAGAAGATATCCTTTCACTCCTACTAAATTTTGAATCATATAAATTGATCATTTTTTGATTAGCATATGTTTTTTGAAAAAAGGAAACTATCTGAAGAGTGTGTATTGGATATCCTAACGTATGTGACACAGTGCTAGGTATTATCGTCACAGAGATAAATCCGACTTGGAACCTCTCTTGTCCTGAAGAAGCTTAGCATCTTCTAGCAGAGATGGGATTTTGCCATGTTGGCCAGGCTGGTCTCTAACTCCTGACCTCAGGTCATTTGCCCACCTTGGCCTCCCAAAGTGGTGGGATTGCAGGCATGAGCCACGCATACGACCTCTTCTGGATTAAGTGTCAGCATTCTGCAGGGTCCTGAGGACCACTTCTTTCCTCATTCCTGTGTAATCCCATCCACTCTAGTAAGTTTATTAATAACGATCATCTGCAAGCTGAGTTCTCCGACACGTATGTCTCAATCTCATCCCTCCTGGGCTGCAGAACTGTGCATGTGTATCCATCGCTAATTCATTTCCACAGAGTGGTCACACACATATCAATATGTCTAAAATCAAATCATCATTTTCTCCACCTGCAAGGATAACCCCTAGAAGCCCCAAACCTGATATTCCTCCCAAATTCTTTTAATCTCAATGGATTTTTCATCCTGTACTTCATTATTATTTACTATTTATTTACTATTATTAAAACAAAAGGGTTGGCCGGGCATGGTGGCTCACGCCTGTAATCTCAGCACTTTGGGAGGCCAAGGCGGGTGGATCACCTGAGGTCTGGAGTTTGAGACCTGCCTGACCAACATGGTGAAACCCCATCTCTATTAAAAAATACAAAAAAATTAGCTGAGCATGGTGGACACCTGTAATCCCAGCTTCTTGGGAGGCTGAGGCAGGAGAATCACTTGGACCTGGCAGTCGGAGATTGCAGTGAGCAGAGATCGCACCACTGCACTCCAGCCTGAGCGACAGTGTGAGACTTCATCTCACACAAACAAAAACAATACACAGAAGGGTTAATTTTTTTCAAGTCTGTCTTGTTTGCTTGTTTTCTGCTTTTGCTGAATGCTAAGAAAAGCCCTTCCTACTCTCAAATCAGATAAAATTTTGTCCATGTCTTTATTTATTCCCTTTACAATTTAATTAAATCTTTCATTTTGCTGAAAGTTATTGTGGTATGAGGTAGGGATCTAATGTTCTAATACCATTTGTTGGAAAAAAATCCATCCCTCTTCTATTTGTTTGAATTAGTGTTCAGCTTATTCTCTGGGGTTTTCCAAGTAATAAATGTAATTAATAAAAGTTCCACTTTCCTTTCCAATGTTTATACTGCTTATATTTTTTGGGTTGGCAGCAATAGAAATATAGAAACTGAGCCAGACACTGTGGCTCCTACCTGTAATCCCAGCACTTTGGGAGGCCACTGTGGGAGGATCACTTGAGCACAGGAGTTCAAGACCAGCCTGGGCAACATAGTGAGACCTTGTCTCTACAAAAACTAAAAACAAAAAGCATTAGCCAGGTGTGGTGGTACATGCTTGTAGTCCTAGCTACTTTGGAGGCTGAGGCAGGAGGATCCTTTGAGCCCCAAAGTTCCAGGCTGCAGTGAGCTATGATTGCACCATCACACTCCAGCCTGGACATCAGAGACCTTGTCACAAAGGAAGGAAGGGAGGAGGAGGGAGGGAGGGAGGGAGGGATCCAACACTTTTGTGATTTGGATATTTGTCTTCTCCAGATCTCATGCTCATCTCCCCAGAGCTGCAGGTGGGAGGTGACTGGACCACGGGGGCAGATCTCTCCTGAATGGTTTCACACCATCCCCTTGGTGGTAAGTTGGTTCTCACTCAGTTCATGTGAAAGCTGGTTGTTTCAGAGCCTGAGACTCACTCTCTTGCCCTGTCCTCACCATGGGAGGTGCCTGCTCCACTTCACCTTCTGCCAGGAGTAAAGACTCACCAGAAGCAGATGCCAGCACCATGCTTCCTGTATAGCCTGCAGAACTGTGAGCCAATTAAACCTCTTTTCTTTATAAATGACCCAGCCTCAGGTATTTCTTTATATCAGCATAAGAACGAGTATAAGAATGGCCTAATACACTGTCTTAAGCAGGAAACGAGAGTGCCGACGGGGTGCAAGTGGCTCGAGTCATGGCTGAATCGAGGAAGTCGTATGACATCTTAGTTCATCCGCCTGGCTATCCCGCCGCTCTTCTTCCTGTGTGGTTCTCATTTCCAGACAGGTACATCATAAACAGAGGCAAGATATTTAAGTCCAACCACAGGTCCCACTTATCAGCCTCTTTTTTTTTTTTTTTTTTTTGAGTGGCGTTTCGCTCTTTTTGCCCAAGCTGGAGTGCGATGGCATGACCTTGGCTCACCGCAACCTCCTCCCTGGTTCAAGTGATTCTCCTGCCTCAGCCTCCAAAGTAGCTGAGACTACATGTGTGCGCCACCACACCCAGCTATTTTTGTATTTTTAGTAGAGACAGCGTTTCTCTATGTTGGTCAGGCTGGTCTTGAACTCCAGACCACAAGTGATCCGCTCACCTCCGACCCCCAAAGTCCTGGGATTACAGGCGTGAGCCACCTCGCCCGGCTATCAGCCTCTTTTTCCTAGTGACATAACTCCTTGGAGCCTAAGGAGGCTGCCTGGCAATGTTATTTGTGGTCACTTTTTTCACCAAAATCCAATACAGACATGATCATCTTGTCGTGCTGAGCCAGGCAGCTCTGTGAGTGACTTGAACACAGCTGGAGCTGACCACACCTTGTCTAGTTACTTGACAGAAATAGTAGGCTGAGCTGTGCTTCCCACCAAAACCCTGTAGTCTCAGGATATGGACAGGAACAATTGACAGGGTAGTTTGCAAAAGGGGTCTTTCCTTTGCATAACTATCTGCTTAGGCTGTATCTCAACACCGTCATCCAGAGAGATTTCCTAAGGTTTCCTCCCTCCGTTTGTACAGCAGTGCTGCACGAGGGAAGTGCTCCAGGAAGGCCCGGGCCTGGCTGCCCCAGGAGTTTGGGTTTGCTCATTGTTCACGTTCCTACCAGGGACCCTCCATTGCAATTGCCAGAGTTCAACTTGAAGGTTAAACCTCAGCCACACAGTTAGAAGCAAAGTACAGAATTCATTTATTGCAGGTTGGTGTGATTATGAAACTGGTTCTCATTTTCAAATATTTGGCTCAGTTTTTTCTGTTTCCAGCCAAGCCACCTTGGTCTGGAATCTGTCACTTTAATGATACGTTTTGCTGAAGGCTTTGATATCTGAGTTAGAGTTCCAGTTTAAGGGGCCTGTGATCCCGCAAGGGCCTTAGCATCCCAAGGGCCTTGTTTGCTGACATAATAGATTACGGGCTGCCTCCCTGCTGTGGGAGGAATCCACAGGAGCCCCCAACTTCACATTTTCCCTGAAAGCCTTTTCTCTGTAGAAACTCACTCTCTGTACCAATTTGTTTGTTTGTTTTGCTTTGCTTTCCACCCATCTCATCTCTCACCGCCACTTCTGTTCACTTTGTGTCCGACAGAAATTTGGTGAACTCTCTTGTTTGTTGGTGATACTCCTTTCTATTCTCTTTATTGTTGGGAGTTTTTAAAATATTAGTAATTAGCATTATAATAGAGTTTCTAAATCTATGTACTCAGTCTGCCATCTGAGACGGAAAATCTTCCATTTCCTTCAGTAATCAAGAAATAATTTCATTGTGGTTTCTAAGGAAGAAAAGAAGGGATATTCTGAATCACAGGAGTTTTGATGGCTAGGATGACTAGAGTTGAGGAAATCCATGAACTTTCTTCAATGAATGCTTATTATAGAACATGTATAATACACACATTATTTTAGCCACCCTACAAATTAGAGATTATCTTCATTTTATAGTTGACCAAATGGAAACTCAGTGAGGTTAAGTATCGTATCCAAGCTCACACAGTAAGTGGTAGAGCAAGAGTTTTAGCCAAAATTGTTTGCACTGAAGCCAATACTCTTCCACTTTGTACCACAATGGGAAAAAAACATATTAATGTGTAAGCGTTCATCTCCTCTTTCCTTCCCCGCTCCCAAAGTCTCAGGTAGTTTGGTGCAGTAGAAAATGTACCCATTTAAAAGTCAGAAAATTTGGATTTTAGTTTTGCCTCTGCTATATTTGGTAATGTTGACCATTGCTAAACTTTTCAGATCTTAGTTTTCTCATCTATATAGAAAAGAACAATAAAATCAGTTCTCTGTCAACCACAGAGCTGCAAAAAGGGATCACACAAGAATGTGTATATGAAAAGGCCCTTGGGCCGGGCGAGGTGGCTCACGCCTGTAATCCCAGCACTTTGGGAGGCCAAGGTGGGCAGATCACAAGGTCAAGAGATCAAGACCATCCTGGCTAACACGGTGAAATCCCGTCTCTACTAAAAATACAAAAATTAACTGAGTGTGGTGGCGGGCGCCTGTAGTCCCAGCTATTTGGGAGGCTAAGGCAGGAGAATTGCTTGAATCTGGGAGGCAGAGATTGCAGTGAGCCAGAAATTGCAGTGAGCCAAGATTGTGCCACTACACTCCAGTCTGGGCGACAGAGTGAGACTCCCTCTCAAAAATAAAAATTAAAAAATTAAATAAAAGCCTCTGGGCCACACATGGTGGCTCATGCCTGTAATCCTAACACTTCGAGAGGCTGAGGCGGGTGGATCGCTTGAGGTCAGGAGTTCAAGACCAGCTTGACCAACACGGCAAAAACCCATCTCTACCAAAAATAGAAAAATTAGCCAGGCCTGGTGGTGGGTGCCTGTAATCCCAGGTACTTGGGAGGCAGATGCAGGAGAATCACTTGAACCTGGGAGGAGGAGACTGCAGTGAGTTGATATCACGTCATTGCACTCCAGCCTGGGCAACAAGAGCAAAACTGTGTCTCAAAAAAAAAAAGGCTCTGCAGATAATTATGGCAACAGCTCATGCTTGTATAGTACTTTATCATTTGCAAAGTGTTGTGAAATAATTCTGGTTTTACAGATTAAAAACTGTGGCTAAGACTGTTTGGATATAATCCAGCTCAACTTTGCAAAATCAGGGCTGAAGCTTGGCTTTCCCAAATCCCATCACTTCCCCCACTTGGTCATGCTGCCGCCTTGTTTCACAAGATCAGTGTTTAGTTATTAAACAATCGACAACAGAGTTCCTTCACAGAACTTAGTCAATGGAAGTTCTACTCTTTCTATTCATAATTTTATTTGTATTTCTTTTCTGGAACTCACCTATTAAGTAGAATGCAGCTAGGTTCATTATTTATTGTTCATTTATTACTCAGTTTTTTTTTTTTAAGATGCAGTCTCACTCTGTCGCCAGGCTGGAGTGCAGTGGCACACTCTCGGCTCATTGCAACCTCCGCCACCTGGGTTTAAGCGATTCTTCTGCCTCAACCTCCCCAGTAGCTGGGATTACAGATGTGCACCACCATGCCCAGCTAATTTTTGTATTTTTAGTAGAGACGGGGTTTCACCATGTTGGCCAGGATGATCTTGATCTCTTGACTTCATGATCCACCTGCCTTGGCCTCCCAAAGTGCTGGGATTACAGGCGTGAGCCACTGTGCCTGGCCTACTTAAATATTTGGAGTTAATATATAATGACTGAAAACTATGAAGCAATTCTTTAAAAGTGCTTAAATTAAAACCAGTAAGAAAATCAGGCCTGAGGCTGGGCATGGCGGCTCACGCCTATAATCTCACCATTTTGGGAGGCTGAGGTGGGCAGATGACCTGAGGTCAGGAGTTTGAGATGAGCCAGGCCAACATGATGAAGCACTGTCTTTACTAAAAACACAAAAGTTAGCTGAGCATATTGGCACACACCTGTAATTCCAGCTACTTGAAAAGCTTAATTAAGCGTGAGAATCACTGGAACCCAGGAAGTAGAGGTTGCAGTGAGCCGAGATGGCACAACTGCACTCCAGCCTGGACTCTGTCTCTAAAAAAAAAAGAAAGAAAGAAAAAGAAAATGAAGCCTGACACCATGACACAATCTGGCACATATCATGATCCCTGGCACCACTGAATACCAGATAAAAAGCTAGCCTACATACTAAGCATCTGATTTTTATTTTTTTTTGGGTGCAGTGGCTCCCAGCACTTTGGGAGGCTGAGGTCAGGAGTTCGAGACCAGCCTGGCCAACATGGTGAAACTCCATCTCTATTAAAAACACAAATTTAGCCAGGTGTGATGGGGAGCACCTGTAATCCCAACTACACTGGAGGCTTAGGCAGGGGAATCGCTTGAACCCGGGAGGTGGAGGTTGCAGTGAGTCAAGATCGTGCCACTGCACTCCAGCCTGGGCAACAAGAGTGAAACTCTCCATCTCAAAAGAAAAAAAAAGTATCTACTTTTTTTTTTACCATCCTAGCAAGTGACATAACGTGTACATGGTCTTTGACATTCGTTCAAGTACTTGATTTTCGAATGAGCTGGATTATAGCCTCCAACCTGATCTCCTCATGAAGTCCGGTTGGAGATCTCAGGACATCCTACTTAGACGGTCCGTTTGTCCAGACTGCGTCTAGGTCTCCATGCATCCTGCTCACGGATGAGTGAGAACATAGCCACTGAGCCTAGGACACAGGGTACAAAAGGAAAGACAGAGACTGGGGCCCAGACAAAACAGGAACCGAGGCAGAGGGAGAAAGCGAAGTTAGAAACCAGAAGCAAGTAAGAAAAAGGACTTGGTGTTTTCTCGGTGTTGGCATCGCTCTGAGACGGGGAGATGTACCGGAAAGAGAATGGGATGCTAATTAATATTCAGAAGCCAAAAATGAACCATTTTTTAAGAGTAGAGGTAATTAAATCTCTGCACATACAAAGCAGAAACTAACAAGCACTTATTGGCAGTCTACGTCATTGGGCTGGTGAGCCTCATGCCTTTAAAATCACAAGAATTGCATAGGTGCCATCACTGCAGAGAACCTGCCCATAGCTGGGGCCTCACTTTCCTGCCCTCCTCAGGGAGCCAGCTGCTCTGCCTACCCCATGATTGGGCACCAGTGACATCAGCTGCCAGCTGGATAACCAGTTAGTGTCACAGAGAAACTGGGTACAGCTTAAGGGTAGAGACAGAACTTCATTATAGACACCTTAGGAACTTTTTCAAAAGACATTTTGAAAAATTACCCATAATCTCATAAACTCAGAGCAGTTGCATTCTGTAAAGAGTGATTTATGTGCCGGGCGTGGTGGCTCAAGTCTGTAATCCCAGCACTTTGGGAGGCCGAGGCGGGTGGATCACGAGGTCAAGAGATCGAGACCATCCTAGTCAACATGGTGAAACCCCGTCTCTACTAATACAAAAAACTAGCTGGGCCTGGTGGCGCGTGCCTGTAATCCCAGCTACTCGGGAGGCTGAGGCAGGAGAATTGCCTGAACCCAGGAGGCGGAGGTTGCGGTGAGCCGAGATCGCGCCATTGCACTCCAGCCTGGGTAACGGGTGAAACTCCGTCTCAAAAAAAAAAAAAAAAAAGTGATTTATGTATAACTAGGCTTTACATTTTATTTATTTATTTATTTATAAGACAAGGTCCTGTTGTGACACTCAGGCTAGAATGTAGTGGTATGATTATGGCTCACTGCAGCCTCAAACTTTGGGGCTCAAGCGATCCACTGACCTCAGCCTCCCAAGAAGCTAGGACCACAGGCATGCCACCATGCTCAGCTAATTTTTTTATTTTTTGTAGAGACAGGGTCTCACTATGTTGCCCAGGCTGGAGTGCAAGCTGAGATCATAGCTCACTGCAGCCTCAAACTCCTGACCTCAAGCAGTCCTCCCACTTCAGCCTGCCGAGTAGCTAGGACTGCAGGCATACACCACCACTTCAGCTCATTTTTAAAATTTTTTGTATAGATAGCGTCCCACTATGCTGCCCAGGCTGATCTCGAACTCCTGGCCTCAGGCAATCCTCCCACCTTGGCCTTCCCAAGCATTAGTATTACAGGCATGAGCCACTATGCCTGGCTTAAATTTTCATAACTGTCATATAAAAAACAACTATCAGGGCCGCGATGGCTCATGCCTGTAATCCCAGCACTTTGGGAGGCTGAGGTGGGCAGATCACCTGAGATCGGGAGGTCCAGGCCAGCCTGACCAATATGGAGAAACACTGTTTCTACTAAAAATACAAAAATTAGCCAGGCCTGGTGGTGCACCCCTGTAGTCCCAGCTACTTGGGAGGCTGAGGCAGGAGAATCGCTTGAACCCGGGAGGTGAAGTTTACAGTAAGTGGAAATCACACCATTGCACTCCAGCCTGGGCCACAAGAATGAAACTCCGTCTCAAAAAATAATAATAATAATTGTCAGAAATCACCAGTCTGCTGAGCCTTCACCTGTCTGACAGATCAAAGAGTAGTGACTCTAGACTTAATCTCTGTGTACTTTTTGTTCGTTTAAGTAACACTCTTAATGTTTAGGCCCCAGGATTCTAAACAATATTTTGTACAATTAAAAAAAAACATAAACAGCCTGCTGCCTGGGAAAAAAGAACCCTTTGAATGTTAAACATGATATGTTCAATTACAGACTCACTTCTGATCTTTAGTAAACATACTCTGCCAATCTTAACAATAATCACTAGTCTCTGCATACAATTTTGCATTCTTTATTCATGTATGTAATTTTATATAAACAGGCCCCTCAATTCATTTGTAAACAGCCGCCCCCGTCTCCACTCTGTTTTTAACTCCACGTTGCATCAGTTTTGTTCTGGTTGTGTCGCAGGTCTGCTGAGAATCTTCTCTTGACTTTCCATTGTCCTTGGAATCAAAAAACAAGCTTAGAAGTCAGAGCACTCTTCTGGGCTGGTTCCTCACCCTATCCTCGTCTTCCTTGAGAAGCCCTACTAGGACAGATGCACTGGTCGGCTCTCCCAGCCCAGAGCACAAGCTCTGCCCACACTGGGCGCCTGCAGCTTACTGGTCTTGCTGGTCTTGCTGGTGTGAAGTGATCATGGATGAGTGAGTGCTACCATCTCCTCAGACACCTGACGCTTTTTGTTCTCTCGTCTGATGTGAACGTCACTTGTGCATAACGCATGCCCGTCTCCCAGTGGAGTGCCCATCACTTTCTTACCGATTTGCATTAAATCCCTGTCAGATTTAATGACTGAGAAAGTCTCTTCTTGGACCTATCATTTGCGTTCACTTTGTCCCTAGTGTCCTTCATTGAAGAGAAATTCAAAAATTGATGTAAGCGAACTCATGTTTAGCCTAATGTATGTGCTTTGCGAGTTTATAATGCATTCTTCTAGATCTTTCTGCTGTTACACCCTCTATCAAATCAGTCATCGACTCCCCTAGAGTCCTGAGTGATTTTATTCATACTTCTTGTCAAGATTTTGTCCTCGTTAAAGCGATTCTTTAGCTGTCCTGTCTTGTTTTCTGAAGTCTGACCTCCTCAAGGCTAGGGACTGGGAATTACTCATCCTTGAGTCCCCAGCACAGCCTGACTCATGACAGTTAGTGCTGGTGGAAGGAAGGAATGACCCATTTTATTGGCCATGGCATTGTGTGTGTTGGATTCTAGGGAGTCATTTCCTCTCGCCCCTACAATGCCTTAGCCAAGGGCTTGCCACTCCCATGGCCTCTTGCTCACAGTAATTTGGACCATTCATGGACACTTAAGTGAATCAGAGTCTCTCTCCTGAGAATTTAGAACTGGGGCTCAGACAAGTCCGTTTGCATCTGATGCTGGCCCCAAGGAGTCGTGTAGCATCAAGCAGCCAGGCAGGGACACCTGTGCCAATGATCAGGGATTCAGACTGAGAGGGAGTATTCAGGGGGAAACTGTCCTGCAGAGCAAAGCTGAGCAAGACCCCGCGAGGGGAAGGGAGGGAGACTGGCTCTGCCCTGGTTTCTCACGGGTTTCCGGTTCCTGGTTCCGGTTCCTTGTGAAGCCTTGGAGTTCATACCTCTGTCTTCTTTGACCTTGAGAATGCTTTAGTAGGTCTTTTTTTCCTTATAAGCACAGAATCCCTACAACAGTGATTCATATATTTTCTACATAGAGAATACTTGCAATTTTCACATTGTTCACTGGAGACAGTATTAGCTTGTTCAGTGTGTATTTATTATAGGTGAGGCATCTTGTCAGCTCTTAGAGTCACACAAAAGTGGACTTACAGGCTGGGCGGTGGCTTATGTCTGTAATCTAGCACTTGGGAGGCTGAGGCAGGCGGATCACCTGAGGCTGGAAGCTCGAGATCTCACCACTGCACTCCAGCTTGGGTGACAGAGTGAGACTCTGTCAAAGACAGACACCAAGAAGCACACAAAACAAATATATAGCTTAATGAGTGAATATAAGGCACACACCCTTGTAACTGTCACCTAGGTCAGGAAATAGAAGTTCACCACTCACTTCAAAGGCTACTGATCTGCTTAGATTTGCACTAGGTTTAAGAGAATCTTCTGGACCTGTCATTTGTGTGACTTTATCCGTAGTGTCTTCATTGAAGGAAGTGCCCAATTTGAATGTGAGTAAATTAACCCATTTTGGTTTTTTGCCTAATGCGTGTGCTTCGTGACCTTTAGTATTCATTCTTCTAGATTGTTCTGCCGTTGCCCCTCTGTGACATTAGTCACCACCTCCCTTAGAATCCTGAGTGACTCTAAGCCCCACCGCAATCGCAAGCCTAGAGGTTAAGTGTGAATTATATAAATGATAAAAGGATTAGATGCGCAATAATGCAAAGAAGTTTGCAAAGTCAATGTTTATATATATATATATTAGATTTAGCAGGGGAGTGGAGGAAATGGGGAGATACAAGTCAAAGGGTACAAAGAGGCAGTTATCACGGGTGAGTAAGTGGAGAGATACAGGCCAGACACAGTGCTGTAACCGAGCTAGCACAGAATCACCACTGAGACAAAGACTGGGCCAAATTACAGGGTCTTTATTGCTGGCGGCCATGGAAGACTCGCATCTCTCTAACCCGTGGCCCTGAAAGGAGGGCGTCAAGACCTTTTATGCCTGTAAACCACCTCCTGGGCGGGGGTGGGGGCAAGGGGCTTTGGACATTCCGAGGGCCAGGGGACTTTGGACATTCGGATTGTTACTTAAGTGGTTCACAGAAGTCAAGATAAGCCTTAGTTTACATATTGTCTGGGTAGGGTGGAAATTACAGACCTTAGTTACTTATTACAAGTCTTAAAATGGCGCAGGGGCCAAAATGGCATTGGTTTGGACTACTTGCCTGTCACATTAGGGTTACAGAGAGCAGTTTCAACAGAAAGCCGAGGTATGGGTGAGGTCTGCAGTTTATGGGGCATTTACCGTGTCACACAGTGGCTCACACCTGTAATCCAGCACTGTGGGAGGCGGGGTGGCAGGATCACTTGAGCTCAGGAGTTGGAGACCAGCTTGGGCAACATAACAAGACTTCATCTCTACTAAAAATCAAGAACGTTATCTTGGTGTGGTGGTGGATGCCTGTGGTCCCAGCTACTCAGGAGGCCGAGGTGGGAGGATTATTCCAGCACAGGAGGGAGAGGCTGCAGTGAGCCATGATCACACCACTGCAGTCCAGCCTGGGTGACAGAGCAAGACTCTGTCTCAAAAAAGGAAAAAATAAAGGTCCACACCAGTAATCTCAGCACTTTGGGAGGCCGAGGCAGGTGGTGAAACCCCGTCTCTACTAAAAATACAAAAACGTAGTTGGGCGTAGTGGCACGTGTCTGTAATCGCAGCTACTCAGGAGGCTGAGGCAGCAGAACCGCTTGAACCTGGGAGGTGGAGGTTGCAGTGAGCCAAGATCGCACGATTGCACTCTAGCCTGGGCTTCAAGAGCGAAACTCCGTCTCAAAGGAAGAAAGAAAGAAAAACGTCTAGAGATCTAATGTACAATATGAAGACTGCAGTTAATAATAATATTGTATTGTATACCAGAAGTTTTCTAAGAGAGTAGACTTCAGGCACTCTAATCACACAGAAAAAGACAGGAACTACGTAAGATGATGGGTATGTTAATTTACTTGACTAGTGATCGCTTCACTGTGTGTGTGTGTATATACATGAATATATATTACACATACATACATATCAACATTATGTTGGACACAATAAAAATAAATAATTTTAAAACCTACCCACGGTCAAAGATTTATTGTAATGCTGCGATAATCACTATTCTATAGAGTTCATTGTGTGAGACAGATGGAGTCAGATATAGGTAGAGATACACACGTGTAGTATTAATATGCAAGGTGTTAATATAAAAGGTGTTAATTTCTTTTTTTTTTTTGAGATGGAGTCTCACTCTGTTGCCCAGTTCCCGAAAGGTGTTAATTTAACAGATAAGAAAGCCAAATATCAGAGATAAAGGAATCGCTGAAGGGATAAAGCTACACTTGAAAGCAAGATCTGGGCCACGCACAGTGGCTCATGCCTGTAATCCCAGCACTTCGGGAGGCCGAGGTGGGTAGATCACGAGGTCAGGAGTTCAAGACCAGACTGGCCAAGATGGTGAAACCCCATCTCTACTAAAAATACAAAAATTAGCTGGATGTGGTGGTGAGCACCTGTAACCCCAGCTACTCGGGAGGCTGAGGCAGGAGGATTGTTTGAACCTGGGAGGCAGAGGTTGCAGTGAGCCGAGATTGCACCACTGCACTACAGCCTGGGTGACAGAGTGAAACTCTGATTCAAAAAAAAGAAAAAAGAAAAAGAGCTGGGATTTAAACCCAGGTCCCCAGGGCTCTCTGGCCATAGCTTGCATTACTAATCCCTCCAATATATGCCTGGGGATGCAGCTACTGACTTCAGTGCTCTGGCTTACTACATATACTGCAGGGGAGTCTTTTTTTTTTTTCTTTTTTAACTTGGACATTCTTGAGACACTGGACTGAAACTATAGCGAAAAGAGCCATTAGAGGAAGAAAATGAACAAACTTCAAATCTTATCTGTGCTCCTAAGGCTATGACTGTTGATTGTCTTTCTGTGATTTATAACATCAGGATAACTGCTTTAGAGGAAAAGCTAGACTTCCTCCAGTCATCAGTTGGAACCCTGGGTGGCTGCAGACTCAGTGACTCACAGAAAGAATACACAGGCGAGAAGAAGAAGGTCCTGAAACTTTCATGTCATACTTATAAATTACTGACAAAATACTTTCTGATTTTTTTTTAAATATCAGAAAGTATGGCAGAGTGTCAGTAAAAGAATAACTTTTTCAGCATGAAGTTATTCTGAATTTAGTTTATGCAACAATTTCTGTAAACCTGCCTATCACTGGAAAAGAGTTTGTCTCCTTTTGTTCTCAGTCATAACCTAAATGACAACCAAAGTATGTTAAGTGGCTTTTGTGAACTTGCTACAATCTTTTCCTGCCCAGACTTGCCTGGTACAAAGTGTACAAAATAGACCTGTGATTTCTAAACTGTGGGATAATCACGTGAACACAAAGGGAAAAAAAAATCCCTTGTATTTGAAAATGATACTTGAAAAATATTGTAAGAAAAAATTACTTGCAGTCACTTGACTTTTTTTTTTATCTCAAAGGGACTGGAATAATAAGGTTGCTTTGTTATCTGATAAATTAGGCATGCTACGTTATTCCCAAGGAAAAAATATCTGTATGATTTTTCTCCTGGAAACAATGCTTGGACCTGTAAATCTTTCTGTTTCTGTCAGGAGAGTCATACAGACATAGAGTAGAAAGGCTCTTAAGACATAACACGGTTCTAGTTTTGAATGTTCCCTCTCCTGTAACTTCTTTGTGCCTGTATTTCCATCTGAAAAACAGGGATATGAAGGATGATACAGAAGACTGAAAGCTTTAAAAATGTGCTCGGAGTGAAGGATACCTGGCTATGTGTTCACAGATGGCAGTTCGTGAACTTCAGAAGATTTCATTTGCCAGTGCCTTTACCTGGGATGGCAGGGAAAGCTAGAAAATATGAATTCTCATAGCCTAGAGGGATTAGAGACTCCACACATACCTGATTTTGCTCTTTCAGACTTTTGAGTATATACGTTGGTAACCTATTAAAAACTACATGAAAATCCCAGCACTTTGGGAGGCCGAGGCGGGTGGATCACGAGGTCAAGAGATCGAGACCATCCTGGTCAACATGGTGAAACCCCGTCTCTACTAAAAATACAAAAAATTAGCTGGGCATGGTGGCGCGTGCCTGTAATCCCAGCTACTCAGGAGGCTGAGGCAGGAGAATTGCCTGAACCCAGGAGGCGGAGGTTGTGGTGAGCCGAGACTGCGCCATTGCACTCCAGCCTGGGTAACAAGAGCGAAACTCTGTCTCAAAAAACAAAACAAAACAAAACAAAACAAAACAAACTACATTAAATAACACCAAAGGATTTTTGCATTGTCTTCCAAGGGGCTTACATGTGTGTCACTTGAATGAACATCTCTGGGGTAAAGGCAGTCTTATTCTTACTTAGCAGATGAACAAAGTGAAGCCTACCACGGTTAATGATATGCTCAAATTCAAACGGATACAGCATAGATTGGAACGTGCTGGAACTGTTTCTGGTCCTCTGTTCTATTAACTAAATCACTGCCTAACTCATTTTCTACCTATATTGGTGCTTTTAAACTCATCCTATAAAACACAGAAACGTAGAGTTGCCTTTGATTGAATTAAATATAAGAAATCAAACTGAGCAAAAGTCAAATTGTACTTTAATTACTTAGGAGAAAGATAAACTTGATCCTTTTAGTTGGCCAATAACGATAAGCAATAATAGAGCTCAGAAGGAAAAAGATTATTTGGACCATGAAGTGACTTCCCTTCATTCAGAATTGTTTCAAGCTAAAATTACTCTCAAACAGCTTGAAAGAGCAAATGTCAGGCTTCAGTCAAAGCTTTTAGCAAGCAGAACTGTAAGTGTCTACATCTGTCATATGTTGTTAGTGTGTTCATCTCAAATTTCCAAACAGCTATAATTAAGGAGTAGGTTTCTAAAAATTTATAATCCGTTTGAAGTCTACTAAATTTGCCAGGGTTTTTTTTTTTTAAACAAAGAAAAGGTATATTTGACAAGTATTAAGTTTGCTTAAGTAAGACTTGTTATTAATTCTATGTCACTATGGCAACGGGCCACAGGCCATTAAATGAGGCAGCTTAGAAGGGGCCAGAAACATCCAGAACTTTAAGTAAAGTTAGGATGCAATTCAATAAGCAAATTCTGAGTAATTAACTTTTCAACCACTTTTTATTCATTTATAATTAGTAGATAAATGAAAACCTGTCCTTGGAACTTGCATTTCTAAAACCCAGTCTCCGGTCCTCTGCAGAAAACATCACAAGTCTGACAGATAAAAAGAGAGAACTGACTCTGATGATCAAATGTCTCCAAGAAGAAAGGGAGCAACTCCTTTCCAAGAAAGATTTGCTGATAAAAGCCTTGACTACTAAAAAGGGGGTGTAAAGTTTGTCTGCAATTAGCCAGGCAGGCACCTTCTTCAGTGTTTTGGGGTGTTGATATATTTCCTCAGTTGCGGTCAGTTTCCAACACACAAATATTTGATTATCAATGTTTTATTGACATGTAAGACAGTAATGGCATGTTCGACTTTGCTTAAGAACTATAAACTGTGAGCAGGGTGTGGTGGTGCACACCTGTGATCCCAGCACTTTGGGAGGCTGAAGGATCACTTGAGGCCAGGAGTTTGAGACCAGCCTGAGCAACAGAGCAAGAACCCATCTCAAAATAATAATAATAATAATAATTAGCCAGGCATAATGGTATACATCTGTAATCCCAGCTACTCACAAGACTGAGGTGGGAGGACTGCTTGAGCCCAGGAGGTTGAGGCTACAGTGAATTATGATCATGCTACTACACTCCAGCCTGGTTGACAGAGCCAAACTTTATCTTTAAAAAATAAAAAATAGGCCGGGTGTGGTGGCTCACACTCATAATCTCAGTACTTTGGGAGGCAGAGGTGAGTGGATCAGGAGGTCAGGAGTTCAAGACCAGCCTGGCCAACATGGTAAAACCCCATCTCTATTAAAAATACAAAGATTAGCTGGGCATGATGGTGGGCACCTGTAATCCCAGCTACTCGGGAGACTGAGGCAGAGAATTGCTTGAACCCAGGAGGCAAAGGTTGCAGTGAGCTGAGATCATGCCACTGCACTCCAACCTGGAGAATAGAGAGAGACTCCGTCTCAAAATAAAATAAAACAAAAACTATAAATTGTGGAAGATGGTGACTTAAATAAATTCAAAACATGATGTCATCACATTGGACTAATGTGGTCATTTACTAAGTCTGAATATAAAAATGGAAAAAATTAATGTGCAAAAATAATCACCTGCACCATTACTACTTTTTTTTTCTCTTCCTTTTTTCTTTTTTTCTCTTTCTTTTCTTTCTTCTTTCTCTCTTTCTCTTTCTTTCTTTCTTTCTTTCTTTTTTAGACAGAGTCTTGCTCTGTTACCAGGCTAGAGTGCTGTGGTGCGATCTCGGCTCACTGCAACTTTCACCTCCTGGGTTCAAGCCAGTCTCCTGCCTCAGCCTCCCGAGAAGCTGAGATTACAGGCACGCGCCACCAAGCCCAGCTAATTTTTGTATTTTTAGTAGAGATGGGGTTTTACCATGTTGGCCAGGATGGTCTCGATCTCCTGACCTCGTGATCCACCCGCCCTGGCCTCCACAAGTGCTGGGATTATAGGCGTGAGCCACTGTGCCCGGCCCTGGTTTCCATCAGTGTTAAAATGGGACATAGGATAGGGTTAAACATGTGATTGGTCCACCCAGCATTGCCCAAATACCAGCTAGAAGTTTCTAAATCACCTGCAACTGCTTTATAGTTCCTTCCCTTTGGAATGCAAATAGCTTTGTGTTCCATTATCGTTAATTGTAAGAGCTTAGAGTTGGCAAACCAATTAAAATGCTGGTAGAGCAAACTAATTTGCAAAGGCAAATGTGTGATTTGGATTGTTTGCTTTTACAAGTTTTCCATGTAACCACTTTCATTGGCATGATAAATTGAGAATTTGTTGCTAAACCCTTTTGAAGAATAATTATATATATATATTTTAAAATTATAATTTCTGGCTGGGTGAGGTGGCTCATGCCTGTAATCCCTACACTTTGGGAGGCTGAGGAAGGTGGTTCACCTGAGGTCGGGAGTTCGAGACCAGCCTGGCCAACATGGTGAAACTCCATCTCTACTAAAACTACAAAAATTAGTCGGGCGTGGTGGCAGGCATCTGTCATCTCAACTACTCTGGAGGCTGAGGCAGGAGAATCACTTGAACCCAACAGGTGGAGGTTGCAGTGAGCTGAGATCGCAGCACTGCACTTCAGTCTGGGCGACAGAGTGAGACTCCGTCTCAAAAAAAAAAAACAAAAAAAACCCCTATGAGAATAGAGTTACCCATAGACCCACTGCTTTCCGAGACAGCATGGCACTGAATTCAACCTGATTTGATTAAGTGAATATTTGTTAAACACCTACTATCTCAAGGTGCTACAGTGGATCAAGGAAAAACTTGACATGAGAGGAAAGGAAATCGTGTTTTATTTGTGTGTGCTTTTAAAAAACCATTCATATATATAATATTTTACCATATGTTTGTCAGAAACCATCTTTTTATATACCTGCCTTTGTAACTCTCCCATTCGCCCCTGGGCAAGCATTTCTTCCCTGTCTAATCTTCACATTTCTCAATATTGCAAAAGTTCAGGACTGGAAGAGTCACTCACACATTCACTTTTATTCATGTCTAAGGTGGTGACCAAAAGGTTGTCTGCTGTCCTCTGTCTTCCTGTCTCAAAGGGATGAGACAAGAGAGTTGACAGCCCTGTTTTAAATGGATTCAAAACCGTAGAATCACTTTTTTTTCTTTTTTGAGACGGAGTTTCCCTCTTGTTGCCCAGGCTGGAGTGCAATGGCGCAATCTCAGCTCACCGCAACCTTCGCCTCCTGGGTTCAAGTGACTCTCCTGCCTCAGCTCCTGAGTAGCTGGAATTACAGGCAATGCGCCACCACACCCGGTTAATTTGTATTTTTAGTAGAGACAGGGTTTCTCCATGTTGGTCAGGCTGGTCTCGAACTCCCGACCTCAGGTGATCTGCCTGCTTTGACCTCCCTGAGTGCTGGGATTACAGGCGTGAGCCACCGTGCCCAGCCAGAATCAATTTTTTTTTTTAAGGAGTTCCAGTGCATTTAATAATCTTGATGGGGAAGAGCTGACATTCTGATTGCGAATGTTTAAGATGATACAGGAGGGCCGAGTGCGGTGGCTCACGCACTTTGGGAGGTTGGGAGTTTGAGACCAGCCTGACCGATATAGTGAAACCCTGTCTCTACTAAAAATGCAAAAATTAGGCGGGCATGATGGTGCATGCCTGTAATCCCAGATACTCAGGAGGCTGTGGCAGGAGAATCACTTAAACCTGGGAGGTGGAGGTTGCAGTGAGCCAAGATCGCCCCATTGCACTCCAGCCTGGGCAACAAGAGCGAAACTCCGTCTTGATTAAAAAAAAAAAATGAGAGAGGAGAGCAGAATCGGAAGTGTTCGCCAAACAAGAAGCTGGTGTTTAGTTAATTGTTTACATGATGTGATTTCAGAGGCCATAAAGACTTTCTTATCTCTAAGAATTACCACTGCTCTCTAATGTCTAAAAACTTCATTTCCCTCCTATTGAAAGCTCTGTTAAAATACAGAGCAAACACCCTGCAGGTGTAACTCTTCGACTGTTATCAGTCATCCAGACTTTTGTGCAAGTGTTTCAGATTCCTTTCTGGAAGTAGGCTTTGGTAGGGAACAGGAAGATACTGGATACTAGGGGACTAAGTAGAGAAGAAAGAAGCGTAAGCTTGTCTCAGACACCTTAGGCACCTCACCTGTTTTTCAGTTTTATTGATGACTGGTATGAGAGGAAAAACAAAACCTGGTTTTTTGTTTGTTTTTTTTTTTTTCTTTCAAGGTAGAGGTCGGGGGTCGTGTTTCAAAGCCAGACCCCAGGGTGAGGATCCATCACAAACAGTTCACAGGCCACGCCGTTGGAGACAAGAGATACCCAAAGACATGTACAGACATAAATCAGTGCAAGACTGACACATGGTGACTTTCACTCTGGGGCCTCATCTCCAGCCCCTGTAGCGGCTTCCAGGAATCTCAGCCCTTTCTCAAGTGGAAGTCTTCTTAACTCCAGAGGGGGACTAATTGCAGGGAGGAGAAGGTTGCAGCCCCCAGCAACTTAAAGGCAGGTCTCCCTCAGCGCTAGCTGGTTTAAGGGCATCCACCCAGAGGGGACTCTCGGGCGACTGCGTTTGAGATGCCCCCTGGTCCCGGGGCTCGGCAAGGCTATGGCAAGAAATGAAGATGCTCTCTCCCCTCAGGATGAGGTGCTACTGGTCCAGGAAGCCAAGAGAGAGTGCCGGGGGTCGTGGTACCTGCCTGCGGGGAGAATGGAGCCCGGGGAGTCCATCGTGGAGGCACTGCAGCGGGAGGTGAAGGAGGAGGCGGGGCTGCACTGTGAGCCCGAGACACTGCTGTCCGTGGAGGAGCGGGGCCCCTCCTGGGTCCGCTTCGTGTTCCTCGCTCGCCCCACAGGTATGGCCTACCTGGAGGCAGTGTGAACAGGGCCAGTTGACATCTTTTCCCCAGCTGCTTGGTGAGGTGAGCCCCTCCACAGCCAGTCCTGTTATGGCTGGCAGAGTCTGGCATGGGCAGATTCCAGCCTGCAGGCTGGGGGCCTCTCTCCTGGGTCAGGGATGTCTGTTGACGCTGCCAGTCCCGCACTTCTCTCCACAGACCCTCCCTGCCCCATCCCCCACATCTCCCCCAGGTGGAATTCTCAAGACTTCCAAGGAGGCTGATGCAGAGTCCCTGCAGGCTGCCTGGTACCCACGGACCTCCCTGCCCACTCCGCTGCGAGCCCATGACATCCTGCACCTGGTTGAGCTAGCCGCCCAGTATCGCCAGCAAGCCAGGCACCCACTCCTTCTGCCCCAGGAGCTGCCCTGTGATCTGGTCTGCCAGCGGCTCGTGGCCACCTTTACCAGTGCACAGGCAGTGTGGGTGTTGGTTGGCACAGTGGGGATGCCTCACTTGCCTGTCACTGCCTGTGGCCTCAGCCCTACGGAGCAGAGGGGTGGCATGAAGATGGCCGTCCTGCGGCTGCTGCAGGAGTGTCTGACCCTGCACCACTTGGTGGTGGAGATCAAGGGGCTGCTTGGACTGCAGCACCTGGGCCGAGATCACACTGATGGCATTTGTCTGAATATGCTGGTGACCGTGGCTTTTCAGAGCCCAGGGATCCAGGATGAACCCCCAAAGGTTCGTGGTGAGAACTTCATTTGGTGGAAGGTGACGGAGGAAGGCCTGCAAAGCCAGCTCCTCCAGCGGCTTCAGGGAAGCCATTTATGAAATGGATTCATAAATGCTTTTTCTATAAATTAACAAACTTCAAGCTTATAGAAAAAGTTATTCCGGCTGGACGTGGTGGCTCATGCCTGTAATCCAAGCACTTTGGAGGCCAAGGCGGGCGGATATCCTGAGGTCGGGAGTTCAAGACCAGCCTGACCAACATGGTAAAACCCCGTCTTAAAAAAAAAAAAAAGAAAAAGTTATTCCAGTGCAATAAACTCCTACACGCTTTTAATCTCCACTTGGTAAAAGCCCCTCTTGCTTCATCCGTGTTTCTCCTCATCTGTTCATTCACATGCCTGTAGTTTGCTAAGAACTGAGTTTCTATCTGCTGTCACTTCTCTTTAAGCCAAATAGTTTTTAGTATTTCTTGTATAACAGATCTGCTGCTGATAGATCCTTTCAACGATTATTTATCTAAAAGTATTTCATTTATCTGAATGTATTTGTAATAGCTGCTTTAAAGTTCTTATCTGTTGGCTGGGCACAGTAGCACACGTTTGACAAGGGCAGATGGCTTGAGTCCAGGAATTGGAGACCAGCCTGGGCAAGGTGGCAAAACCCCATCTCTACTGAAAACACAAAAAATTAGCTTGGCATAGTGGTGTATGACTGTAGTCCCAGCTACTCAAGAGGCAGAGTTGGGAGGATCACCCGAGCCCGGGTGGTCAAGGTTACAGTGAGCTGTGATTGTGCCACTGCACCCAAGCCTGGGTCACTGTGAGCTGGCCTTCTATTGACTGCTTTTTCTCGGCTATAACTGCATTGTCTCATTTTTTTTCTCTCTGCCTGTGGGTCTCATTTTCTGTTCTGATCTCACTTTCCTGTTCTTCTCAAATTCCTGTAATTTTTTATGGCATATTGGGCATCGTGAATAATACAAAGTCTCTAGATTCCGTTATCTTCCTCTGAAAAGTGCTGATTTTTGTTCTAGCAAGCAAAATTAATTTGACAAGACTCAAATGGCAATTCCTGTGGTGGAAGCAGCTGAAAACTGCTCAGTTCTTTCAGCTTTTTTTTTGAGATGGAGTCTTGCTCTGTCACCCACGCTAGGGTGCAGAGGTGTGATCTCAGCTCACTGCAACCTCGGCCTCTTCAGCGATTTGCTTCCTGCCAGGCTCCTGAGAGACTACAGACGCAGAGTTGAAGGATCAGCCAAAGACTTGCCCAAATTTACATGCAGTTTTTCTGTGGTTCACTTCTTTCTGGGATGTCCCCATCACTGTCATCTCTCCAGAGTCCCTGAGTGCTGACCTCAGACTCCTCCATCCACAGGACTGTGGCTTTCTGCCTGTGTTCTCCCATAGTCCTGAGCTGTGGACTGGGAAATGTCTTCAGGCAAAAAACCATAGAAATGAGAATCTCAACCGGTGACCTTTCAAGGGTCATCTTCTTTCTGGTTTCTCTGTGTAGGGTTACCTCCAAACAGTTTTTAAAAATATTTTGTCCTGAACTCACTGTCACTATCTCCAAGAGTCAGTGTGACACGATTACCTCTGCCATTACCAGCAGAGACTACACTTTTAAAAAACACCCAAAAAATCACCACTATAAACTATTCCAAGTAAGCTAATTAAGTAGTTACTGAGCACTCCCTTTGGCCTAGTTACTCTGCCAATACTAGGTACTAGAACTCCTTTCAGTTATAAAGAATTCTATTAAAGTCAACTTGAATGGGCCTAGTTCTTCTGACCTCGAAATAAAGATATGATTCAGAGACATGACGATCCCTTCTCCCTACCCACTGAAAAGGAGTCACGTGCATGTTCACTTGCTTTCTCACTCTCTTTCACTTGAACCACTTACGTGGTTCACTTTCTCAAGAAGTTCTGATTGCTGAGCCCAGAAGCATTTGCAGTTAACAACACCAAATCAGTTATAGTTAAAAATTCTCAATTTTCTCTGGCTAGTTTGAAATTTGTCAAAACATGTATTCATAAAAACCCCAGAGACAGAACACTCTTTGCTAACAGTAAGACCTCTGTCACGTCTCCATTTGAAAGAAAGGAAACTCTGGCACTAGAAACATCACCCTGAAAGAGATGAAAGCATAGTGCTCCTTCAGCATCAAAACTGGGGCCCGGGCGGGGCCGCCCCTTTGACTTTCCCAGCTTCCTATCTGGATTGTGGAATGATACTCATCTCCACAAATGGTCTTAGTTTCTTACTATATCTAAATAAAATAAAGGTAAGGCTGGGCTCGGTGGCTCATGCCTGTAATTTCAGCACTTTGGCAGACGGAGGTGGGTGGATCACCTGAGGTCAGGAATTGGAGACCAGCCTGGCCAACACAGTGAAACCCCATCTCTATGAAAACTACAGAAGTTAGCCGGGCGTGGTGGCACATTCCAGTAATCCCAGCTACTCAGGAGGCTGAGGCAGGAGAATCACTTGAACCCAGGAGGCAGAGGTTGCAGTGAGCCGAGATTATGCCTACGCACTCCAGCCTGGGTGACAGAGTGAGACTCCAACTCAAATAAATAAATAAAATAAAGGTAGAGGTTTCATTGATCTGAGGTCCAATGCCGAATGCCACTTATTTAGGGTTAGAGGTCAAACAAGGCTTGCATGTCTGCTATGGGAGTGTGTAGGGTTCACCACCTTAGTTCTCACTTGAGTTCCTCATTCCCACTCTTAAATCTTCCTTCAAGACCTGTCTCACTCACACAGGCTTATGGGAGGATAAAGGGGGATGTAAAAAAAAGAGGTGGGATGTTTTTCCCGCTTTATACCTTTGTCTAAGTTTGGCTCTGGCTTCATTAGGGAGCCACGTGGGAAATGCACTGACTGAGCTCCTGCCCCCACCCTCTGGTCCTCACTATTTTGAACATGTTGGAGGTTGTTCAGTGTCCTATTTCCATCGGTTTTCTGGCACCTATTCTGCTATTAGAGTAGCCTATGGAAGAGAATCACATACAGCAAGCACAGGAGAAACACCCCAGAACCAAGCACTGAATGAATGACTTGCTCTACACAAGGTTCTCTTGTTCCTTCTCCTTTCTTTTCTAGGTTAAATTGATTCTTATATCATCTTAACATCTGAAACTATTTTTTATTACGATTTTATCTTATTTCTAGTGAATACTTAAAATACTTCTGATGTTACAGCAGTTTTACCATAAACCTTGCATGTCATTTTCCGATGAATCATGAATAACTCAACCAGACACAGCGTGAGGTCAACAGCAAACATCTGTGCCCTTGGAGGCGGCCTTCTCCCCTTTGCGCAGCTGGCTGGCATCAGCTAAACAGCCAGTTACTTAACACACTCAAGCTGTGCACCAGGGCAGGCTGACCAGTGCTTACTACTGAGTATCTTACACATTAAAAAGGGAAGATGAAACCAGAAAAAGAATACAAGGGTTAATTACTAGCTTATTAGTCGTTCCATTTTTCTTCCAAAGAAAACAGTTCTGTTGAGTCTCAGGTGGACGCGGGCAGAAGCAGGCCAGCCAGGCAGCGCAGCTTTGAAGTGTGGCTCCAGGGCTCGCGCTCTCCCCAGTTCAGCTGTCGAAGCAAGGAAGACTTCAAAGCCGGCCTGCTGCTGTTCCTGCCAGTGGGGTGTGTGCAATTCCCATCAGTTTGCTTTAAGGAAAAATCAGAGAGGAATTCATCCTCTCACTTGCCAGGGTTTGATGCTCACCAAACAATCTACTAGAGTTTGTAGTTATGACCGTCTCTATCTAGTGGACACAAAGAAATCAATTCATTACATTGTGTGGCTTATATTTATTTATGTACATTAATTGCATAAATCTGATAGCCAGTTTGTGTAATTTGTCCAGATTGTGACACACGTCAGTGACAAGGAAACCACTCCAGCTGCTGATTAAATTCACTGCCCCTGGAAATATACGGTAGTTCTCCTAGGCAAAGGAAAGTTTAGAAGACTGTCCCCTTGTTGCTCTGCTACTCCAGCCCGTAATTACAACTGTTTATAATCCTTTAGTCAGATTTAAATTCTACATATAGGCAGTAGACTCAAACTCCTTTGTGAGTTAAAAATGAATTATTCTATTTGGTCAATTCATCTTGTACAATATATACATTTTTGAACAACACATTTTTTAAAGTAAATGCCATTTCCCTGAATGATTTTATTTGGTCTAAACCTTATTTTTTATTTAAAATATATATTTCATTTTACAATAATAAAGGGAAAAAGAGATAATACCTGAAGTTATTAACTTTTTTTTTTTAATGAGATGAAGTCTTGCTCTGTTGCCTAAGCTGGAGTGTAGCGGTACAATCTCGGCTCACTGCAACCTCTGCCTCTCGGGTTTAAGTAATTCTCCTGCCTCAGCTTCCCAAGTAGCTGGGATTACAGGTGCACATCATCACACCTGGCTAATTTTTTTATTTTTAGTAGAGACAGGGTTTCACCATGTTGGCCAGGCTGGTCTCAAACTCCTGACCTCGTGATCCTCCCACCTCAGCCTCCCAAAGTGCTGGGATTACAGGTGTGAGCCACTGCACCCGGCCAACTAACTCTTATAATTGAAAATAGCTCTAGTTCAAAAACAGATTCTTTGAATTACATGGACAATTAAACTTCCCCACCACTACCCAGTCAGCTTTTATTTAAATAAATATGAAAAATTAGGTAAAAACAGAATGGGAAAAGATATGAGGCTTTTTGGGAAAGCTTAGCATGCTAAAAATGCAGAAGTAACCAGACAGCAACATTCACCAGTGGTAGTAGGAACGCCTCGCCAGTGGTAGTAGGAACGCCTCGCCAGTGGTAGTAGGAACGCCTCGCCAGTGGTAGCACTACGACCGCAGAGTTGCCAACACCAACACAGAGGCACCCATTTATTCAACAGCAGGGCCCCAGGATGGCCTAAAATAGAGCTACCAGGTGGAAATGAAAGTCCTCGGAGCATAATTAATGAGGAAAAAATCTAGTTACAGAAAGCTTCTAAAATCATCACAGGAATATGCATCATGATGTAGAAAGGACAGTCTACCATACAAGTTCTGAAGAAGCAAAGATTATCAATTAAAAAGCTGTCAACGCATATTCAGGAGGCTGAGGCAAAAGAAGCCCTTAAAACCAGGTGGCGGAAGCTGCAGCGAGCTCAGATCATGCCACTGCACTCCAGCCTGGACGACAATGAGAGACTCAGTCTCAAAAAAGAAAAAAAAAACACACAAACAACTGTTAACAACAAAAACAAATTAATCTGTTATTAATATCACACACAGAATATCATCAAAGAGGAAGTTATTCCAATGGCTGCATTTTTATTTTTTAATATTGCAAAATGTTCTAATCACAACAAATTAATCTGTTATTGATATCACACTTATCACAGAATATAATCAAAGAGGAAGTTATTCCAATGGCTGCACTTTTATTTTTTAATATTGCAAAATGTTCTAATCACAGTGGCATAAACTCCAGGATTCCCGCTTCCCAAGATGTGTTTTTATTTCTGATTGTATCCTGAAGGAATCAGAGGTCTTTGCAAGGTAAAGCCACCATCACTGGTTACATAGATCCTTGGTATGTGCAGGCTTCATGTGTCAAGGCCTTTTGAGCCATTTTGTATTTACCTAACAACGACTTGGAGATGCAATTAAAAAAAGCAAAACGCACAAAACAGTTGGGAAAAAGTCACAAGTAAAATAATTTTATGCAGACAGAAGTTGTTTTTAAAGCTGTTCATGATTTAGTAGAAAGAATTAGGAGCTTGCAACAATTACTTAGGTTGCTCATTTTCTGAGGTTTCATTCCAATGAGAGCTGCACACTGTCAGCCTGGTTTTGTGGCTGCTGACAGTCGTACTTCCTTGCTATTCACAAACACAACAATAAGAAAAAGACGTAACATTAATAAAACTGCAAAATGATCACTACCTAACATCATTAAATTATAGTAAAGTCACAGTTTCAATAAAGAATTAGTTTATGTTTGTTTTACAGATAGAGTCTCACTCTGATGCCTGGGCTGCAGTGCAGTGGCACAATCACAGCTCACTGCAGCCTCAACCTCTTGGGCTCAAGCAATCCTCCCACCTCAATTGTCAAGTATCTGGGACCACAGACAGACACCACCACATCCAGCTAATTTTTAATTTTTTTTGCAAAGATAAAGTCTCGCCACATTGCCTAGGCTGGTCTTGAGCTCCTGGCCTCAAGTGATCCTCTCACCTCAGCTTCTTAAAGTGCTGCGATTACAGGTGTAAGCCACTGTGCCTAGCTAAGTAATTAGTTTTCTATCTTTCCATCAAAAACAAAAAAATCAAAACTGTGGGTTTACAATTGTATCTGCTGTGTTACTGAGCACATTACTGACAGCAGATAACCTGTTTTGCATAGGTATCAACAAAAGCTTAGTTCTTATAATTTTTCAGAGCTCCTGGCTCTGTATGTATCTATGTATCTATATATGTATGTATCTGTGTATGTATGTATATATGTATGTATATATGTATGTATCTATGTATGTGTGTATGTATCTATGTATGTATCTATGTATACATGTACGTATGTATGTATCTATGTATGTATCTATGTATGTACGTATCTATGTATGTATGTATATATGTATGTAATGTATGTATGTATATATGTATGTATATATGTACATATGTATATATGTATGTATGTATCTATGTATGTATGTATTTGTAAGATAAAGTTTCACTCTTGTCCTCCAGGCTGGAGTGCAATGGTGCAATCTTGGCTCATTGTGACCTGTCTCCTGGGCTCCAGCGATTCTCCTGCCTCAGCCTCCTGAGTAGCTGGGATTACAGGCATGTGCCACCACCCCTGGCTAAGTTTTGTATTTTTAGTAGAGACGGGGTTTCACCATGTTGGCCAGGCTGGTCTCGAACTCCTGACTTCAAGTGATCTGCCTGCCACGGCCTCCCAAAGTTCTAGGATTGCAGGTGTGAGCCAGCACGCCCGGCCCCAGGCTCTGAATTTTTTTTTTTTTTAACAATACTTATTTTTTTTAAAAGGATGTTTTTTAATGTGGTAAAATATACATAACATAAACCTTACCATTTTAACCATTTGTAAGTGTAGAGTTCAGTGGCATTACATACATTCATGTTGCTGTGACCATCACTATCATCCATCCACAGAGCTGTTCTCATCCCTAACTGAACTCTGGACCCAATAAACTCCCTATTCCCCTCTTCTGCAGCGCCTGGCAACCACCATTCTATTTTGAGTCTCTATGATTTGCCTCACGTAAGTGAAATAGTCCAATATGTGTCCTGTTGTGATTGGCTTATTTCACTTAGTATACGTCTTCAAGGTTCATCCA
This sequence comes from Aotus nancymaae, assembly GCF_030222135.1. NCBI lineage: Eukaryota > Metazoa > Chordata > Mammalia > Primates > Aotidae > Aotus > Aotus nancymaae. The sequence goes on along the minus strand of NW_026988512.1, from coordinate 2,284,852 downwards.
TGTGTAGCATGTCAGAATGTCCTTCCTTTAAGGGCTGAGTAACATTCTATGGTATGCACCATACTTCGTTTATTCATTCATCTGTTGAGGACATGAGGCCGATTTCCACCTTTTGGCTATTGTGAATAATGCTGCCATGTTGAATTAAGTTATATGTCTTATTTTGAGCCAGTAACAAATGAAATGGTGTAAAATACAAAAGGAACAAAGGATATCTGAAAAATGTATTAAACATTTGAAAATAGTACTAAGTTTCTTTTTTTTTTTTTTGGGACAGAGTCGCCCAGGCTGAAGTGCAGTGGCGCGATCTTGGCTCACTGCTATCTCTGCTGCCCGGGTTCAAACGATTCTCCCGACTCAGCCTCCTGAGTAGTTGGGATTACAGGCAACTGCCACCGCACCTGGCTTTTAAGTTTCATTACTTATAATTTTTAATAACCTTTTACTAAATGAACTTAATTCCAGAAAATCTATTTAAACGTGCATATGCGTATCTTTCAGTACAGAATATACTTACAAATGGAATACATTTCCAGTTGTTGTCTTAAACGAATCTTGCTTAGCGTGTCATAGAAGTTGGGCTCTGACAAAGTTTCTTCTGTAGGTGGCACGCTGAATATCCTCATAATTCTCCTTTTGTTCCTAAAACACAAAATCCATGCAGAAGAGATATCTGTATTAATGTCACGTTGTAAGATGCTCATGACCCCGGTCATCAGGAGCTATGGTAAACGGACTGAAACCACAGCAAGCCCATTTTACTTTCCATTTTGTCTTTGGGAGCTGCTTCCTTGGCTCAAAGTATTTTTTCTTTCGCTAAAAAGTATGAGGCTATAACTGAGAAAAGTAAGTAGCTGAACACATCCATTTAACACCAAAGTGAAGTTCCTGCAACTGTGATTCTCCTCAATCCCCCAAAAGCCAAATATCCTAAGAGAAAATCAGAAACAAGAAAACAGCTGATTTTTCCTCCCTCTCATGTCATCCAGATAAAGCTAAATTTCTGCCCTGGAGAATAAACTGAATGTGAGCAGAACTTAATTTTGGAAAGTAATGAATAAACATATTTCTTAAATACAATAGCACAGCCTTAGTGAAGACATCTTTTTAAAATTAAGAACAGCATGCCTCCGCTTTTAAAAGAAATGTGGGAAGGCGGCAGCGGCTGTTTATAGAGGCAAGTGGTCACCAGCCGGGTGATCAGTGATGGTCAGGGAGCCTCCTCTCACCAGCCCGAGTTCAGGAGCCCACAGGCCAGCAGCTCCAGGGGGGTTCAGCTGAGATCTGGGCACAAGTGCGGGCTCTGAACAATTCCTCAGACCAAACTTAAATCATTTCTGGATTACTAATTACCTCGAACTCTCTAATGCCTTTTTACCTTGGGAGAGGATACCTGTAAGCAAGCATCTGCAGAACCATCCCAATCTAACACTGCTCTTCCTCTCTAAAGCCTCCCCTACCACCCCCCTTTTTACTGTACTTCTGGGAAAGGAGCCAGGCAGTGTGGAAAAGCAGTTACATTAAGCTACAACATCTGGAATTGAGGCAGGAAATATTTATTGAAGATTTACACTCTGTGGCACACCAAGGACCCAAAGGTAAAAGACAGAAAAGACATGTTGTGGAATGGACAGACACGTCATCAGGTAAGACTAACACTGTTTAATAAGTGCTAGGATAGAGCCATGCACAAAAAAACAAGGAAAAGCTTATACTGGCTGCAGGGAGATGTGCTAAGACGTAGGAGTCAGTGCTTCTGCATTCAGGGACTTAAGCCAAAAAAATGTGCTCAATGAAGGGTGACAATGTTATCATCCCAAGCTAGATGATAAAATTGGGCTATATTAGAAATTACAAAATTGAGAGTTTAGAGCAGCTGGCCTGGGGGCCGAGAGCTGTACTTAAGTCTCCATTTCTTAAAGCAATGGGTTTTTTTTTTTTGAAACGGAGTCTTACTTTGTCGCCCAGGCTGGAGTGCAGTGGCACAATCTCAGCTCACTCCATCCTCCTCCCAAGTTCAAGCAATTCTCCCGCCTCCGCCTCCCGAGTAGCTGGAGTTACAGGCTCATGCCATCACACCCAGCTAATTGTTGTATTTTTAGTAGAGATAGGGTTTCACTGTGTTGACCACGCTGGTCCTGAACTCCTGACCTCAGGTGATTCACCTGCCTTGGCCTCTCAAAATGATGGGAATACAGGTGTGAGCCACCATGCCCTGCCAGCAATGAGGTTTTCAGAATCAATGCTTGAGACCACAGTAGACCATGTCTTTCAGCACTAGAACAAAAATGATAAATCTTTTTTTTCAGATGGAGTCTCGTTCTGTTGCCAGGCTGGAGTGCAGTGGCGCAATCTAGGCTCACTGCAACCTCCGACTCCCTGGTTCAAGCAATTCTCCTGCCTCACCCTCCCGAGTAGCTTGGATTACAGGCATACGCCACCACGCCCAGCTAATTTTTGTATTTTTCGTAGAGACGGGGTTTCACCATGTTGGCCAGGAAGTTCTTAATCTCCTGACCTCATGATCTGCCTGCCTCAGCCTCCCAAAATGCTGGGATTACAGGCGTGAGCCACCTCTCCTGGCCTGATGAAATTATTTTTATGAATTCATTTCTTATTTCTTAAACTTGCAAAACTTGTAAAATGCACAGTTTTTATCTACCCTGAGAAACAACAATTTACCTTTTGGCATACATGAAGAGACCGAAGCTAACAAGGATGACTATCAAGTAAACATTGGTGGCTTCATTCCAGGCTTCGTGAACAGTATAGTCAATAGAACCATCGTCACCCATCACTCCGTAACCCCCAGCCATGGGGCTGTAAGAGAGAAAACAAAGCAAGGTTTCTTTTAATTAATGATGGGGAAGGGCTGGCAAACATATGGCCTACTGGCCAAATCCAGTCCACCACCTGTTTGTGTGCGGCCCATGAGCCAAGAATGGGATTTACATTTCTAAATGGCACATTTAAATGGTGCAGTTGGCCCTCTACATCTGAGGGTTCTGCATCCAAATAATCAACCAACTGTCAATGGAAAGTATTTGGAAAAAAAAATACAAAATTTTAAAAGTACATTACACCAGCTATTTACATAACATTTACATTGTATTAGGTATTATAAATGCTTAGAGATGATTTAGAGTATACAGAGGATGTGCTTAGGTTATGTGCAAATACTATGCCATTTTATAACAGCACTTGGGCATCCACAGATTTTGATTATCTAGGGGGTCCTGGCACCAATCTCCAAATACCAAGGATTGACTGCACCTACACAATACCGATTTTGTTTCACAGTCCACAAAACCTAAAATATTCACAATCTGGCCCTTTAAGAAAAAGTTTAAGGCTGGGCGTGGTGGCTCAAGCCTATAATCCCAGCACTTTTGGAGTACAGGGTGGGTAGATAGAGAGGTCAGGAGATTGAGACCATCCTGGCCAACGTGGTGAAGATCTGTCTCTAATAAAAATGCAAACATTAACTGGGTGTGGTGGCTTGAGCCTGTAATCTCAGCTTCTCAGGAGGCTGAGGCAGGAGAATCGCTTAAACTCGGGAGGCAGAGATTGCAGTGAGCCAAGACTGCACCACTGCACTCCAGCCGGGCGACAGAGTGAGACTCTGTTTCAAAAAAAAAAAGAAAAGAAAAGAAAAGAAAAAGTTTAACAATCAGGCAGCTAGATAATTAGGCCACATTATGCATTTCCCCTTATGTTTGACTTTGACAGATCCTACAGAATGGTTAAAATTCGGGATATAAAATAATATTATGAAAAGGACAGAGCTTGAAATGTTATTGCAGCTTCCAAAGTGTAACACCCAGAGGAAAGCAACAGAATACTTTAAAATAGAGACTTGGTCAGGCATAGTGGCACATGCCTGTAATCCCAAAACTCTAGGAGGCTGAGGCGGGCAGATCACCTGAGGTCAGGAGTTCAAGACCAGTCTGGCTAACATGGTCTGTCTCTACTAAAAATACAAAAATTAGCTGGGCATGATGCTGGGTGCCTATAATCCCAGCTACTTGGCAGCTAAGGCAGAAGAACTGAAACTGAGAGGTGGAGGTTACAGTGAGCCGAGATTGTGCCACTGCACTGCAGCCTGGGCAACAGAGTGAGACTCTATCTCAAAACAAACAAACAAGACACAGAGACTCCACACCTGGCTGTGCTGCTGGAACAGGGCTGCACAGCAGCCTAGCAAAAATGTGACAGCCAGAGCACGGCTCTCTCACCCGCCACGCCTCCCACGCTGGAAAACGTTTGGAGCTTTATCTAGTTTTGGCCTCCTGGCCAAATTTGGTTGAAAGCAGCTATGGGATGAAAAGACACATTTTGCTATTGACACAGCTGTGACATCTACCCTAGGAAAAGCATTCTTTGGACATTCCCACAGAAAGTTAGAGTGGTCACAGCAAGTGCATCAAACAGCGAGTAAAAGTAATGACTTCTTATTTGTGTTTGAGAAGCTAACTGAACTTTTCCTTAAAGAGAAAGTTCCTATTTTGTGTTGGGACATAAAAGGTAAGTCTAAGTAAAATGACCTAATACGTAAAGAAAATCCGGAAGTCTTGCTTTAGACACTCTATATACAAGAGAAAAATGGACAAATACAGGTGATAACTGCACTGTAGTTTCTGAGAACCAAGAAAAAGAGTCTAAAAAGTTGCCTGGTGATTTTTTCTATGCTGCCTACTACAATGAAGGGATTGCAAAAATTCTTCCACTAAAATGTCTTGCAGGAGTCCAAGCTGTAAGCCTCCACAGCGTTCATTAGTGTAGATCTGGCCAGGTAGTTAATATGTACGTATTGAGGACAGAGTTCTTTCTTCCAGTTTTACCTCTATATAAAAAGAACAAAATTTCAGGACAGGTCTATTCCTAAGCTACATGGCATGTTCCTGCCTTTCTGACAACTTGCCTTTGTCAGACGTTTAGGGACATACTGGACTCCTTTAGAATAAAGTGAGTATCATGAACAGCCATTTAACTTAAAACTCTTCCCACTGAGGGCAGGAGTGATTCCACTGAAGTAACTATTGGTGTCTGTTGAATACAAAGACTGGTCTTGTGCAAATTAGCCAGGCAACAATAAAAACAGAACTTAAATTGTAACAATTTGCAGAATGCAGTATCTGAATATTATTTAAACACTAGACTATACCAATTCCTAGATACTGGAGACTGGCGGTGGATTTTTTGGAGTGAGAGGTATTTGGCATATTGACAGTTTCAATTCTTATTCCTCAAAACCAAATTCTAGAGTTCCTCTCAATGTAACTTTATGGTTTATAGTAAGTAATCAGCCTACTTTAGACATGGAAACTTTTGGAAGCCCAGACACTATAACTGTCTTTATAATTTATGGGATCTCAAACTTCATTGGTGCCAAAGTGTAAAATAGCAACAACCACCACCGTGTTTGGCAAAAATAAGATGACTTTCTGTGTCTGATTTGAGATGCTCCAGAAGGCTCAGGACAATTATGCAGCAAGCGAAGCAGCTTTCAGAATTGGGACTTATTAACAAATTAGGCAAGAAACAGGGAGCCATACAGCACTGGCCACTAGAACATTTCACGGGTGCCATTTAGCTAACAAATTACAAAATGCTTCCTATTTTCTAGTGACAAAATGGATCTGAACCAGGTTAATTTCTTGATGTAATTTTTCACACGTTTCTGTTCATGTGCCACTCAGTAAATGGTATATTCCTACCCAAAGCGCGACTTCCTCCTGCCTCAAATATGCAGGCCTTTAATTATACTTAGGAAAAAATTTCTAATTACTGCTGACACAGAATGGTTAAATTTTGACGTGAATTATACAACCTATATTATACAACATGATTGCTATGTCATGAGGTCACTCTTCCGTGTTTTCAGGGACAGGCACTTGAGTTATTTTTAGGAGTGTAGTTGTGAAAGATTTACAGAGGGGAGGCCTTTACCACCCAGTCCTCAGTCATGACCAATGGCACGACTTGGTAAGGCTGCTAGGAGTAAGGAGTGGTCTGATCCTGAGTCACAGGACATACCCATGGCCCACATGCAGCCTGAACTATGACCCCGTCCCCTCCTCCCCGGCATGCCACAGTGTAACCAAGTGTACACATATACACCTGTTGCCTGCTTACTGCATACCACCACAGCCTTCCTTGGGAATCTAAAGCAAAACACCTTTTTTCACATTTTCCTGTGATGTAACGCTTGAACTATTTTAGCAAGGAGAGGCTAGGATGGACTGAACTAAGTCCCAAGTAAACATGAGTATCTAATGTCACCAATATATGACAACTAGGGGTTGGTTTTAGATAAACTTTTAGGATGAGAACGACTTTTTCTTTTTATAGAAACAGAGTCTTGCTCTGTCACCCAGGCTGGAGGGCAGTGGTGCGATCTCGGCTTACTGCAGCCTCGACCTCCCGGAATCAAGCAATTCTCCTGTCTCAGCCTCCCAAGTGGTTGGGAATACGGGTGAATGCTACCAGGTCTGGCTATTTTTTAGTTTTTCTTTTTCTTTTCTTTTTTTTTAAGACGGGAAGGGTGGAGCTTGCGTTCGTCTCACTATACTGCCCAGGTTGGTCTTGAGATCCTGAGCTCAGGCAATCAGCCGCCTCAGCCTCCCAAAGTGCTGGGATTACAGGTGTGAGCCACCATGCGCAGCTGAGAGCTACTTTTTCTAGGGACTAAGTGACTGTATCAAAAGCTTTAAAATCTGTGTCGTGATTTTGGGATCCTGATGCCATGTCTAGGTGGTTCTAAAATTCATCACCGCTTGTCATCGTGCCTTGAATGTTAATCACTTTGGTCTCTCACTTAGAACTTTGTGAATACATTGGAACCACTTAGCTCCCAGAGTCCCTTACAACAAAATCCCCTGCATCAATAAATGGGATTTCCTTCTCTCATCCCTCTGAAACACTAAAGGCTTGGGATCCTGAAGCAGAAGGGCACACGCTCACAGGCCTTCATCCAACATCGAGGAAAGCAATTCCCATGTGCTGGGCAGTCAACAGTCACCGAATTATCCCAGCAACCCTCCTGGGCGGCACTAAAGCTCCATTTCACAGGAGAAGAAACTGGGCTGACGGCAGTGGTTATATAACTTGCCCAAAGCCACACGGGCCAAGGTGTGGAGGCGCGGAGCTGTTACACACACGACTCCCAAACCTGCACTCTTCCAGCTTGTGCCCCGATCCTGAGACCCGCGGAAAGGAGAGGAAATGCAATCCTCTCCCCGGAAGCGGCCCGGACCCGGGGCAGCGAGGCGCTGGGACGTTTCTGCCGCCCGCAGGCTGCGCGTGATTCAGCCTCAACCCTCCCGCTGAGCCCCCGCCGCCCCGGCAGATGGGCGGACGCGACTGGCCCGTGTGCGCTTCCGGAAGCGGGCGCCTGGCTGCTCCCCGCGACGCCGAGGGGCTCCGCGCCGGGGACAGGCAGGTGCTCGGAGCGTCGGGGACCGCGCGGGATCGGGGGGGGGTTGGGCAGCGACCTCCTACCCCTCGCGTCCGGGGCGGAGCGGGGCGGGGCTGGGTGACGCGGCCCCGTCGGAGACCGGGAGGCGCGGGGACGCGAGGCCACTCACGCTGCCGGCTCCGGAGGCGGCACGCGGCCAGTGCTGCTCCGCTCCGGGGCTCTTTCCCCCGGGGTCGGGGCCGGGCGCGCGGGAAACGGTTACCGAGCGGACCTGGACGCCCTCTGCCTTCGTCATTTCCTGCCGGCCGGTCGGTTTCCGGATGAAACGAGGAGCCAGGTCTTTTTTTTTTTTTTTTTTTCCCCTTTCCCCTTTCCAGTTTTTTGAGCCGGAGAGACGCCGCGGCTGCACCGGTGCCGCCCCCGGGCGCGTGAGTGGAGCCGGGCTCACTTCCCCTCCCCCGCCGCGACCCCCGCTTGGGTCGCGCGCGCCGCCTCCCGCGAGCCCCCGGGCCGGACTCGCATCTCCCGCGGGTGGGGGGCGGGCGCCGGCGGGGCTCGCGGTAGCGGCGGGTCGCGTCCCCCGCGCCTGCTGGCCCACGTGGACCTGGCCGTCGCGTGCCGCGCGGCGCCTTTGCGATAACCCGGCGGAAGCGGCGGGGACTCGGCTTTCCCTGCGAGGGCAGTGCGCCTCCCGCTCGGCTGTGCGCGCGCGGGGCGGGACTCTGCGGGGCAGGGGTCGTGTGCGTTGTCCCACCAGGCGCGCCGAAGCCGGGCAGCACAGAGGGTTTCTTTTTGGATCTTGAGAGCATAGAGTCCCTTTTCATATTCACGTGTACTCTTAAGAAAGCGTCTGTTTTCCAAACTGGCTTTCCATTCTCCTCGTCCCAAATGGTGCGTGGCTGACACCGTAGTGTTTTAAAAACTGGATGTGGCCAGGATGCTATATAGCATTGTCAGTGTAAGTGCCTTTTGGGTATTTTTATTTAGTTGTGTAGTGACGTGACAGAAGTGTTTCCCAGCTTGACACAGGTAATGAATTTGCGTAGGATTTCAGCAACAGCGTGGAAGTGATGAGATGTCAGTGGTTGGTGCCACTTTGCAAATAAATGGCCACTGGTCCACGTGCTTCAAGTATTAACTATACAGTTTGAGTAAGTTCTCTAGGACCAGCTGACTGTTATTTATAAGTCATGAAACCCTGCAGAAATGAGCGCTGACATTGAACACTTAACAAGTTTTCTATCCTTTGTGGGTCATCTGTTACAGTTAAACTCACCTTTGTCTAGATTAAGACCATTACGCAATAACATACTAGCTTAATTTACAGTATATATATTTATGTATATTATATATACATAATCATATATATATAATTGCATAGCGTTTAGTTTGATTCTAAAGTTGGAAAATTAGGAAAATAACAAGCAATGTTGAGTACTGATTGTTTGCCGGGCCTGTGCCAAATGGTGTGCATGCTTTATGTCACTTAATTTCAAAAAATTTGAATACGTGCGTTTGATTTCAGTGTGTCCAGATGTGAGACGTGTACATTATTGTTTTGTTTCGCATTCGTTGCCCAGGCTGGAGTTCACTGGCACTATCTCGGCTCACTGCAACCTCCGCCTCCCGGGTTCAAGTGATTCTCCTGCCTCACCCTCCCAAGTAGCTGGGATTACAGACGCCCGCCAACACGCCCAGCTAATTTTTGTATTTTTAGTAGAGATGGGGTTTCACCATGTTGGCCAGGCTAGTATCAAATTCCTGACCCTGGGTGATCCTCCTGCCTTGGCCTCCCAAATTGTTGGGATTTCAGGCATGAGCCCCCACGCCCATCAAACGTGTACATTAAATGCTTGTTTCTGCTTTTGTAAGATAAGAGTGTTGGCAATATAAAATGACGCATAGAGTAAATTAATGTGATTTTCAAGTTGGAAGATGGCTTTACAAATTCATAGAACTACATATTAGTCCCTTTATTTAGGTGCTGAATAGTTTCCAAAGCCCCGTGTCTCTTACTTATCCAAGTTTCCATTATATAACATTGTCACCCAGTGAACAGGCTATGCTAGGACATTGGAAAAAGGTCAATATTGAGAAAGCCCTAATGGCCCCCCTTTCCATATTTAATTTCTAAGTGACAGTCCTAATTAAGGGTAAACAAACATGAAACAAGGCTACTTTTCCAATACCAAACTAAAGAAATGAAAAACAGTGGGCTGGCTGTTACTTTGTTGATGAGTCTAGCACGATTTTACTGGGCATTTGAATGTTAAGGATGTTATTTACATAGTAGGTAGTTGTGAAAGATCTCTGTGCCTGTTTTTAGTTTGCCTTTAAATGTGTTGAACATATGCTTACTATTGAGTCCAGTACTTTGTGCATTAATAAGTTTTTGATTGGATTTAATTGAATAGTTTTGGCTTCCTTAATAAGTTTGTTTTGAAGATGGAATTTAATGATTTGTGTAGGCATAACAGTTCCAACTAACAGTGATTCTGAGATGAGCGTAGGGTCTAACACAGTTCGAATCTTGTTGGGTGTTGAAAGGACTGGAGAGTTGGAGGTGTGTCTTTGTGATTAAAAAAGCATACTGGCACTTAGCTATCAGATGATTCTGGTGGTCCATCTTTGGGAAGGGAAAAGATGAAGAATGCTTTGATAGTCAGTATTTACAAGAGGGTTTCTTAAAGGCATTCTCTTTGGGGAGGGGAGGATTTGGGAGTTGTCATCAATACAAGGATCTTAAAAAGGACGTACATGTTTTTCTTTTGGAGTGAATTTGTGACTGATTCTTGTCACCACATGCATCTTCAGGCACTTTCCCAACTTTGATATTTATGGGCAGTCACTGGTAAATGAAGTAAAGAAGAGGGGAAAAGTGGGGCTGGGTAGGTGGGTAGGTTTTCATTTGGGCAAAGTTTAGAAACTGCACCTCCACAGGCCTCTGTTACGAAAACCATTCCAATAACATTGTATGTGTTTGTAAATCTCTTATGTGTTATTCGTATCAAGAAATATGGAGAATATCCTTTTATGTGCTTTTTAAAGATAAAACTGATTTAGAATACAATATATTACAGTACATGAAAAAATTCAAAATTTTTTTTGTCATTTTTGGAAAAGCATAGTAGTATAATAACAATATTGGCTCCTGTTCATAAAGCATTTAAATGGTGTGTTTCCTATGACAGGAAGACAGTCCTCTCTCAATCCTTCAAAATTTGGCTCTAGATGGAGTGCCCTTTAAGCTGCCTGAATGCGGGGACTTTTTCTGTCTCACTCATTGTTTTTTCCCTGGGGCCTAGAACAGAACCTGGCATACGGAGAGTGCTACGTAAACCTTTGCAGAGTGAGCACCTTACCTGGGGAATCCTCTTTCCGCTTTCCGCTAGTGAAGATCCCACCTGCCTTTAGGTGAGGGCCCCTCCAGCCTGACTTTCTCTGCAGAGCCTGCAGCCCACAATGACTCTTTGAACATTAACTGCGTATACCACACTCTGTGGCAGTTAATCTTTTATAGCTTTATATTGTTACCTGAGTGTTTCATGTATTTTGTTTCCTCGCCCAAAATATAAGCTCTTCAAGGTTAAGGGATGTCCTATTTTTGAGAATTGCTTTGGTATCCAGTATAATATATATGTATATATACAGAGTAGGTTTATATTTACCTATTGAATGAATGTTACATACCATGGGGAGACATCAAAGATAGTCAAAATGGTAGGTAATGTTTTCGTTAGGCAAACCTAGTGTACACATGTGAAACAGTTCTAGAATTTGGAGCTAAATAAGACTTAATATTTATGTCATGCTTAAAATGTACAACAATCCTTTGAAGTAGGTACAATTATTTTCTCATTTTTCAGAGGGAAAAATGGAGACACAGCAAAGTAATTAAGTTTCTTGCTCAAGATCGAACTGGGAGTCATAAGTAGACAGTCTGGCTCTAGACCCAGTGTGGCTTCTCTGGGGAGATTTACTCTATACTTCGAAGAGAGATCTAAGGACTACTCTAGCAGCTGTAAGAGATGCTCTTTTAAAAATTTCAAAGTAGCCTAAGAGACTGCAGTGTCTCTAAACTGCAGAAGCAATGCTGCATTTTCTATATAGAGGACATGGGTAATGGAGTGGTTAAGGGGACACTATCTGTATATGGAAATGACTAAAGATGGGGCAGAGAAACTGAATTTTGAATCTCAAAGCTGAGGATTATAATCCTGTATAGATGTTGAATTCTAGGACAGTGATTCACCAGGACATAGGACAATGACTGCTTCTTACTAATTTAGTATCAAAAAACTATGCCAAATAAAATAATACTGAATGACACTGGATATCTTACTGCGTTTCTTTTTTTAAACACATACTAGGTTTGAAGACCTAGTGGTAGTAATTTACCTTAATGTGGGTATTACTAAAGGTTTCCTGTACACTTCTGTCCATTTGCTTTGTCTTTTTGTAGAATCTTTCTTTTTTTTTTTTGAAACAGGATCTCACTCTGTTGCCCAGGCTAGAGTGCAGTAATGTGATCTCACTGCAGCCTCTGCCTCAAGCAATCCTCCCACCTCAGCCTCTAGAGTAGCTGGGATTACAGGCATGCACCACTGCGCTCAGCTAATTTTTAAATTTTGTGTAGAGATAAGGTCATACTATACTTCCCAGGCAAGTCTTGAACTCCTGGGGTCAAGCAACCCTCTTCCTGCCTTAGCCTCCCAAAGTTCTGGGTATGTCAGTGAGCCACTGTGCCTGGCCTTTTTGTAGAATCTTTTTTTTTTAGATGGAGTCTGGCTCTCTTGCCCAGGCTGGAGTGCCGTGGCGCAATCTTGGTTCACTGCAGCCTCTGTCTCCCGGTTCAAGCGATTCTCCTGCCTCAGCCTCCTGAGTAGTTGTGATTACAGGCACCTACCACCACACCCAGTTAATTTTTGTATTTTCAGTAGAGACCATGTTGGCCAGGCTGGTCTTGAACTCCTGACCCAGGTGATCTGCCCATCTTGGCCTCCTAAAGTGCTGGGATTACAGGTGTGAGCCACTGTGCCCGGCCTTTATGTAGAATCTTGATCCACTTTTTCAGGTTGTATTGAGCGATAGAGAACACTGTTAGGGTCAGGAGGTCGCATCAAACCAAGTAATTTTTTTTTGTGGAAAAAAATGTAAAATTGTGTGGTTGATTTGGTGACACACCTGGAAAAAAGTCAATTTGAAGCTGTTTAGAGTTAGATGAGGGCCTACAAATTCCAGCAAGATGGAGAACAGTGGTATTCTCTGAAAGCCCCAGTATGTCTCCCTTTTGTTGGGAGCTGACAGTATGATTTTGGGGACATCAGGCATCAACAATCACTGAATCTAAATGGCTTCACAGATAGGGGAGTATATACATCACCGCACCAACCCAGGAATCAGGAGGAAGTGCCCTTGAATGAAGCATGGGCTGCAGGCCTGGTTAGCAGCCAGGGAGGACACACATACACACTGCAGGTACAGTATTCTGTATTGCACAGATTGTTTCCACTGGGAAGGATGTCATGGCATTTATCTTGGGGGTAGCTTCAGAATTTGAGTCAGTGATGAAACGACGTGCTGCTTTCATTATGCTCCCATAAGAAGAACGTCACATATTTGGAATGGCCTGCATAAAAGAAACTTGTCATAATGAATACGAACCTACACCTTGTGTTCTGTTTAAGTATCTGAGGAAGTAATTTGGAAAACTTGAGTTAAAATAATCTATTTTGAAGTTTTAATCCAATTGTCAGCCCTAATCTTCATTTCAGGCTCTTCCCTAAATGGGAGGCTTTTAGGGAAAGAGAAAGTGATGCATTGATTAATTTATTTTCAGCCTACGAAGCTAGGATAATTCAGTGAGATCTCTACTGGTCCCATATTGTGAACTTTAGGGTCAGAGAGCTTGATTCTGAACGTGATCTATTTTTTTTTTCTGTGACTGCCTTGGAAGTGATCTATTCTTTAACTAGGAATGTACAGCAGAATGACCCAGGGCTTATCCTGAAAGTAACAGATGTCTTCACTTAACCCCGGAGATGCATATTTGGTAGAGCTGCTGCCGCAGGCCCCAGACATTAGTATTAAACTATCCTGAAGTGATTCTGGTGCCTTTTCCAGTAAGAAGAAACAGCCCTGTATTTTATATTTTAGAAAACCTGGGCAAACAAATGACTTGCCTCGATTTGGTTCAGTGATAGGAGGATTTAATCACCAGATAATGCAGTTTCAGAATCCTATGGCTGGAAGAAGTTTACTAAGTAGTCATCAATTCAGTAGTTCATTTTACAGATGAATATAAACCATGCTTGTCAATTATTCGCAGTACTTTTATTGTATACACTGTGATGCCCTTTTTAATTTTTTTGAAAATACTGTATACTTAAACTCAAGTGAAACACTAAAATTCTTATTAGAATGATTTTTCAGTCTTAGCTGAAATATAATATTGTATGAAAATTTGCTCTGCATTGTTAGTTTTTTTTTTAATCTAGTTGATTTTCAACTTTTCTTTTTTTAAGGCATCTCCTTGGAAACAATGCCATCTCTGAATGTGAGAGATAATCCTAGTTTCAGCATGTCTGCAGCAGAGACCAGTGCATCAGGCTTATTCCCACAGGAGGTCTCCTAAAGCCTGTGGTGCAGCACCCATTTCCAGGACTATCTAATAATGTGTCAGATGCCTGTGAGTGGACTGCCTGGCCAAATGACTCATGAAGATATTCATGGAAGAATAGTCAAAAAGCAAAGAAAAGGCACATTCTAGAAGCACCTTCACTTCCATCGAGGATTTTTGAACAGCTGAAGAAGAAAGTTCTGAAATATGAGTGACAGGACTCCAGCGTGTTTCTTTAGTTGTTTCTTACGTTATCTTTGTTAACCCATCCGTTTTTGTGTATAATATTTGAGTTATTTTCCACTACTGCAATGGCTGGTAATTTACTTAGGCTCAGAGTTTTACTCTGTATGGACAGAGAAGCAGGACGTAATAGCAGTGGGAGACCAAATAGGAACAGTTCACTGGGATGTCGGCTTTCATTGACTGATTCCTACAGGGTATGGTGTGTTGAAGAATTGCTTTTTCACCGTGATGTGTGCTTCTTGTTCATTCTCCTATGACTTTAATTTCATCTTTCTTTATCTACTCCTAGCCTCCGTATATTCCTACTTTTTTTTGAATAATTTTTGGCACTGAAAATCTGATGACCGTATTTTTTCAGTTTAAAAATTAGATCTTCAGAAATAGACCTTTGGCATAGTTGTATTCTATCATAGGTTATTTTATAGGATCACAAATAGAACAGTTTCCATTCTCTCCAGCGTTAATCTTTACTATTCGTCTGTTATTTTTCAGCATTTTGTTGTTGTTCTTATGTTCCAGGTGGAAATGAAGGGTAATCTGTATGTTCTATTTTCAGTTTTCTGGGAGACCAGAAAAACTTGGGTAGTAGAAATGTGTAGAAAATTTACAGCGTCTCTTAACCATGTGTTAAACTTGCATTAAGCTGCTTTTTTAGCAATATCGATGTCTGTTACCTCTTCTTTCCCTTTTATTTTATTTGTTATTTTTGAGACAGAGTATTGTTCTGTCACCCAGACTGGAGTCCAGTGATGAGATCTTGGCTCACTGCAACCTCTGATTCCTGGGTACAAGTAATTCTTGTGCCTCAGCCTTCCGAGTAGCTGGGATAACAGGTGTGCACCACCACATCCCACTAATTTTTGTAGTTTTTAGTAGAGACCAGGTTTCACCATGTTGGCCAGGCTGGTCTTGAACGCCCAACCTTAGGTGATCTGCCCACTTCAGCCTCCCAAAGTGTTGGGATTACAGGTGTGAGCCACCATGCCCGGCCTCTTGTTTTTTTGAGGTGGAGGCACTAAAAAGCAGGGATTTCTTCAAATGCTAGTAAGCAGAAAGAGGTAGGGGGAATAAGTTTTTGTAATGAACAAATGAACAGTCCATCATTAAGGCCATTAATATGCATGGACCCTTTTTTTGAGACAGAGTCTCACTCTGTTGCACAGGCTGGAGTGTGATGACACGATCTTAGCTCACTGCAATTTCTACCTCCTGGGCTCAAGCAATTCCTGTGCTTCAGCCTCCTGAATAGCTGGGATCACAGGCATGGGCTACCAAGCCCAGCTAATTTTTGTATTTTTGGTAGAGATGGGGTTTGCCATGTTGTCCAGGGTGGTCTTGCACGCCTGGCCCTCCCAAAGTGCTGGTATTACAGATGTGAGCCTCTGCACCCAGCCTAATGGACACATTTTTAGTAAGTTTGTTGATTAGAATGAACAGCACTTGGTATAAGTACATGTTTTTGTTTTCAGCTGTTATGGCTAAGTCAGTTGACCTCGTCAACCATTTTCTCTTCTGTAAATTGTGGACAATTTTTGCTTTTATGAATGGAGTCTTACCCAACAGGGAGAAGTATAAACAAAGGAACATATTTTTAATTTAGTGAAGCAAAATCCCATACATCATGTTAAAAATACTGTTTCTTTCCCTCAGAGGCCTCTTCTGCGCCATTCTTCTAGCTTCCTTCTGCCCTGTTTGTCACTTGGTCCCACTTTTATATTTTTTCTCTTCGGTGCAGAATTTCTTGTTTAGTTTCTTGTATTTTGCCCCCCCCATGACTCAGCCTAGTCTCTCTGCCCTCTCTGGACTTGGGTGTGCCTCCTTCCTCGAGCGCCACCCCATCTTTGGCTGCTGTTAGCCCTCCCGCCTGCACACTTGCCACTTGACCCTTGCCTGCGGTGCACCCGCGCTCTGCCCAGCCCGGTCGGTGCCGCTCCGTTCCTCTCCACCGCCTCGGTGTCCTGTCTTTCATCTAGCTCTGGTTCCTTCATTCTCCACATTTGTGTTGTTTTCTTCCTGTGCTTGTTAATCCTCGTGTACTTGCTCCTTGAGCTCCTTTTTAATTTATAGCTATTACTAGACAGATTTGTCGTCTGCCTTTATATAGAACACACATCCTTACTGTGTATTTCCTGAGTAGCCAGGATGAATCAATTATTATTAACTTTCCTTGGAACATTGAGCTTCCTGTGTTTTCTGCTTCTAAGAATTAGATTAGTATTCTAGAAGACTAATACTACTTTTAAGACAGTCATACGCTGCCCTTTCAGCCCTTTGTTCAAGAGGTTGCAACATATATCACTGCCTTGAAAGAGTAAAGGACGCCCAAAGCAAGTTTGGGGTGGAGGTGGGGCAGGGCAGGAAGAGAAAGGTAAGTGCTAGACAAGGACTCATCAATAATTTCCAGGACTGGACTGAAATCTGAAAGCACAAACCTTAACATGTTTTAGGTAAAAGGTCCCTGGAAAGAATAAAATGCATCAGTACTTCTGTTAACTAGTTTTAGTATTGGGTCATTTGTAGTTTACATTCTCCTCTAAGTTTTAGGACCTTCAATGTTTAACAAAGCAGAGACTTAATCTTGTAAATATTCATTTTATTTTTGAGAGAGTTGATGTCTCCTTAAATGTTAACCTCTGTCATTTTGTAATTATACTGTAATAGTCTTAGAATGCCATTAACAACCAACCCTGTTTGTTTCTTGTGTGGGAAAGCTTATAAAATGTGTGCTTGCCCCTCTGGACCCTGTAGTTGTATCATAGTGAAAATGAAGCTTTTGGCAAAACTTTGTATTCGGCTGTTGACTCACACTGTCTCATATATTTTGTTTATTCTTCTATGAATATGGTGCTATCCTGTCATTTAATGTATGTGAACTGCTAAAGGTAGACTGATGTGAGCGCAGTTCTTAAAAATTCTTATATATTACATTCATGGTGTTTAAGATACAAGAACGGCCTTACGAAGAGGGGATGGTTGTTATTGAATGTTCTTTCTGCTGAGCCTGGCTTAATTGTGAGGGTGGTGGATTGGGTATCTTGGAGCTAAAAGCATAGCTAAGGGTCCACCGATGGTCCTGTGAGGTGCCCCGCAGGAGCAGTTAGTAAAGAACGCCCGCAAAGCCACATCAGGCTCCTGACGAGGAATTCACATGGTTGTGCCGGGTCTGGCCCGTGTTCTGGAACTGTAGAGATGAATAAGGTGTGGTCCTTTCTCTCTGGAGGCTCACAATTCAATAGGGAATATTAATAAGTGAATGATTGCAGTATAGCATGGCCAATGCGAAAATATATGTGTATAGCAGCTATTACAGGAACTGATTAATAGGGAGAGTCTGGCTGGGCATGGTGGCTCACGCCTGTAATCCCAGCACTTTGGGAGGCCGAGGTGGGCAGATCCCTTGAGGTCAGGAGTTCAAGACCAGCCTGGCCAAAATGGTGAAACCCTGTCTCTACTAAAAATACACAAATATCATTTATTACCATGGGCGTGCTAGCAGATGCCTCTAATCCTAGCTACTCCAGAGGCTGAGGCAGGAGAATCTCTTGAACCTGGGAGGTGGAGTTTGCAGTGAGCTGAGATCGTGCCACTGCACTCCAGCCTGAGTGACAGAGTAAGATTCTGTCTCAAAAACAAAACAAAACTAACCATATTACCTTCTAGTCAGTCCCTGCTACTCTCTTTAGTTAGAATAAGTTTTTAGCCTGATCGGTTTACCAGATGTCTTTTTCAGTCACTTTTGTCTCTTCCATAAATCCATTCTCAAAATTTGCAACAGTTGAGCATATTTGACCAAAATGTACCACAGGCTTCTGAAACCTGTTCAGAAAGAAGCCTGTCAAACATGATTGGAGTGGGCCTTTACAATGACTGCTTTCAGGAAGGCTGGAGTAAAATTCATGGATACAGAAGTTTTGGAGTATGTTAGAAAATTAGTCTTTGTATAGTTATAATCCCAACACTGGGATATATATATTTAATACCAACCTGAGTATAGTTCCTGAATAATATCTGTTTTGGAGAGTTGGACAAAGTTAACTTTTTTGCTCTTTTAAAAGGTGTTGTTTAAATTAACTTCCTTTAACAGAACCAAACTAAACAATCTGCATTTCTAATGTAGAAAAAAATGACACAGTGATTTGATATTTTGTTTATGGTTTATTATCTTCCTAAATTATCAGCTCTTCAAAATATGGGTCTCTGGCCTGTATACTATCGGATAAATTAGGTTGGGTAAATTTTTTGCCTGAAAAATTTCATTCTTCTGACCGAGGTTGTTTGGCTTGATTTAAAAAAAAAAAGGCCGGGCGCAGTGGCTCACGCCTAATCCCAGCACTTTGGGAGGCCAGTGCTGCTGGTGGATCATGAGGTCAAGACATTGAGACCATCCTGACCAACATGGTGAAACCCTGTCTCTACTAAAAAAAAAAAAATTAGCTGGACATGCTGGTGCGTGCCTGTAGTCCTAGCTATGTGGGGGGCTGAGGCAGGAGAATCACTTGAACCCAGGAAGCAGAGGTTGCAGTGAGCCGAGATTGCTCCACTGTGCTCCAGCCTGGGTAACAGAGCAAGACTCTATCTCAAAAAATAAAATTATGTATTCATCACATGATTAAATTTGTCCATTAGATTGTGATTTTGTGTGTTATAAGGATTGTAACTGGGGTAATTTTAAAATTTCAGTTATTTGCATAGAACTACCAGCCCAGGATTTTGATAAAGATCAAAATATATATTGTATCTAAAGTCTCTTTTTAAAAAGTTTTTATTTCGCTTATAATCAAAAGGTTTAAATAAGGTTAGCGTATATTTTATGATTAGTATTATTTTGTATTGATGTAATATTCAGAGGTAGGAAAACTGTATTCCCATAGAAAGGGAGACCTTGTATATTAATATTCCAAAGCTTAGTTTAAGCTGCTGATGATTAGAAAAGTGGCTTTTGTTTGTGTTCTCTGGAATATTCTCAGTAGGCCTGTGGGTATGTGAACAACAGTATGTCTAATCTCCGTAATGAATGTCTTGGTAGCAGAAATGTCTGGGGCGTTGCTGAGATGTTGAATGAGCTAAGGTCCTGGCTTTTTGTCTTTCACTGCTCTCTATTATGTTTTTTGAGAAACTGAGATTTTCCTGACAATGTTTTAGTTTTTCTTGGATGTTTATTAATGCTGTTAATAGTAATAGTTTCCATTAAGGACCCTCAGGAGGCTCTTGACAAACATTTAGCCCATTGCTATTACTTATGCAATTTTGTAATAAAATTTAATGTTATGAAATATTTTCTGGAATATACTAATATAACAGAATATATCATATATACTAATATAATAGAATCATATAAGCAATATTATTGTTATTTTTTGAGATGGAGTTTTGCTCTTGTTGCCCAGGCTGGAGTGCAATGGTGCGATCTCAACTTACCACAACCTCCACCTCCCAGGTTCAAGTTATTCTCTTGCCTCAGCCTCCTGAGTAGCTGGGATTACAGGCATGCACCACCATGCCTGGCTACTTTTGTATTTTTAGTAGAGATGGGGTTTCTCCATGTTAGTCAGGCTGGTCTCAAACTCTCGACCTCAAGTGATCCACCCTCCTCAGCCTCCCAAAGTGCTGGGATTATAGGCATGAGCCACTGTGCCTGGTCAGTAATGTATTACTATATTATAAGTAATATAGTAATATATATATAATAGAATATGTAATATATTATAAGTCATATATAATAGAGTAACAATAATTATATTAATATAATAAATTAATATATTAATATAAGTGAATTAATATAATATATTCCTATTATTAATATAATGTTATTATATTATAAGTAAATAAATAGATGTTAGAGGAGCCCTTCAGATCAATAGATTGGTTGTATTACATTTTAATTTTTTAATTAAAATTTAAAAATTAAAAAATTTAATTGAAATTTTTTTTCATTTTAAAGTTTCTTATTTATTACATTTAAAAAATGAGGAAATGGGCCAGGTGTGGTGGCTCACACATGTAATTAGAGTGCTTTGAGAGGCCAAGGCAGGAGGATCACTTGAGCCCAGGAGTTCAAGACCAGCCTAGTTAACATAGCAAGACTCCATCTCTTCAAAAAAAAAAAAATGAACTGGGTATGGTTGCATGTGCCTGTAGTCCCATCTACTTGGGAAGGTGAAGTGGAAGGATTGCTTGAGCCGAGGAGTTTGAGGTTACAGTGGGCTATGATCATGCCACTGCCCTCCAGCCTGGTTGACAGGGTAAGACTCAGTCTCAAAAAAATAAAGAGGAAATTGAGAGAAGATATGATGGAATTGCCCAAGATCATGCAGAAAGTAAATGATGAAGCCAGAATTTTAATCTAAGTCTGGTTAAATCTTGTGCTTTCAACTACGTTTCTGTACTACCTTTTAAAATATTTCCCCTTGAAAAAGTAAAATTTGGCTGTTTTATAAATGAGTATTCTTTTGAGCTAAGGAGTACTCTGTCAACTCTGTGCTATACACCTATTTTTTTTTCAAAATAACTTATATTTGTTCCTGGTTATAGAAGTAATGGAGATTCAGTGCTTAGTGGTAATAGAAAGTCAGATCACTCCGAAAGGCATAAAGAAGGTAGTAGTGAAGATGACTGGTGATCCGACCACCCGGAGGTTAACACTGTGACGCGTAGTCTTCCTTTTTGGTGTATAAATGCGTACACATAATGTTTTTAAAATATAAATAGACTTATAACAGGCATGTTGTTTATAATTCTAATTTCACTTATATCTTGGCCGTTATTCTGTCATTATACATGTATATTTTCATTTAAAATTTTTTCTCCACTTTTATTTTTTTATTTTACTTTTTTCTCCATTTTTAAAATAAACTTTTTTAAAGAAAAGTTTTAGATTTACAGGAAAGTTGCAGAGATTAATAGAGTTCCCATATACTCTACATCCAGTTTCTTTTTTTTTTTTTTGAGACAGTGTCTTGCTCTGTTGCCCAGGCTGGAGTGCAGTGGTGCGATCTTGGCTCACTGCACCCTCCGCCTCCTGGGTTCAAGTGATTCTCCTGCCTCACCCTCCTGAGTAGCAGGGACTACAGGCACACAGCACCACACCTGGATAATTTTTGTATTTTTAGTAGAGACGGGGTTTCACCATGTTGGTCAGGCTGGTCTCAAACTCCTGACCTCATGATTCGCCTGCCTCAGCCTCCCAAAGTGCTGGGATTACAGGCATGAGCCATGGTTCCTGGCCCACTTTTTTTTTTTGCTTTTTTTTGAGACAGAATCTTGCTCTGTCACTCAGGCTGGAGTGCAGTGGTGCAATCTCAGCTCACTGCAGCCTCCACTCTCAGGCTCAAGCAGTCCTTCCACCTCAGCCTCCCAAGTAGCTGATAATACAGGGGCACGCTGGGCAAATTTTTCCATTTTTTTGTTGTAGAGGCAGGGTCTTGTTATGTTGCTCAGGCAGGTCTCGAACTCCTGGACTCAAGTGATCCACCCGCGTTGACCCCCCGCAAAGTGCTGAGACCACAGGCAGAAGCCACGCTGCACGCAGCACCAGTCTCTCCTGTTGTTAACATTTTACATTCATGTCATACATTTGCTAAAATTAATGAGCCAATATCAATACATTGTTATTAACAAAACTTCATACTTTATTCAGATTTCAGTCCTCGGCTGTGACAGTTTCTGAGACTTCTTTTTGTTTTTTAATGACCTTGACAGTTTTCAGGTTCACCAGTCAGATATTTTGTAGAATGTTGCTCAATTGAGATTCGCCTGATGTTTTTCTCGTGGATAGACTGGGGTTAGGAGTTTCAGGGAGGGAGATCACAGAGGCAGCAGGCCATTTTCATCACATCATTTCAGAGGTGTAT
The DNA here is from genome assembly GCF_030222135.1 of Aotus nancymaae. Lineage (NCBI taxonomy): Eukaryota > Metazoa > Chordata > Mammalia > Primates > Aotidae > Aotus > Aotus nancymaae. The sequence continues at coordinate 2,262,720 of NW_026988512.1, read as the reverse complement.
ACAGTCAACATGACTCACCAGTGTTGATGCTGACCTTAGTCACCCTGCTAGGCCTGTCTGGTTTCTCCACTGCAGAGTTCCTCCTCCTTAACCTGTTTCTGTGCTTCCGCCTTGGAAGGCAGCCCACACTTGGGGAGTGGGAAGTTTTGCCTACCTCCTTGAGGGCAGGAGATCTATGTAGATGATTTGGAGTTCTGTACAGGAGCTGCATCTGTCTCTTCCATGTCTTTATTCAACATTTGTATCCATATGCGCTCATGGATATTTATGCCCTGGGTTATAATCCAGTGCTACTGTATTTATTGCTCAGATTGTTCTAGCTTTTGTCATTGGGAGCTGTTTCAGTTGGTTCCTGTGCCCCCTTGCCATAGCCCTGTCATCGTGGGTTTATATTTAATTTTTTAAATAGCTGCATGGTGTTCCGTTGTAAGAATGTACTCTAACTGATGGTAATTTAGGTATCAGATCAGTTGTAAACAATACTGTGATAAGCAGTATTCAGAAGACACTTATGAAAATTGTTGATCATGTACTCAGAGAGGTCTGCCCATTTTACTTTTTTTTTTTTTTTTTTGAGACAGAGGCTTGCTCTGTTGCCCAGGTTGGCGGGCAGTGGCCTGATCTCAGCTCACTGCACTCTCCACCTCCCAGACGTAAGCAATTCTCCTGCCTCAGCCTCTCGAGTAGCTGGGACTGTAGGCACCCTCCACCATGTCCAGCTAATGTTTGTGTTTGTGGTGGAGACAGAGTTTCACCATGTTGGTCGCTGGTCTGGAATTTCTGACCTCAAGTAATCCACTCGCTTCCATCGTGAGCCACGTGCCCAGCCATTTTACATTTTATGTGATATGTGACTCTTAACAATACCTAAGCAGATTTCGGAGGCTTGAGCATTCTCACTTATGAAAAATAGAGGTGGATCCATCACCAGAGTTGCCTCCCTTCCTTTTTCTGTATTTCCTGAAGAGCTGCCGTGAGACACCTGTGCCTTCTCATTATACAGCCGGCTACTATAGACAGCTACCAGATGACTTAAAACTCGGTTCAGAAAAAACCAGCATTCTCAGAGTAAAAATATTAGACCTTGAAGCGACCTTAGAAGTCATCATGCTTTAGCCATGGATTTTAGAAACAGGAAACTTTTTATTAGGTGAGATGGTTTGCCTGGAATTATGCAGTAGCAAAAGCATTTAAGAATCTGGATTTCTGCCTAACTCAGAATTTCTTGTTACATAGGTATATTTTATATCTCATGCAAGGATATGCACAATTTTTTATGTTGGAAAATTTCAAGCATAAAGAAGACAAAATAGTGTAATCATTCATGTCCCCATCACCCAGCTTTATCTATCAATTTGCGGCCAGTCACGTTAAAACTTCTACCCACTCCCCCCATGACCATGTTATTTTGAAGTAAATCCCAGATATTAAATCACCACAAATATTTCAGTATATTCAAAAGGAAAAAACTTTTCAAAGTATAACCATTTTCATACCTTACAAGCATTTCTACTTAAGAATAGTCGTAAAGACTTCCAGAAGTTGTATTTACCATGAATTAAAATGTGGCTTTAGTGAAAATGCAGTTCCCTGGTATATACTCTCCCAGCAATTAGGGAGAGATTCTGTCCACCAGCAGAATGGCCTAGGTTGCAGCTTATATCAGAATCTGCTGTCTGGGGGTCCTAGTTGGAAGAAATAAACTAATCTCCTAATTGAGTTCTGAGGCCGAAAGATTGATAAAGACTGTATGACAGATCTCTCCTATTGTGGCTTTTTTACCTTAATTAACTCTTAAGCTTTGTGCGTGAGGAAGAAATTCCAAGGACATATCACAAGAAGAATTGTTTTTCAGATTTCGTCATTTTAGCCGAAGCCACAGATGGGGATGCGGTGGTGGAGCTGTTCCACTCAGATCTTCTGTGAGGGATTTCTGAAGATCAAGTAAGGTTCTTACGTGTGATTTCCTGCACTGGGACTTTACAAAGCTTCTAAGAAAACCAACATGTTGATGTTGCATTTGTTTTAAGAAGATGACTCAGAGGAATTAGCCTTGATATCAGAGGTGAACCTAAAGGCAGAGTGGACAGTGATGATTCTGTTTTCTTCAAGCAGCACGTTAAGTGGATACTTGACTGTCTATGACCTAAAAGGATGATTAATACTCTCAATGTTTTAGATATTGTCTTTTCCTGGAGTTTTACTTGATCTTTAAAATTAAGTGAGATACTAGACCTGTCTCAAAAGCTTTACAACCAGAACAGCAAATTTCCTTTTAAATACCCATTTACTCACATGGAATTTATCCTATAATTGCCTCTGTTTGTTCACATACTGTTAAAATACGCAAATTAAATGTCTAAATTGGAGATGAGGTGAAAAAGGCAGAAATTTTCTTCTTGCTTTTTCTAAGCACGATGAAACCAATCTTAACTCCATGATTTTATTTAAAACTTTTATTGCAAATACAAGCATTGTTCGTTACACACAGATTCATGTTTGACTCTGACCTGAGGTTGGACTTTTCTGCCTTTTGCTTTTGACAGCATTGTTGACTTTCCTTTTCTCTTTTCTTTCGTGAACAGGCTTTGTTGTTACACTCGGTTAGCTTTTTCCCTCCCATTTTGAGCACCCTCTTTGTGTTATCTCTGAATTTTAGCTTTTATCTACTTATTTCCATCCAGTCACTGTCTTTTGAAAAGGAGAAATAAATGTTAGTTTTCTTTTTGTTTCTGAGTAAAATTTGAAAGATTAATAAAAATAACCACAGTTTCAAATACATCCCTGGTCAAGTGTATTCAGTTATGGTAGGCTGAAGTATATTATGGATTTGAGGTTCTTGGGAGCCAGTGTTCAGCCTGTATGCTATATATGAATGAGTGGGCATATTTAAGATCCAGCTGTATAGCATTTTTACCTACTCTGTCTGTTCTAAGCTACTTTTAAAACTCCTTTTTGCTGGGTGCAGTGGCGCATGCCCCAAATCTGAGCACTTTGGGAGAGGCCAAGCTGGAATAACTGCTTGAGGCCAGGAGTTCAAGACTAACCTGGGCAACATAGTGAGACCTCCATCTCCACAAAAAAAAAAAAAATTGTATTAGCTAGGTGTGGTGGTGTGCACCTATAGTCTCAGCTACTCAGGAGGCAGGAGGCTCGCCTGGCCCTAGGAATTCAAGGCTGCAGTAAGCTATGTTCACACCACCACACTCCAGCCTGGGTGACAGAGCAAGTCTCTTTGAAAAGAAAAAAGGAAAGAAAACCCTTTTTGCTACAGTATTTTTTCTTTTTTGAGATAGAGTCATGCTCTGTTGCCCAGGCTGGAGTGCAGTGGTGCAATCTCTGCTCACTGCAACCTCTGCCTCCTGAGTTCAAGTGATTCTCCTGCCTCAGCCTCCCACGTAGCTGGGATTACAGACACCTGCCATCACTCCTGGCCGATTTTTGTATTTTTAGTGGAGACAAGATTTCACCATGTTGGCCAGGCTGGTCTTGAACTCCTGACCTCAGGTGATCCACCTGCCTTGGCCTCCCAAAGTGCTAGGATTATAGACATGAGCCACCATGGCTGGCCAATAATGCTTTTTCTTAATCCCTTTTGCTTTGAAATTGTCTTGCTTTTCTTAACTTTGATACCTTGGCTACTTACCAGCTGAAGTTAAATGAATTTCTTGTCTTTTCCATCCTTTGGTGTCGTCCTCTGAAAAGTAAGGATATTAATCAACAACCACCTCACTGTATCGCCTACTGAGTTAAATGAGATAGACTCTAGTACCCGGCACATGACAACTGCTCGCTCACTATAATTCGGCCGTCTTTCCCTCTATCCATCATTTGCGTCTTTCCCCTTTAAATGTTTGTACCTTCACTTAGGTTAGGAGAAGTGGTTTATGTCTCCTAAATAGGTGACCGTCTTCACAAACTTAAAAAACGTTTTTTTTTTTTTTTTTTGATGATTACAGATTCACAGAAAGTTACAAAAGTAGTACAGAGAGGTTCTGTTTTCCTTCTACTCAGTTTCCCTCCAAAACCCAGAAAATTGCCATAAATTTGAATAACCCACAGAGCTTATTCTGATTTCCCTGTTTTACATGCACCCATTGGTGAAGCGTATGCCTAGTTTGGTGCAGTTTAATCATGAGTAGATTTTTGTCACCACCACCATGATCAAGATACAGAATTGGCTGAGTGTGGTGGCTCACACCTATAATCCCGACACTTTGGGAGGCCGAGGCAGGAGGATCGCTTGAGACTAGGAGTTCGAGACCAGCCTGGGCAACATGGCAAAACACCATCTCTACAAAAAGTACAAAAATTACCCAGGTGTGGTGGCATGCACCTGTCGTCCCAGCTACTCAGGAGGCTGAGGTGGGAGCATCACTTGAGCTCAGGAGGCTGAAGCTGCAGTGAATGATGATGGTCTCACTGCACTCTAGCCTGGACAACAGAGGGAGACCCTGTCTCAAGAAGAGCAAAAATACATAATCTGTCACCCCAAGGCTTTCCCTTTGCTACAGCTCCTAACCTCTGTAACCACCAGTCTGTTCTCATCTCCGTAATTTTATCATTTTGAGAATATTATATAAACGGAATCATGTAATATGCAGCCTTTTGAGATTGGCTTTTTTCACTCAGTATAATGCCGGTGAGATCCATTCAGTCCTGAGTATCAGCACTTGTTACTTTTATTGCTGAGTAGTATTCCATGATGCAGAGGTACCACAGCTTAGCCATTTGTCCATTGAAAGACATTTGGGTTATTTTCAGTTTTTACAAATAATGTTGCTATGAACATTTGTGTACAGGTTTTTCTGTGGACCTAAGTTGTTTTTTTTTTCCCCCTGTGGGAGAAATGCTTATGAGCGTGATTACTAGATCAAAATTTTTAAAGTGGAACGTTAGGTTTTTTTTAAATATACGTGCTTAATGCAGTCAGCAGTTGTAGATAAAGACAGTCATTTCTTAGGGCAACCATTATAAATAATACACATTGCCCCTTGTTTTAAAATATCTTTCTGTATAATTTGCAGCTGAGTCCAAAATATAGAATCCTGTCTTACGTGTACTGTAAGATAACATGTATTCAAATATTATTTCCTTTTGTTAATGAATCCCCTTTTAATATTTTATTGAGCTTTTTATTGTGGGTTACAATAACTGTTCTCAATAATAAATTTGGATGGGGAAAAAATTTCCAGTAATGGGTTTTTTAAAAATCATTTTGTAATGTGGTAGAGGTCAATTTTTTTTTGTTTTTTTGGTGTTCCTGGGTGGACATGAAGAGTTTTTTTTTTTTTTTAAATACTCATAAAGATTAGCATAAAGAGGCTGGGCGCAGTGGCTCATGCCTGTAGCCCCAGCACTTTGGGAGGCTGAGGCAGGTAGGTTACTTGAGGTCAAGAGTTCGAGACCAGCCTGGCCAACATGGTGAAACCACATTTCTACTAAAAATACAAAAATTAGCCAGGTGTGGTGGCGGGCGCCTGTAATCCCACCTGCTCGGGAGGCTGAGGCAGGAGAATTGCTTGAACCTGGGAGACAGAGGTTGCAGTGAGCTGAGATCATGCCACTGCACTCCAGCCTGGGCAACAGAGTAAGACTCTGTCAAAAAAAAAAAATTAACATAAAGAGTTGGGAAGCTCATTAACTGACTAACGACCAACAACATTTCAACTGATTGGTAGAGCAACAGTTGACACTCTTGTTTTCCAAAAAGTTTGGGGTCCTAAGATGTTTTAGAAAATTACCGTGTCCCAGGCTAATAATACGTGATAAATTATTAGAGTGAGGCTACAAATATTCTTTCGACAAGTCACTCTAAGTTGGGCATCAAAAGCCAACATAAGGGCAGTCCAGGTTATGGACGGGGCAAGGCACAGGCTGGGCCGTAGGTTTTGGCTTTCCCAGGTGTATCTTGCTAGCCTTTACGTAACTGATAAAAGGAAGTGCTCTTTGTATGAAGTTGGGGTAAGAGAAGAAGAGTGAAATATAAAAAGCAGTAGTTCCTGACCTCAACTGCATATTCAAATAATCTAGATAGCTTTAAAAACAAAGCAAGTGTCTATGCTGGGCCAATTCAATTAAAATCTCTGATCTGAGTACTGACTGACAGAGCCTGTTGAGGGCCATGTTCTTCTCTTTTTCCAACTTAATTTTTTACTTTGTAAAACAATATTTACTTGTAACAAGTGAAAGTACACACGGATGAATAAAAAACAAGAATTAGTGTCTCACCCATGTACATAGCCTGATGTAAATTCCTCCCCACCTGTTTCTGTACTCAAGTATGTATAATGACATAGGGTTTGTGAGATTTTTGTTTTTTAAATAGGCTCAAACTCTGAACATGATTCTGAAGCTGGATTTTCCTCCTCAATATATCATAGCTACGCCTCCAGGTCAACAGATGGAGATTTAACTGTTGTTTCAAAAATGTGAATAAAACTCGATAGTCATTATGAATAAAATATGAATAGCCATTTGGTATGGCTTTATGTAGAATAATATAGTCAACCATTGCCCTGTGAATGGACATGGAATGGACATTCAGGGTGTTCCTTTCTTAAAAAAAAAAAAGTTTGCCACTACAAACAATGTTTTTGTACATATAATCTTAGGGACTTGTGCTTTTTTTCCCTAAAGTATTCTTATAATCCATGATTTGATTTTGGTCAGATTTCTTAGTTTCTGGATGTCTTCTTCGTTAGAATAAATGAATTAGTGTCAGTTGATTTCCAGTTAATTGACTTCTTCTGGGTATTAAGTTGGGCATTAATAGGAGAGTCAACTATTTTAGGAATATTTGGATACTAATGAATCCTGGCAACCAGAATTTTTCCAGAGGCCCTAGAATCCCTAGGACGAAGCTTCTTAACAGAGGCCCATGGTGGGCTTTGTGGAGGTCCGTGAATCACATGGTATTGATTGCCAAATTCTGTACACTTGTGCGTTTTATGACCTTCATCAGATTTTCAAAGGGGCTATTGCCCGGAAATGCTTAAAAATTGCTAATATATTCATATTGTCAATTAGAGAATATTACTAAGCCCAAAGGACCTGTAAGGCACTGTGAGTGCCCATCAGTAGCACTCATTTATTTATTTATTTAGAGACAGGGTCTCACTCCAGTTGTCTGGACTAGAGTGCAATGGCATGAACACGGCTCACCGCAGCCTCAACTTCCGAGGTTCAGGTGATCCCAGTTAACCCTCCCAAAGTGCTGGGACGACAGGCGTGAGCCACCTCACCCAGCCTCAGTAGAACGTTTTTTATCACAATATCCTCTTTCTTTAAAGACCTGGATCAAAATAAGTTTATCTAATTTCCAGGTCACGTAAAATTAGGAGAGGTGACTAATACTATAGATAGCAGATTCTAGTTTCAGAATCATCTGAACGGGCTGTAATAATGTTCTAAAATCAGCAAGAGGAGATACTAAGGATAAATCACCTGCAGGAGTTGAGAAATGCTTGGGGGCGGTGGACAGTCTCAAGTGCATAAGATAAAAAATAGCTCAGAGTTTACTGGGGCACAGGCTTATCGGAGCCGTCTCTGTGATGTGGCTGCTGAAAACAGAGCAAGCTCAGGTTGCACTGATGCGTGCCTAGATTGCGTGGAGTCTGTTGTCCTGTTTTGTGCGCTAGTTAGAGCACGCTTGATGAATTGTGTTTAAGTCTCTGAACCACAGTTTAGGTGAGATGTTGGCAAACGAGGGAGGCAGGACCGGTGGTAGGTAGAGAAAGGAAGTCACATCAGGAACTGCTGCTCAAGGAGTTTGTTGGATCTGAAAGACAGTATGAAAGAGTGATAGCAGCCCTTATAGATGGAGAGTAGGAAGACCAGAGGGTGCTATGTGGATCTTCTGTGCTCAATAACTGAATGAATGAGTGGAGATTACAAGGCAAAGGATTTTGACTTGGTCTAAGACAGAATCTTGTGGTGGTGAGAGCTCTCCAGCAATGGGATGCACTGCCCTGGAGAGCAGTGACCTCCCAGGTGGGGGAAACCCTTTAAGCCCAGCCATGGATGAGTGTTAGCTCCAGACCAGATTCCTGCTCTAAGTGAAAGGTTACACAACAGGACTTGAGAAGTTCTTAACTGGAGCTTTGTATGTCTTCTCTCAGGTACCTTAATTCTAAAACAGGAAAGAATTCTAGGATAATATCATATTCTCTTTAAAAGTACTTTTATGAAAGAAGTGCTTTCGACTCAAAGGCTACGTGATTGTCAGTACAGGTATTTCAGAGGTGCTGAGAATTGAAATATAACCGATTTTTATCTGAAACTTCAGTGCATGAGTTACTCCACTGTTCCCCCTGAAGTAACTAATCTGGACTTGTAAGATAGTGTCTAAGATTTCATTTTGCTTACTTTAGAGAGGGGAAGAATCACAATTTTCCAAATTATAAAAATGAGTAAAAAAGGAAATGTCACCATTTCCTGCCCTCGCTATGGCTTCAGGAAGCACAGGCACATTGTCTAAACCAGTTGTCCTACTTCTGACTTGCGTAGCAGCCCTGTGTGGCGCTCGTGTCATGCTGTGTCACGCCCGTGGGTTTGCACCCAATCTTGCATACCGACCTGTGGAACTGCACTGCTAATATTTGCTGAAGTTGGTTGAGACTAAGCTATCCCTTATGATTCTTTGATAATTGAAACGATATAAAAATCCTTGAGGTTGTGGAAATACATAAATATTGTCAAACATTTTTATATAAAACTTTTTTTTAAAACCCTGTATCCTAGAACCCTATTCTAAGACAGGCTAGCAGTCTTAGAACAGTTGGGGGGCTGCAGCCACTTGTGGCCCCAGGATTTCTACTTTTTATAGTGCCGGGGGTGCGGGTTAGAGGTTAGGACGGTAGCCTGGTGGGTTCAAATCTGGCTCCAGCACGTAGTGGCTGTGTGACCCTGGTTTCCCAGATCCGTTCTCTCACTTGCAGAAGTAAGATAGTGGTAAACTCCTGCCATTGTGAGTAAGCACTCAGCACAGGGCTGGCACCCAGAGAGAACTCAGAAATACTATGTTCTGTTAGCACCTTCTTCTCTCACCTCTCGATCTCTTTTCTATTTTTTCTGATTTAACAGATACTGTCATCTGTATATGTTGTATTTTCTTGAACACAGCATGTCTAAAACTAATTTTTTATATCCCCACTCCACCTTGCTCATCCTAAATCTACTCCTGCCTTACCCTCCTGTCACTCCTGTTTAATTCGCAGGTGCCATTCATGAGAGACAGCATGGGGAAAGGTTAATACCACCAGCTCTGTTAATACCACAGTTAATACCACCCAAAACTGTCTGGGATTCAATTCCTGTCCCACTACTTATCTCCATGTGACCTTGGACAAGCTGATGTAATGTCTGTAAATCTCAGGTTCTTCAGCTGTGAAACAGATGTGATATCAATCTGTCCTGCAGAAGTGGGAAAACACAGTGAGATCAATACATCTTAAGTGCTTAGCACAGTTCCTGATACTTAGGTGCACAGTACACTTCTCACACTAGCAGTGGTAGCGTCATCCTTAATTCCTCTTCTTCCCCCCACCGAAGTCATCAGTGTTGATTATACCTCCAAAGTCTCTCTTTCCTCTTTTCCATCACTGCCTTTACACCAGGCTTCCCCAAGCTGAATCCATCACTCACAGAGGTTCATTGGCCCCAGAAATTACATGTACATTTTTTGACATATATGCATGTTTCTTAGGGAAAGAGCTTTTTTTTTTTGAGAAGTCTCACTGCATTGCCCAGGCTGGAGCGCAGTGGCATGTCTCAGCTCACTGCACCCTCCGCCTCCTAAGTTCAAGCAGTTCTCCTGCCTCAGCCTCCCAAGTAGGTGGGATTAAAGGTGCGCACCACCATGACTGGCTAATTTTATATTTTTAGTAGAGATGGAGTTTCACCAACATGGTGAAACAGCCAGGCTGTTCTCAAACTCCTGACCCCAAATGATCCACCTGCCTCGGCCTCCCAAAGTGCTGGGATTACAGGCATGAGCCATCACACCCAGCCGGGAAAGGGGTTTTTAGCTTTTATCACTGGCATTCACGTAAGTCTCTTGCCTGTTTCCAGTCGGCAATAGACTAACTGACATTTCTCCTCTAGTCTCTGTTTCCAATCTGCTCTTCACAACGTTACTGGTTAACTATTGTTTTAGTGTTTGCCTAATGGTATCCTAAGTGAAGCAGCGTTGTTGACTCCCAGTTGCCCACTGGAGTAGTTCTTACCCCTGACCACAGGTTAGAATTGCTACATGGGATGTTTTTAAGAATTACTGATGCCTGGACCCAACTGTTAAGAGTAACAAAGAATAGGCCGTCAGCACTTTGTTTTAAAGCCTCCCAGGAGATTTCAGTGTGTATCCAGAGTTGAGAGCCTCAGAGCTACAGGATGATGGACCAACCCTAGCGTGGTACTTGTGGGCCCCAGCAATCTAGCACCAATCCACTTTTGCAACCTAATCTTCTGCCTTTCCTCCCATTCATATCCCATCACTTGTACTCAAATCACATACTTCTGGCTGTTCCCAGAACGTGCTACCTGGTTTTCTACCCCTGAGCCTTTGCCTGTACTGATTGCTCTTCCCAGAATGCCTTTCACCGTTTCTCTGCCCAGGCATTTCCATCGCAAAACCCCCCAAGCCCCAGAGAGAATTGCATCCTTTACTTCCATTACAGGATTTACCTGTATTAGAATTATTTATGTATCTGTCTTCCAGAGTACACTGAACTCCTGGAAGATAAGATCCTATTCATTTCTTTTCTAGAGCACTTGGCACCAGGTTAGGAAGCTCCCTGAGAGCCTGATGGATGAATGAACACATGAGAATGCACAACCAGCCGCCTGCTCGGGAAAGTCAGGAGATCTATGGAGTCGGAGAATGCGAGTCAGTGTGGTGTAGGAGTGGTTAAAAGTGGTCAGCAAAGTTTTATCCTCTTCTATTGCTTTTTCATACTTTTATAAAAAGGAAAGATCAAAATATATGAAGTTTATCTTCTAGGATGAGGGAAGTTAAGGCCAGCTTTAAAAATACCCCCAAACATTGGCTGTCTGACTATAACAGCATCAAGTCATGTCGTATATATCTCCCGAGACTCCAGCGGTTTCTGAATGAGAGGTGGAGAAGCAGCCACTGTGATGGTGGCAGCAGTTAATTCTGCCCAGTGGATTATTCCAGCTGAGTTACTGATACGAAGATGCCCTTATATGGACAATTCTCCAGACATTATCTGTTTCTAATTTTGATCTCACCCCTGGCCTTTGCGTTTTAGCCGCTGTCTAATCCTTCTCTTGGCTATTTTTAATACTTTTCTTTTCCCTCCATACCTTTCAGGATTGTCCAGCATTCTAAAGAATGGCAGGTTAAATGTGATTTATTCCTCCTGTTTTCTCAGTGCCTAGGATTAGGTTAAATGTAAACGTGGTTTTGAGAGACATTACTTTAGTAAATGATTTCAGAGATACTCTGTGGGATATTGTTTGAGGGGCGGTTTGTGTTATTCGTTCCTTATCTTAATGATTTTTCCTGAGCGCTGACTGCCACAACACTCTTATGAGAAGAGTGGGTGTATTTAAAGCTGATATGAAGAACAGTGGCTACTAATCTGATGTTGTGATTTGGGCATACATAATTCTGATCTGCTGTGTATGAACAACTTGAATGTTCTTTGTCTAACTAGCTGCTTATTAGTTTAATAATTTTAAATATGAAGGTCAAGAGTTTTCTTTTTTAAAGTCACAGTGTTGGTTGGAACTTATACATATGCTACCCTTTTACATTTCCATCCATCTTATTGAAAAAGCATTTTTTGGGCTGGGCGTGGTGGCTCAGGCCTGTATTCTCAGCAATTTGGGATGCCAAGGCAGGCAGATCACTTGAAGTCAGGAGTTCTAGACCAGCCTGGCCAATATGGTGAAACCCCATCTGTACTAAAAATACAAATATTAGCCGAGTGTGGTAGTGTATGCCTATAGATAGTCCCAGCTACTCGAGAGGCTGAGGCAGGAGAATCACTTGAACCCAGAAAGTGAAGGTTACAGTGAGGCAAGATTGTGCCACTGCACTCCAGCCTGGGCATCACAGTGAGACTCCATCTCAATAAAGAAAGAAAAAGACTTTGTTTTCTTTTTTTGCCTTAAAGAAATCTGGATCTATCCAGAGCTGTTCCTTTCAACATGGTTTATATAAAAGGTTCTTAGTTTGGGAAACTCAAAAAGGATAATTTTCAGTCATTTTTAAAGAGCATTTTTAAAAAACAGATCTGAGTCAAAGAAGTGGGAAATGCACCCTGTCCTGGCAATTGGAAAGGCAAGGATATAATGTCAAAAAGAAGAAACCACCTCTTACAATGAAAGCATTAATGTCTAAAGTGGATAATTGTCTATTATTTCACAGTCTGCAGTCAGCCATGGCTATCCCGGTACTGTTTGTCTACTCTTTTGTGAACCATGCCCCTGTATTATAAAGGAACTGGTCTCTGGTGTCTCTCAGAATGGTCTCTTGGATTATTATAATTATTGGGCTATTATAGTTCTGAGAGCTGAGTTTGTTGATCCTTCTGGGTTTGGTTTTATGGTTTTTTGGTGGGTTTTTGTTTGTTTTTTGCTTATCACAGCTGCTTTGAAAACAAACTCTTTTTTTTTTTTTTAGTACTTTTTAAATGAAAGACTTGGTACCTAAGGATACAGTCATGTCCGTTTATCAAGAGACCTGTTGGAAGTAGCCACCTGCTGGACTCTTGTGGTCAAGTGCAGTTAGATCCTCTTATGAATATTTGTCTCTTAATTTGAGCTTGACTTTGAACTGCTTACCCTAAAAGTGACCACTTCTTAGTTTATCTGTTTGGAAATGGATCCTATCCATTTACAGCAAAACTCTTTTTTTTTTGAGACCAAGTCTTGTTCTGTCACCAAGCGCCAGGCTGGAGGCTCACCGCAACCTCCGCCTCCTGGGTTCAAGCAATCCTCCTGCCTCAGCCTCCTGAGTAGCTGGGACTACAGGCGGGCACCACCACGCCCAGCTAATTTTTGTATTTTTTAGTAGAGATGGGGTTTCACCATGTTGGCCAGGATGGTCTCGATCTTTTGACCTCATGATCCGCCTGCCTCAGCCTCCCAAAGTGCTGGGATTACAGGCGTGAGCGACGCGCCCAGCCAAAACTTAAAAATTAGAAAACAAATTCTTGATTTCCATGTCTCTTGGAAAATTGGTATCAGGCGTTGACTTCTACCACACACGCGGGCATCTGCCCTTCAGGCGTATCTTACAGATGCTCAGAGACCTGATAGTGAAAAAGCAGGAGCCTTGAGAACAGACTTGAAATTACTCACAGTGAAGCTGGCGGCTCCCGGCTGTCATAATGACGGTCCTTTCAGGCATACCCTGCACGTTCCCTGTCTGCCTGAAATAGGTAGCAAGGGAACCTAAAGCCTCAGAGCCCCAGAGCAGATTTTCTACCTACCATGGCCAGGCGGTTTAACTAGAAATTCTCCTTCACCGTTACTTTATATAACTTACATATCAAACATATATGTTATATTTATATTTCATTTTTTTAAATCCATGTATAAAATATATTTTTTTTCAAAAATCCATGCCAAGCTCTGTTCTAAGTGATTTATGCACATGAGTCATTTTTGCACCAGTCCTGGAAGGTGGATGGATCCCTATCCTCATTTACGGATGGGCAGAGAGAACTCCGTTAAACAGCTTGCCTGCTGTCTCGAAGCTAACAAGTGGTTCAGTTTGATTGAACCCAGGAGTATGGCTCTATTAAAAGACTCCTACAGCCCTGTTTTCCTCAGAAAGTCTTAAATTTCAAGTCAAAAGTAGGGTAATCTTTACGTAAAGACCGTAAGAGCTCTTGAAACAGACTTGAATGATTGTGAAGCAGTATAGATTGAAATAACAAAAATTAGTATTTGATACTATGTATCAAAAGACTTGGACAATCAATAGCCCCTTGCCTGATACTTAATAGTTTTCCAATTATCGGAGGGAATAAACCGAGAAGTGGATGTTTATGGTAAGCAGTTTAGCCCAGCTCATTATTTCACCTTCCGTCCAATACAGAGTTGGCAATAAGGTTTTGTTTGTGATGGGTGAAGTTTACCTTGGTGATACCTATGCAAAGTGGCTTCTAAACAAAGACATGATATAAGATTGCAGGAAAATGTTACTTATTTCAACATAGCAGAATATTTTCAAGCACTTTTAGTGGGTTTTTTTTGTTTTTAGTATAATCCAGTAACTATCCTTAGCACTTTCCTTTTAAAAACAGAAGAAACTCAGTTTAACATTCTGTTGATTCAAGTAACGAAACTGCATTTAAAAGTATTTCTGTTTAGATATATAACTACTTCAAGCCAAATTATTGTGGGATTAGTAAGATGTTTGTTAACCTAACTTTCAAATTACTGTGGCTTTAAAGCTGTTTGACTTTTTCCCCAAAATCTTACTGCAGGCCGGGTTTCTTGTTTTAGATGAGCTTGGTTAGTAATAAATTACAGGAGTGAAAGTTGCACTTGATAAGCCTATGCTTGTTTTTCCATTTGAGGTGCATTCCTAAGGTGGTATTCGCACTCCTTTGTTTTGAAGCTAGTGGCTGTGTTGTATCCGTCTCTAGTGGTTTCAAGCCCAGCATCTTTTTGTTTTGTTTTGTTGAGACAGCTTCTCGCTCTGTCGCCCAGGCTGGAGTGCAGTGGCACAATCATAGCTCGCTGTAGCCTCAAACTCCTGTACTCAAGAGATCCTGCCACCTCAGCCTCCCAAGTAGTTGGGACTACAGGTGGGTACTACTATACCCTGCTAATTCTTTTTACTTTATTTTTTATTTGTAGAGACAAAGTCTCACTATGTTGCCCAGGCTGGTTTCAAATTCCTGGGCTCAAGCAATCCTATGACCTTGGCCTCCCAAAGTGCTGGGATTATGGGCGTGACACTGTGCCTGGCTAAGCCCAGCACCTTGTACCACCAGCAAGCACAGAATTACTGCCCCCAAGAGAAAGGAGGAAGCTTCCAGTGTCAAAGTAGAGGAAGGGTAGCCTGTGTTCTTTTAACTGAGTGGAGGCAGATGTTGGGATGCATGAAACATGTCGGACCTTGTGCAATGGAGGAGGAAGGGAAGTATTTAAATATATTTAGCATCTTCTACATACCAGATACTGTTCTTGGTGATAAAGCTGTATCTACATATCTACATTCATACGTGCCTATCGATATCTATGTATCTATCTGTTTGCCATGTATGCATAAACGTATGTTTATTTAACAAAACATTTACACTGGGTACTATTCTACATACTTTACAAATAAAAACTTATTTAGTCTTAATAATAACCCTGTGAGATGTGTAATTATTATTCCCATTTTAAAAGTGATGAAATCAAGGCACAGTGAGAAAGTAATCGCCCAAGACCACTACAAAGTGATGGAGCTGGCATTTGAACCAGGAACCTGGCTGTAGATGCCACTTTCATTGGATACTTTAGAGCCTAGATCAGGAAAAATTAACTCAGTCAGTCATCAAAGCAGCTATTACTTGACGGAGGTGGAATCTCCATCCCGGCTGTCCCTGGACAAACACTGTGGCTTTCCTGTTCTCCATCTTGCTCGTGCGTTGCTTCTTTATCGTGTTCTTTCTACTCGTGCTGCTGTTGAGAGCTTAGGAGAAGGCTCCTTTCAAATGCCACTCCCAGGACAGGTGCAGTGGCTCACAGCTATAATCCCAGCACTTTAGGAGGCAGAGGCGGACTGATCACCTGAGGTCAGGAGTTGAAGACCAGCCTGGCCAACATGGTGAAACCCCGTCTCTACTAAAAGTACAAAAATTACCTGAGCATGGTGGCGAGTGCCTGTAATCCCAGCTACTCGGGAGCCTGAAGCAGGAGAATCACTTGAACCCAGGAGGTGGAGGCTGCAGTGAGATGAGATTGTGCTGCTGCACTCCAGCCTGGGGTGACAGAGTGAGACTTGGTCTCAAACAAACAAAAACAAATGCCACTCCCTCCAAGATGCCTTTTCAAAAAATGGAGATGGGCTCTTGCTATGGTGCCAGCCTGGTCTTGAACTCCTGGCCTCAAGCAGTCCTCTTACCTCAGCCTCCCAATGTGCTGGGATTACATTATAAGTGTCAGCCACTGTACCTGGCCGAAGATGCCTTTTCTTTTCTTTCCTTCTTTCTTTCTTTTTTTTTTTTTTTGACAGAGTCTTGCTCTGTTGCCCAGGCTGGAGTGCAGTGGTGCAATCTTGGCTCACTGCAGCCTCTGCCTCCCAGTTCAAGCGATTCTCCTGCCTCAGTCTCCTGAGTAGCTGGGACTACAGGCAGGCGCCACCATTCCTGGCTAATCTTTTTGTATTTTTAGTGAAGACTGGGTTTCACAATGTTGACCAGGCTGGTCTCGAACTCCTGACCTCAGGTGATCCCCCCACCTCGGCCTCCCAAAGTGCTGGGATCACAGGCATGAGTCACTGTGCCGGGCCGACCTTTCTTGATTAACAACTGGAAGCCTCTTCTTTGCTTATGTTCCTATTGGAATGAGCTTTTAACTTTTGGGATGCTTGCTAATTACTCCCTTACATGATAAGTTTATGGACAGTATCATGACTCTTATCACATTATGAGCCTCTTTTTTTTTTTTTTTTTTTTTGAGACAGTCTTGCTCTGTCACCAAGCTGGAGCGTAGGTAGTGGTGCAATCTCGGCTCTCTATAACCTCCGCCTCCTGGGTTCAAGTGATTCCCCTGCCTCAGCCTCCCAAGTAGCTGGGATTACAGGCGCTCACCACCACGCCTGGCTAATTTTTTGTATTTTAGTAGAGACGGGGGTTTTACCATGTTTGCCAGGCTGGTCTTTATCTCCTGACTTCTTGATCCACCTGCCTTGGCCTCCCAAAGTGCTGGGATTATAGGCGTGAGCCACCACGCCCGACCTATGAGCCTCTTAAGGGCAGAACGGTCGTTGACACCACTTTCGGCTGTGGTCATGGGCATCCTGCCATTCATACAAATCTTGCAAATGCTTGGAAGTTAGTTTCCTGATAGTGCTTTAACCATTGGTTTGTTAAGTCGATGGCTGTTCTAAATGTAAAGCAGTATGAAAGCCCCAAGAGAATTCCAATATAATTTTAAATATCAACTATGTTAAAATGAGTATCAAACAACAGCAGTCATAGTGGTGCCTTTCCTCTCACAATCCTGATAAAAACTATGTCATAAGATTATGCTGAATTAGCTACTTAGCAAGGTTTTTTTGAAGAACTGTCTTGAAGAGTTTGCTTCTATGTATCTATCTTTTTTGTTTTTTAGCTGAAAAAGATAACAATTTCTTCTGTGTAGAGTTAGAGCTCTCTGTTGGTATGTATGTGAATTGAATCTGTTTCAGAAGTGTGAAGACTGCATTGCTGTAGCTCACACTGGAGTACCCCTCCTGAGCATGCAGCCTTTTTCAGGGATGTGTGTTAGTCGGCTTGTGCTCCATAACAAACCACCTGATACTAGTGGCTCAAAAAAAATAAACATTTCTTTCTGTACCTCACAGTTCTGTAGGGCACTGGGATCGTTCTGGCTTGAGCGAGCCTGGCTGGTCTTTGCAGTTAGCTGGCAGCTGGCTGGGCTGTGTGGTTTAGGATGGTCTGACCCACCCATCAGGTGCTCGATGGGCTGACCTGTGGCAGGGACTCAGCGGTGATGGCGCGTCCCCACTCCATGTGGTCTTCTGCAATCGGCCAGCCAGGGCAGGGCATTTTGAAGTTGCAAGACAGGGAGAGCCCCCACGCGCCAGGGCCCAGCGTTACGTTTGCTGTTATCCTGCTGGCCAAGTCCAGAGTGCAGGAAGGGACTCCCTACGGTAAGGACGGAATAGGGAACTTTACAGCAGCAATCTGCCCAGACACGCGATTTGCCTGTGTTCTTCAGTCAGTGTCCCTAAATCCTGTGCCAACCTCTCTCTGGGGACGTGAGGCCGTATCATGGAGAACATTAAACAGGCTGGCACAGCTACAGAGTTTTCCAAAGGAATTTACAGACCCTAGTTTTCCTGAAATACTTAACAACCATTTGAAGTTCCTTTCAACATTTTATTTTTTGAAGAAGCTTCATGCTGTAAAAACAGGGAGCCTTTAATCCACACTCAGTAAATATCCCAATTTGATCTTCAGCAAGTACACACTGCTGCCAGACCTGCTGTGGGCATGATGGCTCCGGCCGTTTATTGAGACTCTTGTGTGCCTGTGCCATATACATCTCACTGCCTTCCAACACCGACCCTTGATGTCAGCATCATTATCCCCATTTTACAGACTAGGAAGCCAAGTCAGAGGTCAGCTCAGTTGTTTGAGGTCAGACAGCTAGTAGGTGGTGGGCTACATTTTGAACCCAGGTCTTTCTGAGTCCACGGCTACAATCCAAAGAATTCCTAACGTGGGGCAGGCACGGTGGCTCACGCCTGTTATCCCAGCGCTTTGGGAGGCCAAGGCAGGTGGATTGCTTAAGAGACCAGCCTGGCCAACATGGTGAAACCCTGTCTCTACTAAAAATACAAAAATCAGCCAGGTGTGGTGGTAGGCGTCTGTAATCCCAGCTATTCAAGAGGTGGAGGTTGCAGTGAGCCAAGATCACACCACTGTGACAGAGTGAGACTTTGTCTGTAAATAAAAAAATAAATAAAATACAAAGATTTCCTAATGAGTTGATAGGGTTTTTTTCTTCAGTGTTCATTGTTTGATGGCTTTTTTTCTTTGAGATAGAGTCTTACTCTGTCACCCAGGCTGGAGTGCTGGCGTGATCTCAGCTCATTGCAACCTCTGCCTCCCAGATTCAATTGATTCTTATGCCTCAGCCTCCCAAGTAGCTGGGACTACAGGTGCGTGCCACCATGCCTGACTAGTTTATTTGTAGAGACAGAGTTTCACCATGTTAGCCAGGCTGGTCTTGAACTCCTGACCTCAAGTGATCCTCCTGCCTCGACCTTAAGTAGTTGGAGCAAATAACTAGGTTCAATTTGATGATAAATAACTCAGAATAGAAACTTCACAGCTATTTCCAGATGTCACTTTAAAATATTTTAGAATACCTGATTTCTCCATGAACTATCCAAACTAAAATTCACAGTCTTGAGTTATTCCAGGACATAGATTTAAAATTTAATCAGAAAATAACCTTCATTTAGGAAATGAGGGACCAGGCATGGTGGCTCCACGCTTGTAATGCCAGCACTTTGTGAGGCTGCGGCAGGTAGGTTGCTTCAGCCCAGGAGCTTGAGGCTGGCCCAGGTGACATAGCAAAACACCATCTCTACAAAAAATATAAAAGTTAACCAGGTGTGGTGGTGCATGTCCCAGCTACTTGGGAGGCTAAGGTGGGAGGATCCCTTGAGCCTGGGAGATGGAGATTGCAGTGAGCCGAGATTGTGCCGCCACACTCCAGCCTGGGTGACACAGCGAGATATCATCTCAAAAAAAAAAAAAGAAAGAAAAGGAAATACACTGTATCCCCCTGTGTGGCACCCCTTCCTCCTCTCCCCACTGCAGCCATAGCAGATTGCACATAAACTGCGTCTTCATACTTATCCAGGGATTGTATCTGCCTGGATGAGTCTGTTCCTGTCGCTAAATGTGAACTCCTTGGACACAGACACCTTGTCTTTCATCTCTGTATCTTTCCCCAGCACCTGGCATAGTAACTGGAACATGCCAATTTGTATTATATGATTTTATTTATTTACTTATTTATTTATTCAGAACTGAAAAAGAACTTTATTTATTGAGGGCAGGGGGATGCAAACAATACAAAAATCAAAAGCCTGTCTGGCATTTAACTTCTCTTTCTCTGCTCATCAAATGGGAGTTAGATTTTATTTGTACACTTGCTAAGGGTCCTGATCTGCTCGTGAAATCCTTATATGGGGAAGCTGTGGGGCAGATTCCTTAAGCGACCCCTTGGGACAGCTCTTATCAGGGCCTGGGGAACTGCTCGTTTCTGCCTGCTTCTTTCCCTTCTGCTTCATGTGTACTACAAAAGAGTCTTGCACGCAATGGTGAGGCCCGCAATTAGGGAGAAGCAGCTCTGGAAGCCCACTTTGCCATCTCTGCACTGGTCCAGGTCCTTCTTTATTTTGTACACGGCCAGGGGGTCTTTTTGATTTTCCAAAAATCCAGGGAACTCCTTTTCCGTGAGTACTCTCAGGTCCTCCTTTGTTAAGTAGCTTTTATCCCCAGCAAATTTGTGAAATGTAAACATCGTGGTTTCCGTGGCATGTTCCATTTGAGGTGGCATTTTGGTGTGGTCTGTTGAGGCCTTGGCAGAGGCGTGGTGGACGCTGGGCCAACTAGATGCGGGGCAGCGAAGCGAGCGCGGCGGGCTGTGAGCCTTCCTTAGTACGAGTGGTGGGTGGGCCATTTATTTATTTATTTATTGAGATGGAGTCTTGCTGTTTGCCCAGGCTGGAGTGCAATGGAGTTGTCTCGGCTCACCGCAACCTCCACCTCCCGGGTTTAAGCAATTCTCCTGCCTCAGCCTCCTGAGTAGTTGGGATTACAGACACACACCACCATGCCCAGCTAATTTTTGTCTTTTTAGTAGAGACAGTTTTCACCATGTTGGCCAGGCTGGTCTTGAGCTCCTGACTTCATGATCCACCCTCCTCGGCCTCCCAAAGAGCTGGGATTACAGGCGTGAACCACCATGGCCAGCCTATTATATGATTTTATAACTAAAGTTTCAGGTCTAGCAGTGAAATTCTTCTTCTCTCTTTTTGGTTTATTTTTCTTCCTTTAGTCCTTTCTTTCTCCATGGGTCTTTCCCCTTCTCTGTATCTGTCTCAGCTCCTTCGTCTTCTGCAGCTCTCCATTTCTCCCAGCATCTGCTGCTAGTCTAGTCTCCTGGCTCTTAACCTTTTTGAGACACAGACTCCTTTAATAAAGTGATGAAGAAAGTTATCTCCCCAGAAGGATACACACAGAAAACACAGAATATTTTGCATATTATTTCAGAGGTTAAGAATGCCAAGGCCGGGCGCGGTGGCTCAAGCCTGTAATCCCAGCACTTTGGGAGGCTGAGGCGGGTGGATCACGAGGTCAAGAGATCGAGACCATCCTGGTCAACATGGTGAAACCCCGTCTCTACTAATACAAAAAATTAGCTGGGCACGGTGGCGCGTGTCTGTAATCCCAGCTACTCAGGAGGCTGAGGCAGGAGAATTGCCTGAACCCAGGAGGCGGAGATTGCGGTGAGCCGAGATCGCGCCATTGCACTCCAGCCTGGGTATCAAGAGCGAAACTCCGTCTCAAAAAAAAAAAAAAAAAAAAAAAAAAGAATGCCAAGAAACCGGGCACAGTGGTTCATGCCTGTGATCTCAGCAGTTTGGGAGGCTGAGGTAGAAGAATCACTTGAGCCCAGGAGTTCAAGACTGGCCTGGGCAACATGGTGAGACCCTGTCTCTACAAAAGATTTTAAAAATTAACCAGGTATGCTGGCACATGCCTGTAGTCCCAGCAACTCAGGAGGCTGAGGTGGGAGGATTGCTTGAGCTAAGGAGGTCGAGGCTGCAGTGAGCTGTGATTGTGCCACTGCACCCCAGCCTGGGGTGACAGAGTGAGACCCTAGCTCTAAAAAACAACAAAAGAATGCCAAGTGTCTAAACTTTGAGCTCCTTGAGGACAAAAACTAGGCTTTTTTCATCCTCTATGCCCAGTATCTTAGTTGATGTTTATTGAGTGTATATGAGTGTGCACACGCTCACAAACATATTAATACATGTAGAAAAGCTGTTGTCAGGAAGGTATTTGTACACTCAGGCTTTCTACTCTGATAGTCACCAGGCACATGTGGGTACTGAGCACTTGAAATGTGAATGTCCAGATAGGAATGTACTAATTGTCAAATACGCACTGGATTGCGCAGGCTTGGGGCGGTACAAAGAAAAGAATGTGAGATGTCCCACTAATAGTTTTTATGATTATTACACGTTAAAATGATCATATATTGGATCTACTGCATTAAAGTACATTATTAAAATTAATTTTACCTCTTTATTACTTTCTATAAACAGCTACCAGAAAATTTTAAATTACACATGTAGCTGCTCATAGAAGGTTGGTATCTGGGTTAATTCGTTAGTGTAGATTCATAAAAACAGTCGTTTTCTTTAGTTTCATGGTTGCCACCTTCCCTGTCCCTCCTCCCCTACCACCAAAAATTCATGAGAACAAATGGGAAGAACTTACTCTGCTTTTAAAGGCACGGATTTTTCTGTGTTGTCGTAAGTATGCCTAGAACAAAAGCACTGTTGACTCCCAGTACCTTCACTAATGAAAAGGAAGCAGCAGAATGACTCGCGTGAGCTGGAGGAGACACTGTTCTCCTTGGAAGGCTTTGGTTCTTGCATTTTGGGACAGGTGTGGCTGCTGTTGAACCAGCAGAGTCATCCTAGGCACATCTGACATGGAAGGAACCGGAGCACTGCTCAGGGGCCCCCGCGTTCTGACTGATGGATGTAGGATGCATCATACTTCAGGTTGCTCCTCTCCAATACAAACTCTGATGCAGAAATGCACTTGGTGTATTTGCTTTTTCTTTCTGGTTTAGGGCAGAAATAATATTTTGGCTTAGAGACTTTTCTACTGAACTATGACATAATAGGATGAGAATATTGTGTCAAAAATAGCCTCACAGGGTCTTTTTTGGCATTAAGAGTTCTGGAGTGAGTTTGCGGTGGATTATTGAGAATAATTCTGTTCATCAGCGGCTGCCATCTTTGATGAGTGCTGACTTCTCTCCTTTCACCACAGAGTGGGAAGTGCCTGCCTCCTGTGACTCTGGATTGGAGTGATGGGGAGTGCACACCAGCCATCCTCTTGCAGAGGTGGGGCAGGTGCTGGCACAGAGCCTCAGGTTAGGCTGAAGGGATGCAATCTCAGACCAGCAGCCAGCAGTGTTTATAAACAACAGGAGGGAGATTGTGCTGGCGATTTCCAACTCAGGCCAATGAAGATCGACCGGTTTGCGCTTTGGGCAGCAGGCTGCAGATGGACGGTGCCTCCTGAGGGCATCGCCATGTTTTAGGGATCCGTGTTGCAGGATACCTGCCTGCAACAGAGAATCAAGGAGTGCTTTTTAAGCCCCTGGAGCTCAGGCCTGGTGTTAAGTAGAGTGGGTGTTAAGTAGAGTGAATCTCCTGAAGTCCAAACTAACATATGACATTTTTAAAATAGGAAAACAAATGGCTCTGAAAAGGTCTATAGGATTATAGATAAGAATATAATACAGAAAATGTTATAGAGGGCTCAGGAGGTGATGGGGTCATCCAGGGTTGGTTGCATTGAGATTGAATTACCCTGTCTTTCACTCATCTGTGGAAAAAAAAAAAGAGGAAAATTATGTCTCCCAAAGATGCTTGGAGATTTGACTGGATGTTTGTAAAGTGCTTTGATGTCTTTATAATAGAGTGTCCTATAAGAGCAAATCAGACTAGTCTGAATCATCTTACGTAGATACCAAGCGGTTCTGTGCCTTTGTTGTAAGTTGTACTTATATTTTCAAGAGAATATTTCACGTTCTGATATTCGTTTAAGTATCAGCTGTATGCTTGGGGTCTTTACCTGTTAACTTGAGCTCCAACATGCTTTGTAGAGGACAATTTTTCTAACCAAGCAGTTAAATGCACCTTAAAATGCTTCTTGCCAAGGACGGTGCCTTTGCAAATGTTTAAGATGTTTATGCTTGGTTGTGATTTTTTACTGAACCTGTGTCTTCATAGCGACTCCTTGGGAGGTGCAGGAAGCAGAGCCAGAAAGCAAGTCCCTGCAATCAGTTCATTATAGAGAATGAAAAAGCCTTTATTTCAAGGTTCTGGTGGATAGACTTACCGATATGTGTATTCCATGTCTATTTAATTTCACGTAGTGCTGCATCTAATCACGCTGTTTAAATAATCGGACAGAATGTCCTTTTGCTTGTGAAGAGCACGCACACTGCCACCTTGTTGCCAAAGTTTGGTCTGATTTGAATGTGCTTAAAAATCAAGTGAATGCCTGTTGGGAAAAAGCTGACTCCTTCTCTTTGTCAGTACTTGCAAAAACAACTTAAAAGAAGTTAGCATTATTGGACTGAATTCAGTAATTAGCATAATCATGATGCTTCGTATTGTTCACCAGGGCACGCCCCTTGGCCACATTTCCCATTAAGAGGACACCGATGTTGTCCTAGTGAATAAATCCCGGCACACATGATGCAAATCAGCGTGTTCCTGCCTGCCGCTCGGCTGCGGTTAATTTTAGCCAGCGTTAGTTCTATGAGTTGTAAAAGTAGAAGTTAGCAAGCTGAAATGTGACTTCTCGGCCTGATGTGATAGGATATCTATTTTAGACTTCAGATTGTGTGTATGATCAGGAGAGCAGTCTTCTGAAGAATTGTGGCTCAGTTTTCTTTGAAACTACTTGTAAGTACTGGGTGGAATTTTAAGACTTCTCTTTGTTCTTTTCTCCTTCTTAAATCTTCCTAATGTTACCGTCATAGTAATGTTGACCTCTTGGGGGAACCGTAAGCTTTGAGGTCCGTACTTAGAAAGCTAAGAAAGGTGGCAAAAGATTTTTCTTTAAATGTCTCCTACTGCGATAAATCTATCATATTCAATTTTCCCAAGAAAAAGTTTGCGATTCTTATTTTTGCAAAAGCAATCTGTAGATTATTAGTTATTTTATGTTAAAATATTTGATTACTGGATATGGTTTCTGCAAATACAGAAACATTGTATTGTGTCATTGAGCCTTATTTTCTACTATGGTAACCTAACTCTTGAGAAAAAATGTTAATTCCTGTTGTGCTCTGTGCTGCAAGTTTATGCTGTAGAAATAATGGAGTGTCAAAATAATTTTCTTGACGATATAAATGGACTTTAAAAAAAATTTTTAAGGGGAGTCTTGTGCTTAAAAAATAAATCCACATATGCCTAAAGAGAAGTACTTTTTAAAATTAGGAGGAAGGTTTTAGAGAATAATTTAAAGCATCCTCTTTTAGACTGAGTTATCAAAAGTAACCAAAGGCCATAGGACTCTGTAACCTTAACTGCTGTTCATCTAACCCGTTATTGCCAACTTAAATTTGTACTGAAGAAAACAAAAGATTTTGATGTCGAATATTTTAAATTACACTTGAATCACCTTGCTCATTTAGAAGTGTGTTTTCACTGTGGACTGACTTCACGCCAAACAGGTTGCTTACAGCAGGGAACCAGGCGGGAATTTCTTCATCAATTAGAAAGTAAATGTATCAGCTCTAGGAATATTGATGTTCCTGAAACAGTTCTCCTAGGCGATACAGTAGGTACCTACCAGCTATCTGTGCCTGTCAGCTGTAGAGTGAGGAAGGAAGCAGGCCTTCAGTAAGTATTGTGAGTGCCATTTTCCCAGTTTGAAAAGATTTAAAGGCTTCTTTGTTATTATGTATCGTCTGATTTTAAATGCGAATGACACGAAGTGTCAACAGTGAAAGGAAGTGTTTCAGTATAACATTTAATAGGAAAAGAACGTAAGAAAGGAACGTAGTGCTGAGTTCTTGGGCTATTTTTAGAAAGAAACTTTTTCATATTTAGTGTTTATTGAGCTGAAGAGAAATTTGCTGTCCGGATGAATTATAATTATAACAGAAGCTTCTAATGTCATCTTCAGCAGTGAAAGGGGTTTTGTTCCAGTAACCCTTCATAATATATACTTTTATCCAAAAAGCTCTGCCTCATTGCTGTTATTCGTTTAACTGTTAATAAGGCACCATCAGAATCTCAGTGGAGCGTTTTTGAAGGTACACTGTCGTTTGGTATTAGTTTTCAAGCCAGTATTCACTTGACCTGTGGTAGTTTTTAGTCCTGCAAAAGAGAAAAGCTGATTCGAATTTATCCATTGTTTAATTTCACAGACGTTGCTATAGGTTTTTCTGCTACTGGGAAGCATGTGCTTTATGACGAGTTGCTAACATGCGCGTGTTTGTTTTAGTGATGTACGTGCTGTGAGAGTGACAGCGGTGGGTGGGAGCAGAGATGGCTTTCATTACATGAGTGTCGGTGCCGGGATTCCTCGCGTTTGCCGATGCTGTGATTCTCTTCATTGCTTCTACCCCGTGTGCCTGGTGAAGTGATGCTGGCCGTGACCGGTTATGACCTTGGGTGACAAATCATGACTAGCTCTATGCAGAGTCACACACGAGGGGCCCAGGTGCCGAGAAACAGGGCAGCCTTCCAGCCCAGGAGGAGTCCAGGAGCCGAGCCAGCCGGCCCTTGCCCTGCTGTCCCCACGCCTCAGGTGACCACACGTCTCCCCTGCAGTCCTGTGGGGGCCACTCTCTTCATCTGCCTGTGCTCTCATCCTACTCCTCCACCTCTGGAAATAGTTACAGGCCCAGCAGCTCTCCCCGAAGCGCTGCCAGTTACAGATTTATTTCACTGTTACTTTCTGCCTAGAGGATAGCCTTCTGCTCAGAAGCCTTAAGGGGTTTCTCAGACACGCAGAGAAAGGGTCCCTTTTCCCTGGGACCCCTTCACTCACAAGGTTTTAATGGGTCCCTTGCCTGCCTGGCTAAATGGGAACTGCGCTATGTAACAGTTGCCTTTTGGCCTGGAGCTGGGATGCTCGATCACATCCCCACAGTGTTCTCTCTCTAAAGGAAGTCTCGTCGGAAGAGGCTGTGTTACCTGAGTTCCAGCTGTTGATCTGAAGTGGAAGGAGCAGTGAGCGGAGGGTGGCTTTGGCCTCCGCCCGTCTTAAACACAAGTGTAACATACTGGGATCTGGCCCTCGGGAGGAACGCTGATTTCTCGGGAATACGGGGCCGCTGTCATTATTTTAGCATGTGTTAAGTACCTCACAGCACATGCAGTGTGCAAGGAAAGCGTAGTTCCAGCCCACGTCCGACGAGTTAGGGCACAGAAACTGGGCCCCTGACATTCAGTAACTACGCTGGCAGAAAATATGTGCACACGAAGCAAAGGGAAACAAGGTGAGTGTGGTGGGTTGAGGATACTTCAGCATTCAGCTCCTCTGGGCTTCTGCCAAAGATGGTTACGACACACAGCTGTGCCTTCCCTTTCCCTCCCATACCCGGGAAGTGATGGGGACAGATGACAGGACTGACCCCAGAAGGCTTGCCCCCCACTCCAGTTCTCCATGGCAGTCCTCCTGCAAAGAGGAGAAGCTTCACACTTTTACTTGGACCTGAAACTATTATTATTATGTGAAGGGGGTAAACTTGTTATAAATTTCAATAAATATCAAAGCATCTTTCTCCATAAAATGGTATTTAGATAGAAATCTCGAGCTCCAGATTCTCCCTTCCCGAACTGGTTTGCAGTCCAGCAGTTTACTTAATCCTGCACTGGCTTAGGATATTGAGTCAACTGTAATATTAGTTAGGAAAATGCCTTCAGCTTCTCAGAAGGACGGCGTTACGAAGATCTACTGAGCGTTACTGCAGCTCGTAAAGGAGTTAGAAGCACATGAATCAGAAGAAGGGCTGATAGGCAGGCGTGGGTACTGGAGGGTAATGCGATGAGTGGCCTGCATAGTTCTGTGAGTGAGTCACCCCCTCCCTCCATGCCCAACCTCAGCCAGTCTCTAAGGTTCTCGGTCTCGTTCATGGCTCCACGATGAAAAGAGACTTGGAGAGGGCTCCACAAAGAACCTCAAAAAAAAAAAAAAATTGAAGGTTGGAAGGTGATACCTATGATAAGAGGGTGGAGAACTTCTATTATTTAGCCTGGAAGAGGGAGCAAATGACTGGGAGACTCTTGAATTGTTCTTCAGGTATATGTGTGTCTCTGTGCCAAAGAATGGTGACCCACTGGTATCTCTTTCCATCGGGAATAAAAGGGTCAGGCCTGGCAAGGGTTAGGCTGGAACAGAGGTGCTCGCAGTGGAGGCCTGGTTCCTTCAGCATCAGCTCCGCCTGGGAACATGTGAGAAATGCAGATTCTCAGGCTCCACCGAGGCCCTGCTGATCCAGAAACCATGGGGTGGGGCCTGGCAGTCTGTGTTAAAAAAGCCTCCCAAGTGATTCCGGTGCACCCTGACATTTGCGGTCTGCCGGATGAGATGCAAAGGAGGAAGGTATTATAAAATGGGGAATCTGGATGCCAGAAAATGTAACCCTTTTTCCTGAAGTCATCTAAACCTGGGATTATATTCGTTTGCAGTGTTTTCAATGTAATCTCTGAAGTCAGGAGATAAATGACCTCTCAAAGTCCCTTCCAGCCCTGACTTTGCTCTGGATTTCCTTTTCTCACTTAGGGAAGATTAATAATTAACCAGGAAAATTTTGTAATTACTTTTCTGAGCTAAGACAGTGTTCTTCTCAAATGAGGCTCACTTGAGATAATGTGAGAATAATAATATTGTGTCAGCAGATGGATCTACTGTATGTTATCAGCGTTACTAGATAGACTCTCCTCCCCATCTGACCTCACAGCCACCTGAAGGGAATCTGGGCAGAGGTAGTGTGTAGCCTGCATGGGGCAGTGGGGAGCTTGATGTTGGCTCATGAGTACTTTACATCACAGACCGTGGCCAGGTCGATCCCTGTCTTCACATGGCCCATTTCAGAAGCGAGGGAGCTAGAGGGAAAGTTGGACCCTACCCCCTACCCTCTAGGAGCAGGAAGCAACGCAGAAGGCCCTAACAAATCTGAGCACAGTGGGATGTGTTATCTGTGTGTCCGCCCTCCACTAGAGATGGAGGAGAGGGACACATTTTATCTCAGCATTTTTGTATCTACAACAGATAGCCCAGTGACACGCATAGGATGCACTTAACACAAAGAAATTCTAAATACTCCATTGGAGTGGCTAAGGCCACAGTGAGTGCTCTGCCTTCTCCTCTGTGATGAGTTCTGTAGAGTCAGGAAGGTGGCCGTTCTTATCTTTCCCAATCAAAACAGTTACCCCTAGGGGTCCCCCATTCATCTCTCTGCTCTCCTCTCACCCACCTTTGTTTGCACATAATAGAAATGCATCTGAATTTAGTTGTGCCTGTGCCCTTTTGTATATTTTCCTTTGTGCTGTCGCTTGACCGACGTGTCTCTGGTTGAAAACGGGCTGCGGAGAGTGTCTATTTGTTATACATTGTATGGCATTTAGGACAATAAAACCTTTCTGTGATCATAATGAAGAAAGGGCTCTCCGAGGACATGTTTTGCCAGTGCTGTTTAAAAAGTGTCACACTTCCTGCAGGAGCTAGATTTTTAAAAATAATAATAAAGATAAAAATAAAAACTGTCACACAACTAATGCACTGTCATGTCTGAAAAAGACCCCGCCCTACCTTAGCCAGGGAATCGTGGCCCTAATATTTCAGCACTTGAAAATGAGATCTGGCCAGGCGCGGTGGCTCACGCCTGTAATCCCAGCACTTTGGGAGGCCAAGGCGGGTGGGTCACTTGGGGTCAGGAGTTTGAGACCAGCCTGACCAACATGGTGAAGCCCCATCTCTACCAAAAATACAAAAAGTAGCTGGACATGGTGGCGCACGCCTGTAATCCCATCTAATCCACAAGCTAAGGCAGGAGAATCACTGGAACCCAGGAGGTGGAGGTTGCAGTGAGCCAAGATCGCACCACCGCGCTCCAATCTGGGCGACAGAGCAAGACTCCATCTTTAAAAAAAATGGGGGGATCTGTAGAACCCTTGGCTTTTATGACATAGTTAATTACATGTTTGCAGAGTGTTAAAAATTGCCTGAGGTGAGAAAAGGCTGGTGAGGACAGTTTGACCCAAACTCTAGTTTCCCTGGTTATAAGATACTGATGTTACTGTTCAGTCTTTCAATCCTTTGACCTCATTATATTTCAGAAAACTGACCTCTCAGGCATGAGGCTGCATGCACTGTTATTTTCTGCATCTGTGGCTATTTTCAGAACATATGAGGCCCAATGAACATGGTGGCTGCACACAGATAAGATAGATGTGTCTTCCCAATCCTGAGGACACAGGGAGCTGATCTCAACCCTGATTGAGCCTTTCAATATACGTAGAGTCCGTGAAACCCATGAACTCCCAATAACTATATATCCAGTAGGGAACATGAGTGTCTGTTCAATTTGGTTCTTAATAATGGCAATCAAAAAGCTATTGTCATTTCCTTACAAAGAGGAATTACTAAATAGTCATTCTTTTCTTGACATGTTGTTTCTAAAATCAATCTCTGGCTAATTCACAAATGTGTCATTAAAATTTAAAGTGGTTAAGTGGTTTGGAATAAACTTTGTCTCATTATAGCCGTCCAGTCAAAAAAAAAATTAAACTTGAAGGAAAAGGTTAAAAAAAAAATTTTAATTATTATTAGACTGCACAAGATTTATGGACCTAATAATTGAATAAAATATACCCAGAAACATCCTAATAAGTTACGGATTAAATAATTTCTGGTGTTTCCATAGCATAGAACACTTTGCAGCCATTTAAAATGATGGCGTTAGATGTATGTCAAGTAAAAATTAGCAGGTTACAAAACATGATGTGTTTATGGCCCCATTTTTGTAAAAGCAAGGCCCGTGTCTGTATATATGTACCTGAGAAAAGAATGCTGCACTTACTATAAGCAGTACCATCTCTAGGAGGTGAGCTTATATGTGATTTTTGCCCCTTCTTTTTGGTTACCTGTATGTTAATTTTTTTCTTCAATGAGCATAGATTACTTATGTAATAATGGAAAACTTTCTTTTTAAAAAATAACTATTGGCTGGGCGCAGTGGCTAACCCCTGTAATTCCAGCAGTTTGGAAGGCCAAAGCAGGCGAATCACCTGAGGTTGGGAGTTCAAGACCAGCCTGAGCAACATGGAGAAACCCCGTCTCTACTAAAAATACAAAATTAGCCGAGCCTGGTGGCACATGCCTGTAATCCCAGCTACTCGGGAGGTTGAGGCAGGAGAATTGCTTGAACCCAGGAGGTGGAGGTTGCGGTGAGCCTAGGTCGCGCCATTGCACTCCAGCCTGGGCAACAAGAGTGAAACTCCATCTCAAAAAAAAACAATTTTATTTTAATTCATTTTATTTTGACTTTCATATTTTATTTAATTCGGCAGTGCCCTCTCAGCTGGCTTATGTGAGTAGTGCCTAGTCCGACTGGTAAAACGAGTGCACTGAAATGTTAACCATGGTTATTTTGCAGTGCTGGGCCAGCAGCATTTTTTCTTGTTTTACTTTCTTGTTTTCTATATTTCCCAATTTTTTATGCACACATATTATTATTATTAGTTTTGAGACAGGGTCTCACTCTGTCATCCAGGCTGGAGTGAGAGGTGCCATCAGGGTTCATGGCAGCCTTGACTTCCCCAGCTCAAGCGATCCTCCCACCTCAGCCTGCCTAGTACCCAGACCTGAGACTACCGGCACACGCCACCACACCTGGCTAATTTTTTAAATATTTTATAGAGACGGGATCTCACTATGTTGTCCAGGCTGGTCTTGAACTCCTGAACTGAAGCAATCCTCCTGCCTTGGCCTCCCTCCCAAAGTGCTGGGATTACAGGCATGAGCCACCATGCCAAGCCAATATTATTTTTACACTGAAAAAATCGGACTCATTTTTAAGGCAGAGACTTGGGATCATGGGTTTTGGAAAGACACCCACACAAACTGATGTATAGTGGTCATTGAAAAAGGTTAATTCTGCAGTATTGCAGGCATCCAGCAAGCGTCTGCTTTCACTGCCACACTGGATCTTAACAAACTCTACAATCTGATCTCAAATTGGCAGGATCTCAGACTCAGTATTATTGAGAGAGCAATGGAAGGGAACTGGGGACTTTAGCATATTTTTAAGCCAATTATAAAAACACTTCTGGTGTTATGATTATCCACGAAAATTTCAGAAAGGCCCGGAGTTCAAGTTGTTAAATTCAAAGCCGTGAACGGTGGAACCATGTGCAGTAGGCCTCGGCTAGTATTTTGAGTGACAGCGATGAGGATGATGGAAAGAAGGAATCCCCTAGCCGCTGTTTCCAGGGCACTTACCTGTGTCGTATCACTGTGTATTTCACCAGCGTTCACTAAATGGGAGGGCGCTGCAGGGAAGCACTGACCCCCTCAGTTACTTCTGCCAGACGCTGCCAGCGTGTCCTCGTGGCGTTCATCAGGTTATTTTGGGTAACTGTTTTGGTGCTTGTGGCACTTAATTTAAGAAAATCTGGAGCAAAGTGGGTCCCCCCACTAAAGCAGGCCCCCCCACACCTGCTCATCCAGTGCCACATGAGAATAAGTACTTCTGAGGGCCATTGAGAGAGTCTCTCCTAAGCCTGGGCCAGGAGTAAAACGGCATCTGTCTTCCTTTGGGCATTGAGGCTGAAATTCGGGCTGAATTGAGTCTGTTCTCAACAGGACTAAGGCCTTAAACTTAATTGAAAACCAAGTACCTTGATAAACTGAAAGGAATCTAGAATCATGTGCTACCATGTTTTTGCCCAGCCTTTGGTTTAGAACCTGTGTTACTCATAGAATTTCCTGGAATGCTCAGAACTCAGAAAGCTGGTTTTTCAAGTTTCCTCTTTACATTTGTCATCCTTATGAGGAATGCTCTTCTGTTCATGCTCACCTTCCTGTCTTCAGCATCTCCGTGCCTTTCTCCTGCAGTTATACCGAGAGGAGTAATCGTGACGTTCCTCTCTGCGGTATCACTTCCTTAGGAAGTGAAGACATGCCTCACATGGGCGCATCTTCATTTTCTCTGCGGGGGAAGAACGAGGTGTGGTGAACACCTTCACTCCATAGTCAGTATTGCTCCCAGTGAGAATTGTCGGGGGACAGTTCCCAGGACATCAGCATGTCCTGGCTGCCAAGTAGTTCCAACTGAGTTGAGTCCCAAAGCTCTCCTGCACACCACGTCAGTATAGACGTGCACAGTGCCACATCAAGATGGAATAATAGGTGTTAAAATTTGGTTAATTTGCAAGTCGAATGCCTTAAAAGAAGAAAGAAAATGTCTTTTTACTTCTTTAGGAGGGATAGAGCAGATAAAAAGGGTTTTCTGAGACTAGACTATTTGGACAAGGCCGAAGAACTGGTGGTCATCAAGAGAAAGAGGGTGACTTTTTTATTTTTTATTTTTTGAGATGAAGTCCCGTTCTATCCCCCAGGCTGAAGTGCAGTGGCGCGATCTTGGCTCACTGCAACCTCCACCTCCCATGTTCAAGTGATTCTTCTACGTCAGCCTCCTGAGTAGATGGGATTACAGGTGCTCGCCACCATGCCCGGCTAATTTTTGTATTTTTAGTAGAGACAGGGTTTCACTATCTTGGCCAGGCTGGTCTTGAACTCCTGACCTCATTATCCACCCACCTCGGCCTCCCAAAGTGCTGGGATTACAGGTGTGAGCCACCGTGCCCAGCCAATTTTTGTATTTGTAACAGAGACACGGTTTCACTCTGTTGGCCAGGCTGGTCTTGAACTCCTGACTCCAAGTGATCCGCCCGCCCCAGCCTCCCAAAGTGCTAAGATTACAGGCATGAGCCACCACACCAGCCTGAAAGAGGGTGACTTTTATAAGAGGAAGAAGAGAGTGGATCTCAGCCTAAAACCTTGAATTGAGTTTATTTTCCTCTTTCTTGTCTGTTCTTTTTACTTGTTTTTTGTTTGCTTGTTTGCTTTTACCTTTACTCTAAAGACTAAAAGCAAAAGTAAGACAGATGCATGTAGTTAACACAGGTGTTAGGAGTTACGCAACAGCTCGTCTGTTATAAAGGTTTTCAAAAGAGTGATTGCCTTAGACCTGACTTGGAATTAAAGTGGCAGCTGTCACAGGAAGAGGGAATGCTGGGATTTCTGTCACTTTCTGCCTTGGCTGCTGTGTGCCTAAGTGTCCCCAGGGACTTAGAGAGCAGAGCGCCTGACCACGCAACTCCTTCTGTCAGGCCTGATTTTTGCCATCTCTGCTTTTGTTTACATTTGTTTGGTTTTCTCCTCATCTTTAGTCATAGTCAGGCCTGTGAGGCATGTCAGCAACAATTAAATAAATCCAGAGTTTGGGGTTTTTTTGTTTTTTATTTTTGAAACAGAGTCTCGCTCTGTCTCCCAGGCTGGAGTGAAGTGGGAGGACCTCCGCTCACTGCAACCTCTGCCTCCCAGGTTCAAATGATTCTCCCTCCTCAGCCTCCGGAGAAGTTGGGATTACAGGTGTGTGCCACCATGCCCGGCTAATTTTTGTATTTTTAGTAGAGACCGGGTTTCACCATGATGGCCAGGCTGGTCTTGAACTCCTGATCACAAGTGATCCACCCGCCTTGGCTTCCCAAAGTGCTGGGATTGCAGGTGTGAGCCACTGCAACTGGCCAAAATCCAGAGTTTTTACTTGAAGAGAAAATACTCAAAGCCTCATCCTGAGAAATGTATCCTGATCAGATATAAAAGCTTGACAGCATCATATTATTAACTATTAGAATGATAATTTCTTAAGTTTAATTTTTACTGTATTCTGAGAAGAAATTACCCTCAGCGACCAGTGGTATAAGAAAACTTTTATTTTCTATTTCCCTGCTAACTGGGAAGCAGTGAACTTCCAATAACTGAAGTAATCAAATGGAATCCAGCTGTGTAAGAGCAGTACAGATATAAAAAAGTATATTTTTGGCTGGGCGCGGTGCCTCACACCTGCAATCCCAGCACTTTGGGAGGCTGAGGTGGGTGGCTCACCTGAGGTCAGGAGTTCGAGACCAGCCTGGCCAACATGGTGAAACCCCATCTCTACTAAAAATACAAAAATTAACCGGGCGTGATGGTGGGCACCTGTAATCCCAGCTACTCAGGAGTCTGAGGCAGGAGAATTGCTGGAACTCAAAAGGTGGAGGTTGCAGTGAGCTGAGACTGCGCCACTGTACTCTAGCCCGGGCAACAACAGCGAGACTCATCTAAAAAAAAAAGGGATATTTTTCTAATAGCAAATCTTGGTTATTTATTTTTTGCAGACAGTAAAATTCACTTTTTCTGGTACACAGTTTTGTGAGTTTGTACACATAAACAGATTTTCGTGAGCAGCACCACAGACAGGAGATAGAATAACTCCAGCTCCCTGAAGAACACGCTTGAGCTGCCCCTTTATTCAACCCTTACCTTCGACCCTTGCTCCCCGAACTGCAAAAGGAGTCTCCAAGCCACACTAGCCATGGTCAAGGGTGAAACTTTACGGGCTCTGGGGGCTTAAGCACAGCCTCTGGTCACTAAGTGGCTTGTGCTGTCCCACAGGTGTTCCCTGGCAAGTTAGACTAACATATAAAAACAAGGGGAAAATCTGAGCGGGGCTGGCATCTGCCCACCATAGGGGAATAGACTTCGGAGAATCATTAATAGTTCAGCTAAGTACCCACACAATTAAGTACAACCGCAGGCCTCTGGGGAGTCGGAGTATCAGTGAGCAGAATTGTTACAGTTCATTATTTAAAAGATCCAGTTTTCAGTGAAAACTTATAAGACGTGTAAAGAAACTAGCTCATGTGAAATGCCCACGGGGCAGGGTGAGGGAGACAGTGGGGACTGCTTTTGAGGGGTCCCAGATACTGAACTTAGCTTACAGTCTTTACAGCAGCCCTTACACATACATTCAAAGAACCGTGTTTAAATAATTAAAAGATAGGATGCAGGCAGACTCATCAACTAGAGAATATTCATGAAGAGATAGAAATTATTAAAAAAAAAAAAAAAAAAAGAACCTGGCTGGGCGCGGTGGCTAATGCTTATAATCCTCGCACTTTGGGAGGCTGAGATGGGCGGATCATGAGGTTAGGAGTTTGAGACCAGCCTGACCAACATGGTGAAACCTTGCCTCTACTAAAAATACAAAAACTAGCCAGGTGTGGTGGTGGGTGCCTGTAATCCCAGCTACTCAGGAGGCTGAGGCAGGAGAATCGCTTGAACCCGGGAGGTGGAGGTTGCAGTGAGCTTAGATTGCACCATTGTGCTCCAGCCTGGGTGACAGAGTTAGACTCTCAAAAAAAAAAAAAGAAAAAATTTGGAGACAAATTTTTTTGCTTTTTGCAAAAGCACAGGCAACAAAAATAGAAATATTAATCTATATAAAAATTAAAAGCTTATGTATATCAAAGGATACCACAGAGTGAAAAGGCAACCTCGCAAATGGGAGAAAACATGTACGAATTTATACCTGATAATGATCCAGAATATGTAAAGAGCTCCTCCAACTCAACAACAAAAAGCAAATGACCTGATTTTTAAAATGGGCACAGGACTTGGATAGACATTTCTCCAAAGAAAATAATACAGATGGCCAACAAGCATGTGAAAACATGCCCAGTATCACAAATTATTTGGGAGATGAAAATCAAACCACAATGAGATACCACCCCCACCCATTAGGATGGCTATCATATAAACAGATAAAACCAACAAGATAACAGGTGTTGATGAGGATGTGGGGAAATTGGAACCCTTGTGCACTGCCGGTGAGGCTGCGTTCCTCCAAAACTTCAAAACAGAATTAACCATATCCAGCAATTCCACTTCTGGGTATATATCCAAAAGGACTCAAAGTGTGGTCTTGGAGAGAGATTTTGAAAGCAGTATTCTTCACGGTCACTGAAAGGTGGAAGCAGCACACATGTCCACTGATGGATGAATGGATAAACACAGTGTGGTCTGCACCTACAAGGAAATATTACTTGGTCTCAAAAAGGAAGGAAGTCCTCATACATGCGGCAACGTGGATGAACCCTAAGTGAAATAAGCCAGTCACAAAAGGACAAATGCTGTGTGATTTCACTCATCTGAGGTCCTTAGGCAGTGAGATTCATACAGACCAAAGGTGGAATGTTGGTGGCCAGGGGCTGGGGAAAGGAGGGAATGGGGAGTTACTGTTTAAAGGGCACCGAGTTTCAGTTTTGCAAATGAAAGGAGTTCTGTGACTGGATGGTGGCAATGGTTGCAAGGCAGTGTGAATAGACCTAATGCCACTGAACCATACACTTTAAAATGGTTAAGGTGATAAATTGTATGCAACGTGTATTTTACTGTAATTTATAAATGTTGTTTGTTTGTTTTTGAGATGGAGTCTCACTCTGTCACCTGGGCTAGAGTACAGTGGTGCGATCTTGACTCACTGCAACCTCCGCCTCCCAGGTTCAAGCGATTCTCCTGCCTCAGCCTCCTGAGTAGCTGGGATTAAGGCGCCCACCACTATGCTCAGCTAATTTTTTGTATTTTTAGTAAAGATGGGGTTTCACCACGTTGGCCAGGCTGGTCTCAAACTCCTGACCTCGTGATTCACCCACCTTGGCCTCCCAAAATGCTGGGATTACAGGCGTGAGCCACTGCACCCAGCCTAAAAACATTCTTTAAAAGAAACTCTGCAGTTGAAAAGTATAATAACCAAGATTAAAAACCTGCTAGAGAGGCTCCATAGTAAATTATAGATGCCAGAAGAAAGATCCCCAAGAATAAGATGTTGCCGTCTGAAGAAAAGGGAAAAAAAAGAAATGAAGAAAAATGAAGAGTGCCAGAGAAATATGGGCCACCATTCAGTGTACCAGCGGGAGAACTGACAGAGAAGGGGCAGAAAACAACATTTAAAGATTTAAAAATAATCATGGCTGGGCGCGGTGGCTCACGCCTGTAATCTCAGCACTTTAGGAGACCAAGGTGGGTGGATCACTTGAGGTCAGGAGTTCCAGACTCGCCTGGCCAACATGGTGAAACTCCCTTTCTACAAAAATACACATATTAGCCAGGTGTGATGGCGCATGTCCGTAGTCCCAGCTACTTGGGAAGCTGAGGCAGGAGAATTGCTTGAACCCGGGAGGTGGAGGTTGCAGTGAGCCAGGATCGCGCCACCGCACTCCAGCCTGGCGACAGAGCGAGACTGTCTCAAAAAAAAAAATTAAAAAATGCTAAAAGAGGTTCTTCAGGCTGAAAGGAAGTGACACCAGACAGTGATTTGAGTCTACCACAAGTACACACACACACACACACAGCTCTGCTAAAGATAATTAAGTAGTTGAGGATAAAAGACAATATAATTCTATTCCTTTTTCTTTCTTAACTAATTTAAAATATCATGAAAGAGCAGCTTCTATCTGGTTGCCCTCCAGTTTATAAGAAAGCTCTATGTTGACCTCAAAACAATCTCTCTAGCTCTAAGTTTTCTTTTTTCTTTCTTTCTTTCTTTTTTTTTTTTTTTTGAGACAGAGTTTTGCTCTTGTCACCCAGGCTGGAGTGCAGTGGCACGGTCTTGGCTCACTGCAACCTCCTCCTCGTGGGTGCAAGCGATTCTCTTGCCTCAGCCTCCTGAGCAACTGGGACTACAGGCACCTGCCATCACGCCTGGCTAATTTTTGTATTTTTAGTAGAGACAGGTTTCACCACATTGGCCAGGCTGCTCTTGAACTCATGACCTCGGGCGATTTGCCTGCCTTGGCCTTCCAAGTGCTGGGATTACAGGCGTGAGCCACCACGCCCAGCCTAGCCCCAAGTTTTCTAAAGGAAAAACGCAGGCGCAGGGAGCTTAGCAAGCTCCCCTTTTTTAGGGGGTTGCTTTCTGGGTATTTTATTTGTACGCATTGTGTCCATCACCCCATGAGTGTCCCTGGGAGATCAGCTGACATCTCTGAACATGCCATGCAGTGAGAGAAGGGGCGAGGAAAGAAATGAGTGACCCATCCTGGGTCACTCAGCCCCCCTTTATGGGCACAGTGGGTGGGAGAAGGGAAGGGCTGTGATTGTCCTGACCTCTGGGAAGGAGGAACGGTGGGCTGGAGGCTGGGCTGTTAGCACCTCCCTCCCGCAGTTTTGAGGGCTCACTCCGGGCTTAGATTTGCCAGGGTGCCCTTTGGTCCAAATGCAGCCCTTTTGCTTGGTCCTGTGCCCTGTTCCTCTCTTGGCCTGGAGGCCTTTTCGTGCTGCTGCCGTCTCAGGGCCAGCTGCATGGCCGAGATGCTCAGTGGCCGCGTGTACGCCAGCAAACAGAACACCCTGGTCAGGGTCTGGAAAGCCAGGCCAAGGGGCTTCTGCATGATATGGTAGCAGCCTTCAGCTGCCTGGCTGCTCCCCCCAAGTCAGGCCCTTGTGGATCATGGTGACTGCCAGCCATAGACCACACCCACCCAGACTTCATCAGACTGCACACTGGATCTGTCAGGGGACACTGTGTGGCTGCACCCCATCCTGCCCCCATGGCCTCTCCTGCAAAGCTCGAATATAGCTTGGAAAGCACAGAGTACAAGAAAAATGATCTTGATCTTGCATGAGGATTTAAGAGCCATGAGCATTCTCAGAGTGAGGAAATAGTTTTCAAAGAAACCTAATAAATTGTCTTTTCTCTTTTGTGTTTTTTTTTGAGATGGAGTCTCGCTCTGTTGCCTAGGCTGGAGTGCAGTGGTGCAATCTCAGCTCACTGCAACCTCCACCTCCCAGATTCAAGTGCTTCAGCCTCCCAGGTAGCTGGGACCACAGATGCCCACCACCACGCCCAGCTGATTTTTGTATTTTTAGTAGAGACGGGCTTTCATTATGTCGGCCAGGCTGGTCTTGAACTCCTGACCTCGTGATCCACCTGCCTTGGCCTCCCAAAGTGCTGGGATTAGAGGCGTGAGCCATTGTGCTGTGTTGTGTTTTTTTAACTGCCATTCTGTGGTTCTTTGAAGGTATTAATAATATCGAGCCAGTGCTCTTGGTTTCTTAATTTAGTAAGATTTCACTCCCAGTAGTCTCCATAGGGGAGGACAGGAACCGCTAGATCTCTGCCTGACTTAACGATCAAATGAGCACTCTTGGGACCACATTGCCTGGTTTAGCTTGTTTATGCCGCCAACTTGCCAAGTTATTGGTGGAGTGGAATCAGGTCTTCAGAGTTCTGATAAAGCACTTCAGCGACTTGAACTGATTCTCCCACATGGCAAAGAGGAAGAGGCTGCCTGGATCAACTTAATAATCGTTTGTCCTCTGTTGCTTTTTCCACTGCCTAGAACAATTGCTTCAGAATCTCTGGAATGATAACAAGAATTGTGGGACTGTAAGTTGAGCATGGAGAGGAGTTAAGATCATTTCTTTTGTCAGTTCCTATATTTATATTAATGTTGCATTGATAGAATACATGGTTGTACCGGCAATGAACGTTTTATAAGTACCATCCATACTTTTACTGAACCTCCGATAGAATCCAAACAGAGTTAGCAAATAAACATGTAAGAGCCATATCTATTTTCATACATGGTTCCATTTTAAACTGTCGCTGAAAGGAAAGTATTTCCCTAATATAGCTCTTGGAACTTAGCCGAACAGTCCAACAGTTCAGGGCACAGAATTGGAACAAGTGATGCTGGGTCTGTCATTCGATAGAAGTTCCATGTTCAGCGATTTGCTCTTGAATATCTATTTTTGGTTATGAGTGAAGAATATACCTAGAATACCTGGAAGGGCGGGAAATCCATCTATAGTGCATACGGAAAGGGAGAAAGGAGAAAATGTTGAGAAGCCTTTTCTGTGTTGACAGTGGAAATAAACGCATAAAGCTTGGCTATTCTTGTCCCTCACTCCCAGACAGTCGTGTGCCTCAGACTCTTCAGCAAGGCAGTGATCTACTTTAAAAGTCTCTCTTCCCAGGGAGTCCCCATTTCCAGTGGGAGCTCACTTTGGTGGGCTGCAGCCCATTCCATTATAAATGTGTTTCTCCAAATACAGCTTGTTGTTGTTGTTGTTTTTGGAGATGGAGTTTCGCTCTTGTCTCCCAGACTGGAGTGTGGTGGTGAGATCTCGGCTCACTGCAACCTCTGCTTCCTGGGTTCAAGCGAGTTCCCTGCCTCAGCTTCCCGGGTAGCTGGGATTACAGGCACCTGCCATCATGCCCAGCTAATTTTTATATTTTTAGTAGACATCGGGTCTCACCATGTTGCCCAGGCTGGTCTCGAACTCCTGACCTCAAGTAATCCGCCTGCCTTGGCTTCCCATAGTGCTGGGATTACAGGCGTGAGCCACTGTGCCTGACCCAGTTGCTTTTTTTTGAGACGGATTTTGTTCTTGTTGCCCAGGCTGGAGTGCAATGGCGCAATCTCTGCTCACTGCAACCTCTGCCTCCCTAGTTCAAGCAATTCTTCTGCCTCAGCCTCTCAAGTAGCTGGGATTACAGGTGTGCACCACCATGCCTGGCTACTTTTTTGTATTTTTAGTAGAGACAGATTTTTACAATGTAGAGAATTTTCAACGTGTTGGCCAGGCTGGTCTTGAACTCCTGACCTCAGGTGATCCACCCGCCTTGGCCTCCCAAAGTTCTGGGATTATAGGCATGAGCCACTGTGCTCAGCCAAATACAGTTTTGGTTTTTTTTTTAAGACGGGGTCCTACTCTGTCACCCAGGCTGGAGTGCAGTGACAACACTCCAGTCCCACTGTAGCCTCGACCTCCCAAGCTCAGGTGATCTTCCCACCTCAGCCTCCTGGGTAATTTTTGTATTTTTGGTAGAGATGGGGTTTCGCCATGATGCCCAGGCTGGTCTGGAGCTCCTGGGCTCAAGTGATCTGCCCACCTTGGCCTCCCAAAGTGCTGTGATTGCAGGTATGAACCACCTCACTTGGCTGAAATACGGTCCTCCTTAAATGAAAGAGGTTTCCTTCTGCTGTGTCCTCAAATTAGACAAAGAGAGCTTGATACACTTTTCCTTATAATAACTTTTTCATGGACTCATTGTATTGTAAATTTAAAATGAAAATAACAAAATCTTAAAATTATCCATCATGCGGTCATTCAGATTCCATAGGAACATCACCGAGGATGGCGCTTACATGTCCTGAGGCAGCCTTTCCATTAAAAAGCAGTATTTTCCATGTAAGCCATGTTAGACCTTCGACATCTTTTCTTCTTCAGGCCAAATCATCCTAACTCCTCTAACTTTATCTCATTTTAATTATTTTTGCTGTTTATTTCCTTTTCCTTTAAAAATACATGTGCTTAGGCCGGGCGCGGTGGCTCATGCCTATAATCCCAGCACTTCGTGAGGCCGAGGCAGGCGGATCACAGGGTCAGGAGATCCAGACCATCCTGGCCAACGTGGTGAAACCCCGTTTCTACTAAAAATAAAAAAAAATTAGCCGGGCTTGGTGGTGGGCACAGGCAGTCCCAGCTACTCGGGAGGCTGAGGCAGGAGAATCTTTTGAACCTGGGAGGCAGAGGTTGCAGTGAGCCGAGATTGTGCCACTGCACTCTAGCCTGGCGACCGGGCAAGACTCCATCTCAAAAAATGTACTTAGGTTTACTTATTGTAGATTTATGCAGTGCCTTCCCAGAAGGTAAGAGGCTGTGTGGAAAACATCTAAATATCACAGAAGCTTTACAGGCTGGGAAGAAACTTCCCTGTGGGAATGAGAAGAATGTGGCGGGCGCGTGGACAGAGCAGGAACGAGACCTGGAAGGAAAAAGGGCAGGGAGGGCCGAGCCCTCAGGGTCCCAAGCAGGAATCTTAGCTAGAGAATCAAACCCACGAAGGCAGTTGACTGCACTGCTCAAGGCAGGGTCGGAATTTTCCACCCCTCCCCCCAGGACAGTCCTGCGGCTCACAGTTCAGGCTAAATGGCCTCTTCCTGGCCCTGTGGTCTCCGGTTGATGTAGAGTAATAGAGCTGGACAGGACCAGACGATGTCATCTGAGCTTGACAATTTCGAAGTCTGAGGGCCCTGCAGCATTCTTGGGAGTCCATTCTCTTGAGTAGCCTCCCTCCTTCCCATGTCTCTCCCTTCCCACCCCCGGCTTAGGCCAGGACCCCAGGGAACCTCAGCGCCCAGAGTTGGACCTCATAGCATCGGGGGCTGACGAGAGTCAGGCGGGAGCATCACTCACTTCCCAGTTTCTCAGCTTTGCTTTCATTTCAGGGCCTCCTACCGTGGTGTGGACTCACGGGAAGGAGACAGGCATTTAGGGACTCGTTTAAAACTACTTTCAGTGATGCAGCCACATCTTTAAAATGCCCAAAATTGGACTCGATTACTGCTAAAGTCTCTTCAGACCCTAATGATCCTCTAACTCTGTAAACCAAAACAGGAATAAAAGAGTAATTATAGGTCGCTGCTTGTGAGCGTTAGCCTCAGACACCGTTTCAGGAGAACAGAGGCCAGCAGAGTTCTCGGCCCCATCGAGACGCTTTCTGTTCAGTTCAGTCCCGAGGGCCGAGCCTCAAGAGAAGCATAAGGAAGATGAAGGAAGAACTCGGAGAAAGACTCTGCGACTGAGCGTGGGCCCTTTGGAATATAGATTGAACCCAGGGCTGGGCACGGTGGCTCACACCTGTAGTCCCGGCACTTTGGGAGGCTGAGGTGGGAGAATCAGTTGAGCCCAGGAGGTTGAGACCAGCCTGGAAAACATAATGAGACCTTGTTTCTACCAAAAAGAAAACAAAATTAGCCAAGCATGATGGCGCGTGCCTGTAGTCCCAGCTGCCGGTGAGGCTGAGGTACGAGGAGTGGTTGAGCCCAGGAGATTAAGACCATCCTGGGCAACATAGGGAGAGCGCCCCGCTCCGCCCCCCGCCAACCTGTAAAAACGTAAAATGAAAATTAGCTGGGTGTGGTGGCGCTTGCCTCTAGTCCCAGCTACTCAGGAGGCTGAGACAGGGGAAAATTGCTTGAGTCCAAGAGCTTGAGGCTGCAGTGAGCCATGATTGTACCACCGCACTCCAGCCTACACAGCAGAATGAGACTCTGTCTCAAAAATAAAATTAAAGAAATAATAAATAATTGGAATATAGTAGAAGACTCCACACCATGCAGAGACCTTTTTACGAAGTGCTCCAATACTGAGATAAAAGTGTGTTCCTGACAGTGAAAAGCAAAGCTAAATAAAAGGAAGATATGGTGTGTTTTATGTTTTACATTGTAGGTAGTAAGCCTGGAGGAAAATTGAGGCCCTGGCTGAAAACATAAATAGATACATGGTAAATTCATTTGTTTATTTAAGAAAACTAAGCCTATTTTTGTGAAAAGTTCCTAACTTTTTTTTTTTTGATGTACTTTATAGTGTTTTGAGTGGGGCTCCAGTGATAAAAGTGGTCATTGCACATTGTAGAAAATTTTGGATAACGTCAAAAAATTAAAAAGAGACCTAATAAACGAGCAGCACCATTAGCCTTTGGGCTTATTTCCTGAAAGTCTTAGGTGGTGCTCTGTTAAACACAGCGGAGGTCATATGGCTCATGTCACATGTTTCACTTAGGACCACTGTGTTCCAGTGTCAGGAAAATCTCCCAAGTTGCATCACTGGAGTGGCTACAGAATATTTCATCTTTTAGAAGAAAGTTCCAGTATTTCCTTAGCCACACCCCGACTGGAACCTTAGCTGTTTCCTCTTCTTTATGATCGTGATAAAAGACACTGCAGTCCATGTCTTTGTGCATTATTTGCCCGTATTTCAAAGTCTTTGCCTCTTTTCTTAAGCAGTTGAGGTGGATGTCATAGGAGCACCCTTACCCCTTGGCGCTCCTCACTCACGGTAGAGCCCTGGAGTTGCCATGCAGCTGACCTGGCCTGGTGAGTTGACAAGAACCATTTTCTTTTTTTTTGAGACAAGGTCTTACTCCGTCACCCAGGCTGGAGTGCAGTGGCTCAGTATCAGGTCACTGCAACCTCTGCCTCCCAGGTTCAAGTGATGCCTCTGCCTTAGCCTCCAGAATAGCTGGGATTACAGGCATACACAGCCACGCCTGGCTAATTTTTGTATTTTTAGTAGAGACGGGATTTTGCTCTGTTGGCCGGGCTGGTCTCGAACTCCTGACCTCAAGTGATTCTCCCGCCTTGGCCTTTCAAAGTGCTGGGATTACAGGCATGAGCCACTGTGCCTGGCCAAGAAACATTTTCAATAAGAAGATAACTACTGTTTTTTCTTTCTTTTTT
This sequence comes from Aotus nancymaae, assembly GCF_030222135.1. NCBI lineage: Eukaryota > Metazoa > Chordata > Mammalia > Primates > Aotidae > Aotus > Aotus nancymaae. The sequence continues at coordinate 2,217,878 of NW_026988512.1, read as the reverse complement.
TTTTTTTTAAAAAAAAACTGTTTAAACCATTTCTAACTGAACTTACGGGAGATAATATTACAGAACCGTTCATCACAGATTCATGGCAGCCTTGAGAACTGATTTCAGAGTTGACTTTGGGGTCACAGATCAGAGTGAGCCTGTGATTGTAGCTTGCCCACACTCAGTCTTTCTCTGAGTGACGTCCTTGCAGCTCTTGGTCTATGAAGTGCCCAGAACTTCAGATTTAAAGGATTTTTTAAAAGGATTTAAAGTCTGTGGTCCCCCGTGGGAATGGTTTTCAGCTGAAACGTTTTTATTTGCCGTAAACTTAAATACTAATGAATGGGTTTCTACCATGAGATCCTCTAGAAGCCATCTGGAAGGCTTGTCTCCAGAAAGCCGGCTTTTCCTTTCCTTGAGGATTTGAAGGGAGGTCTGTAGCTGGCCCCAGAGCAGGCCTTTCCTCTCTTCCCTGGCCCCGGAAGAGTCACGTCCGAGCCCCTCCCTGTGGGCTTTTTTTTGAGACAGAGTTTCGCTCTTGTTACCCAGGCTGGAGTGCAATGGCGCGATCTCAGCTCACCGCAACCTCCGCCTCCTGGATTCAGGCAATTCTCCTGCCTCAGCCTCCTGAGTAGCTGGGATTACAGGCACGCGCCACCATGCCCAGCTAATTTTTTATATTTTTAGTAGAGATGGGGTTTCACCGTGTTGACCAGGATGGTCTCGATCTCTTGACCTCATGATGCACCCGCCTCGGCCTCCCAAAGTGCTGGGATTACAGGCGTGAGCCACGGCGCCTGGCCTCTGTGGGCTTTCTATCAGCAGTGCTAAGTCAGTCCCTCCTCGATCTGTCTCCTCACTGCCATTGTTTCAGATGTGCTGTGACATCACCTGTTCCTTAGCCCCTGCTCGATTGAGTGAACTGGCCAGGTTTACTGCGTCTTAGTGGCAGATTCCCTTTCTCACTGAAAAGAGCACTTTTTCTTTTTCTCACTACGTAAACTATATGCCATCCTGGGGGACTTGGTGGAGGTGGGGTCGATGCTTGCAATATAGGTAAGGGAAAATATCAAAAGCGAACATTACCTTTTGTGACCTGTATTTTTTCTGATCACTTTTTTGAGGCAGACCGTACGCCCTTCAGTAAATAAAGCTCAGCAGTTGCGAGTGAACAGTTTCGTGAGTTTTGGCAACAACGTGCAGTAGCCACCGCCGTATTTAAGGTGCACAGCAGAGTGTTCCCTGTGTAGACGTGGGCTGTTTCTCTTGGGTAAATACATCCCAGATTAGGGCTGCTGGGACAGGTAGCGAGCGGACACTTCACTTTTAAGAAATTGCCAATAGCTGGCCAGGCGCGGTGGCTCACACCTGTAATCTCAGCACTTGGGAGGCCAAGGTGGGTGGATCACTTAAGGTCAAGTGTTCAAGACCAACCTGGACAACATGGTGAATCCCTGTCTCTACTAAAAATACAAAAATTCGCTGGACATGGTGGCACATGCCTGTAATCCTGGCTACTGGGGAGGCTGAGGCAAGCGAATCACTTGAACCTGGGAGGCAGAGGTTGTAGTGAGCAGAGATCGCACCATTGCACTCCAGCCTGGGCGACAGAGTGATACTACATCTCAAAAAAGAAAGAAAGAAAGAAATTGCCAATTGGCTTAACGCAGTGGCTCACGTCTGTAATCCCAGCACTTTGGGAGGCCGAGGCAGGAGGATCACAAGGTCAAGAGATTGAGACCATCCTGGCCAACATGGTGAAACCCCATCTCTACTAAAAATACAAAAATTAGCTGGGTGTGGTGGCAGGTGCCTGTAGTCCCAGCTACTCGGGAGGCTGAGGCAGGAGAATTGCTTGAACCCGAGAGGCGGAGGTTGCACTGAGCCAAGATCGTGCCACTGCACTCCACCCTGGCAACAGAGCGATACTCCATCTTAAAGAAAAGAAATTGCCAATAGTTTTCCAAAATGTCTTTACCATGCTGAGTGTTTTTTTCTTAGTGCCTTTCTAGTGTTTCTCTTCTTTACCTCTTCACCTCCCTTCATCCCTTAAAAAGTCCCTGTCCCTTACAGTTTGTCAGTCTTTAACCAAAAACGAGGCCAGAGTCTGCGTGTTGAGGAAGAAGAGCAGGTCTAAGGGAGGAGGCTGGGGAAACCCACAGGATTGGGAAGAGGGTGGGGCACAGGGCTGCCCAAGAAAGATCCTTCCAGAAGGATTCTGAGACCTCTCATTTGTTATTCTTCTGTGACTACAGTGATGCCAGTAACTTCAAGTTGCTTGAGACAAAACGTTTCTAATTAAGTTTGATCCTCAGAATAATTCTGTGAAGTGCATGCACCATCACTATCTGCATTTTATAGATGCTGCAATTCAAAGAGTATGTGTGAGGTACCCAGGGTCGGCCACTAGAGAGGAACGGAACCTCGATGGGGCCTTAAGCTTCCCGACCATTGCCCCAGGGCTTTATCTGCTAAGAATGGTCATAGTCACCATGTATTGATTGCTGGCATTGAAGCTTGGGCCTTCTCCTTTGCACGTAACCAGTGGCCCCAGTCCCCATGGTTCAGATGAGTCATTGAGGTGACTTGCCCCGGGGTTGCAGAGCCAGGAACTGGCTGGACAGGAATGGGCCCAGAGACCCTGACTGCAGGTCCTGTGCTCATTGCCTTTCTCCATGCAGGAGAAACGAACGTTCCTTTTGTAACCACAGAGAGAAAGGAAGGTGGCAAGGCTTCCTCCTCGGGCAGGTGCTTGCTGGACTTAGGCTGGTGGGCTGAGGGTGTGAGTGTGAAGGAGAAAAGCCACGTGACAGAGCATAGGCACAATTGTGGAAATGAATCGTCTAAGACTGGGTGAGTAGGAGAGGGGATCTCCGGGCAGAGATGGTGCCAAGGGGAATATCAAGGTGATTAACAACCTCCCCAAGCAAAACCAGGCCAGGGCGAAGCTGCTGGGGGCTCGTGCCAGCCGCGCTTCCCACGCACGGCGCTCCTGGCTCACCTATGTGAGTTTCATGAGTTTTGCCAACACTTACAGCCGCTGCCATATGCATGGTGAACAGCAAGGGGCCCTTTAAGGCACAGTAAACCCAGCTAGGTTCACCCAGTCAAAAGCCCGCCTGTGGTCACGCCCCATTCTAGCCCCAAAAAGCAAAACTGAAAACAATGCAGAAGAGAAGAACAACCCACCCGGTTACTTTTCCGTTCAGTTCCAGAAACCATGTATCCCCTCTCCACCCCCGTGTTTAATCCACCACCTGGTCCTGTTGGATTTTGCCGCTGTAGTTCTCGTAAATCATCATATTCCCTCCCACCCATCACTGTCCACACCCTGGTGCCAGATGCCTCCTCTCAAGCCTAAACCATGCAACGGGCTTCTGACTCGTCCTCCGTGGTATCGCTTGCCTTCTATCTAATGTGGTCTCCACGCTGCAGCCAGAAGGATCTTCTGGGCCGGGTGTGGTGACTCACGCCTGTAATACCAGCATTTTGGGAGGCCAAGGTGGGTGGATCGCCTGAGGTCAAGAGTTCAAGATCAGCCTGGCCAACGTAGTAAAACCCTGTCTCTACAAAAATATAAAAAAATTAGCATCATGGCGGGTGCCTGTACTCCAAGCTACTCAGGAGGCTGAGGCAGGAGAATCGCTTGAACCCAGGAGGCAGAGGTTGCAGTGAGCCAAGATCGCACCACTGTACTCCAACCTGGGTGACAGAGTGAGACTTTGTCTCAAAAACAAAAGAAAAATTGCTAAGTCTGGGCTGGGCATGGTAGCTCACACCTGTGATCCCCGCACTTTGGGAGGCTAAGGCAGGAGGATCACTTGACGATAGGAGTTTGAGACCAGCCTGGGCAGCACAGGGCAACCCCATCTCTACAAAAAATTTAAAAATTAGCAGGGTATGATGGCACACGCCTATAGCCCCAGCTACTGAGAAGGCTGAGGCGGGAGGATTGCTTGAGCCTGGGAGGTTAAGGCTGCAGTGAGCCGTGCTTGTGCTCTGCATTCCAGCCTGGGTGACAGAGCAAGAAAAAAAAGAAAACAGGCCAAAAAACCAAGTCTGGTCATGCCAACACCCCTCTCTGATTAAAACCCTTCAGTGGCACGCCACTGTCCACGTGGTGGCCAGTCTTTAACCAGACCCACCCAACCTTCATCCTGGCTCCCCACACCCTGGCCTGTCTCCAGGCCCCTCCTTCCCACCATGAGAACCATCTGGAATGAGTGCCCCCCCACACACACCAGGCCCAGAGTGACTCTGGCTGTCTGAGGTCTCAGGTGAGCCTTTGCCGCCTGCTAGACCAGGTCCCGCGAGCCGTGCTCTTATGACTCTGTGTGGCGCCGTCTCCTGCCTGCATAGTTTTGTCACCAGTTTATAGAGATGTGTGTGTTGATGTGATTCATGTCCGTTTCCTTCACCGGACTTCCCAGATGTGCCAGGACCACATCCCTTTTTGTTCATTCCATGTTTCTCGGTCAATAATTGAATATTATTCATGTTTGCCCTATTGGCAAGGTAGCCTGGCCAACAAGATTTTATCAATAATTTGTTTATATCTTGAGAGAGATCATACTGGACCCCAGTGTTTAAAGTTTTGGTTTTCGCGCATAGACTTAGTGTGCCTGTCATATTAATAAAACACTCTTTCAGTGGAATATTGTCTTTTCATTTATCTCACTTGAGAGCTGAATCTCCAAAATTGCACAGGCTAAAAAATCTTAGAAATGATCAGAACTATCAGTGTATATTTTTTGTTCCATCGTGTGCCTGTGGCATTGCACATCTATGATGCTCAATGCATTTGTAGATTCGTTTATTCTATAGTATTTTCATTTGAAAAGCATGTATATACAGTTTGGGGAGGAAAGAGAGAAAGTCATCTGTCACATTACTGTTCAACCTCTGTTATAATTTTGGTATATTTACCCTTTGGCATTTTTATTTGCATTATTATTTTTTATTTATTTATTTTTTAAGATGGAGTCTTGCTCTGTCACCCAGGCTGGCGTGCAGGGGCATGATCTTGGCTCACTGCAACCTCTGCCTCCCAGGTTCAAGCAGTTCTGCCTCAGCCTCCCGAGTGGCTGGGATTACAAGCATGTGCCACGAGGCCCAGCTAGTTTTTGTATTTTTAGTAGAGATGGGGTTTCACCACGTTGGCCAGGCTGGTCTCAAGCTTCTGACCTCAGGTGATCCACCCACCTCAGCCTCCCAAAGTTCTGAGATTACAGGTGTGAGCCACCATGCCCGGTCTTTTATATGCATTTTCAACATTGCCGCAATCACAGTGTACATAAAATTGCGTGTCCTGTTTTCTCCCTTTAAATAACCTTATTGATGGGTCAAATTATTATATTATATATGGTGTGATATTTATTCAGTTCGACTCAATAAGCATTTATGAAGAATATACCACTCTATATGCCTGATGCCATTCAAAAAAACATATACAGTGCCTTGGCTCTCCAATGACAGAATACCATAATTATGAAGCGTGCAGTGACATTTTTATTTCATGGATGTGTCTTGTGGCATCTCCTCTCCCAGAAGCAGGAGCAGTGGTGTGGGGGAGGGGCTGCTCCTTCTGGGGTCAGGGGAGGCCTCTCTTGAAGGTGACATTTGAGCAGGGACCTGAATGCAGGGAGTGGGGAGCTGTGCAGCTGTGGGGGAAGATTCTTCCCGCAGAGGGATCCTCAGGTGCAAAAGCCCTGAGGTGAGAGTGTGCCTGGTGTTTTCAAGGGATTGCAAAAGGACAGTGACACCAGGGCATCGTGAGCGGGGGGAGAGGAGCTGAGGCCAGTGAGCTGCGAGGAGGCCTACAGGTGCCCTGGTGGGGCACCTAGCCTTTCCTCCTAGTGGGATGAGATGGTGGCATCGTGACGGGATTGTCTCACTGTCTAGGTTTTTCTGTTCCTCTGTGGGGCCCTTCAGTTCCTGCCTTTGTCACCCTCCAGACGAGTGACCTCTTGCCAGGCCTGTAAACTCCCCCAGACACATGCATGATAATACACTGTGCGTTGCTTACACGTAAGCGTGCAGGTGGGTGGTTGGCCACACCCGGCGGTGCCACAGACTGATTTGGTTATCGCTGTTCCAGGAAACTGGGCACATTCCACATATTTGAAAAACCATGCAACTGGATTTCTCATTTCTTAATCTTTTGCTCATTTGAGACCGTTGTTCCTCTCTGAAAATAATGACCAAATATGTTTTTCCAATTGCATAAAAAACGTAACCTAGTAAGGATTACTATTAGTCTGTGATTCTTAAGCATGCTTCAACTCCTGAAATTCTAGAAAGCAGGTTTTTCTGTTGATTTTGGTTGGGGGTGGTTACCCTCATCATAAGCTTTCTTGAATTGTGTTATGGTTAGGCCCGTCACATGCCAAAGTTAGATCCCATTAGCAGGCTTAAAACATTTATTTCTGAAAGAACAAACTGTTACAGGTTGCTGAGTAGAACTGACTTCTTTTGTTTCCTTTCTGTACAGGAGGAGACATCACAGCTTTCCCAGATCGGGAGGAAAAATATGGAATGTGTTTTACCGCTGACTGAACACAACCAAATGAACTGTCCTGACAGTAGTTTGAAAACCAGCAGCTAGCAGTTTGTCCAGCCTCTAACACTGTCCAGCACTTTCCAGCGCAAACTCACTGTTTACAAGAACTCTTGGCCTTACGAAGTTTATAACCTCAAGCTTTGTTTATTTAAAATCTTCCTGCAAAAGAAAAGTACCTGGCACCCACTTTCCGAAATGGCCATGGATGAGTATTTGTGGATGGTCGTTCTGGGTTTCATCATAGCCTTCATCCTGGCCTTTTCTGTCGGTGCAAACGATGTTGCCAACTCCTTTGGCACAGCCGTGGGCTCTGGTGTGGTGACTTTGAGGCAGGCGTGCATTTTAGCTTCAATATTTGAAACTACCGGCTCCGTGTTACTAGGAGCCAAAGTAGGAGAAACCATTCGCAAAGGTATCATTGACGTGAACTTGTACAACGAGACGGTGGAGACGCTCATGGCTGGGGAAGTGAGTGCCATGGTTGGTGAGTAGCCCCCCTCCCCACGCCGACAGGACATCCGCCCGCTGACCCGCTTCCCTGCAGTACTTTGCCCAGATCCGTAAATGTGATTTTTCCTTGGCGGGTTGGATGTTTCGTATTTACTGTCTTATTTTTGCTTTCTGCATACTAATTTATGATTTTTAAAGTGTTTAAATATCAGGCAACCATTTATTTTCTCAACCTTTTAGCCAACTTGGTTGGTAAAACAGATTTCAGCTAAGTGAATACTTTTCAGAAAGTATAAAAGAGATCTTTGTAGAAAGCGCTTTATTATTTTAGAGTTGTTTGAAGGTTATCTAAGTGAATGTGTTTTCAAGGTCGACATATGAAATTCCCAGGAAGGTTGATTTAGATTTTTTTCTTAAGGCTTTTCATCAATTAGGAGGCAATGTTTTGAAAACTTGGATGTCAAAATTAATATTTATTTATCTAACTTTTATATTCTCAGTTTAAGTTCTGAAGAAGTTACCAAATAAATCTTAAGTGCTTGTGTTTCAAGAAATTCCGGTCTTTTATATTATTTGTCCTCCTCTCGTTGGCTTTTGTTTTGATGTTCTGATTCCACCTCTGGGAACTCCATTTGGTATGTTTGTTTTGTTTTCCACCCAAAAAAATTAATGTGCGTGTTGCCTGTGATAGCATGACCTTTTACTGCAGTTTTAAGTTGTCTAGATGAAGTGCGGAGATGCGTGAACTGTGTGAATACGCAGAGTGGCTGGCTGGGCAGAGTGATGTCCCCATGGCCTAGGCAGACACAGATCCCGGCCCGTAAGGTCCTCCCATCGCCGCGCTCGCTACTCCACAAAAGAACCTTCTGGGCAGGCATGCGTCAGGTGCAGCTGACAGGATTCTTTCTCTGCTTGCCTCTAGGTAGAGATGACGGCACAACAGACAGCTGATGTATACGGGTAATTTGGTTAGGGAGAAGAGGGTTAGAGAGGAGTTCTCCCACCTTCTGCTTTCCACAGGACATATCCTCTTGTAGGAGTCCTGCAGCAGGAGGTAAGATGCTGGTGTACTGAGAATACAGCCACATTCCACGACCCCCGACTTCTTATTTTGCAACCTGCGTTTCTTTTCTTTTTTCCTTTTTTTTTTTTTTTTTGAGAAGGAGTCTTGCTCTTTGGCCCAGGCTGGAGTGCAGTGGTGTGATCTCAGCTCACTGCAACCTCCGCCTCCCAGGTTCAGGCGATTCTCTCACCTCAGCCTCTAGAGTACCTGCGACTACAGGCGCCTGCCATTATGCCTGGCTAATTTTTGTATTTTTAGTAGCGATGAGAGTTCGCGACATGTTGGCCAGGCTGGTCTCGAACTCCTGACCTCAAGCAATCCACCCATCTTGGCTTCCCAAAGTGCTGGGATTACAGGCATGAGCCACCATGCCCAGCCTGTCACTTGCATTTCTTAAACACCCAGAATGTAGAGATTATTGACCAAGTTTACAATGGCCCAATCTCCTTTTGTAACAAGGCGTCTGATCAGAAGCAGCCTGGTGTACTATGGTGTATTATTCACCACGCACTATAGGTCAGTAACACGTGCCAGGGAGCTCCTATTTCTCAGCTTGACACTTTGTGTTGTAAAGATGTCATATTCAACTTTGGGAGGCCCCCAAGATGGGTGGACCACTTGAGCCCAGGAGTTCCAGACCAGTCTGGGCAACATAGGGAAACCCTGTCTCTACAAAAAATTTAAAACATTAGCTGGGCGTGATGGCACATGCCTGTAGTCCTAGTTGCTTGGGAGGCTGAGGTGGGAGGATCGCTTGAGCCCAGGAGGTTGAGGCTATAGTGAGCTGTGATTATGCCACTGCACTCCAGCATGGGCGACACAGCCAGACCCTATCTCAAAAAAAAAAAAAAAATCAGATTCCAGATCACTTTTATTTTAACAACTATAGTCATTATTGAATCTTACTTACCTTCATGAAACATAGATATCTCAGCATAGTCAGATATAATGGAAATTTCCCTTGGAAAAACAACCGTTCTTTGTAAGATTCACCCTTGATAGTTGTGATAGATATCTAGTTCCATCAAGCAGAAATTAAGACTTTTCTAGTCAAGAAAACTTGACTAGCTGTGTTGAAAGTATGGGACAATCAAGAAAAACACTGACAAAATTAAATCTTTTTTTTTTTTTTTTTCAAAACGGAGTGTTGCTCTGTCGCCCAGGCTGCAGTGTAGTGGCGTGATCTTGGCTCACTGCAACCTCTGCCTCCCAGGTTCAAGTGATTCTCCTGCCTCGGCCTCCTGAGTAGCTGGGATTATAGGCTCCCACCACCACACCCAGCCAATTTTTGTATTTTTAGTAGAGTTGCGGTTTCACCATGTTGGCCAGGCTGGTCTCAAGCTCCTGACTTCATGATCCTCTCACCTTGGCCTCCCAAAGGGCTGGGATTACAGGGTGAGCCACTGTGCCTGGCCTAAAATTAAGTCTTTTTTTTTTTTTGAGATGGAGTCTTGCTCTGTCGCTAGGGTGGTATGCAGTGGCGTGATCTTGGCTCACTGCAAACTCCACCTCCCGGGTTCAGGCTATTCTCCTGCCTCAGCCTCCCAAGTAGCTGGGACTACCGGCGCATGCCACCACACCCAGCTAATTTTTGTATTTTTGGTAGAGACGGGGTTTCGCCATGTTAGCCAGATGATCTTCATCTCTTGACCTTGTGATATGCCTGCCTCAGCCTCCCAAAGTGCTGGGATTACGGGCGTGAACCACCGCGCCCGGCCCCAAAATTAAATCTTAACTGAAGTTTTTCCTTTTGATGGATAAACTTTAAAGGAACGGCGCTGCTTATTAAAGAAATTCGTTAGTGAGGCCGCACTGAAGACCTCTGTGAGGCTAGAGGGCTCACTCTTCCTACAGACAGGATAAGTTGTTCCGTTTCTCAGTTTCCCACCCCAGGCCTTTGGCTCTTTACTGAAAGAATGAAGGATACTTACCTCAACTAGAATTTGGGTTTACCAAAGCAGTTTGGGGTTTTGCTTGAATAACTTGATTTTGTTTGCTTTGGGTTTTTAAACATTTTTTGGGGGTATGTGGTTAGATGGATCTCAAAGCCTGTTTTCCTGGGAATTTGCATGAGTTACCTAGATTCGTAAGATCAGGTTCTTCGCCCTGGGAGCTACATAAATTTAAGACGGTGGTGTGATTACCATCGGCCAAAGCCACAGCGGATGCCGTCCAGATGCCTGCACGCTGCAGTTTCCTCTCCTACATCCAGCAGGCCTTCTCTCTTCCCCCTCTCTCCCTCCGTCCTGAATTCCATTCTTCTCGCTGCTTTTGTTTTCTCCTTTAGGGGCTTCTCCCCCAGCCCCTGGGCCTCTGTGCTTCTGACAGTTGTGTTCGAGCGAAGGTGGCAGAGCAGCCGCTGGAATCGTCCTGAGCGAGTCATCTTGCAGGACTAGCTCAGCTCCAAAGCAGGAGTCTGTCCATTCGGTAGAAAACCGCCAATGGCTCCAAAACTCTGAGAATTCAAAACGCTGCATGTTTTCGTGGAAAGACCCACGCTAGCACCAACGGGCCGGCCCCTCCGACCCCTTGAGAAGCGCACACCCGCCTTCAGCTCCCTCTGCCCGGCCACGCCCTGCGCCACCTCCCCCTGCCCGGCCACACCCTGCGCCACCTCCCCCCTGCCCGGCCACGCCCTGCGCCACCTCCCCCCTGCCCGGCCACGCCCTGCGCCACCTCCCCCCTGCCCGGCCACGCCCTGCGCCACCTCCCCCCTGCCCGGCCACGCCCTGCGCCACCTCCCCCACGCTCTGCGTCACCTCACCCCTGCCCGGCTGCCTCGCTGGCGCCCGAACCTTTGCTCTGCCGCTTCTTAACATCTGCCCAGGAAAGGCGGCCCCCGAGATGCCCATCTCCCCGCTTTCCCTAGGTCCAGTCTTAGAGCCTCATCCCGGGCTTCATCTCTTCCCTCCTTGTCGGATGCCATTACCATACATTAAAGTATGTCTTTTTCCCTCTGACACTAACGTGGTCTCGCTTATCTTCAGACACCCCTGAGCTAAGGCTCTCACCCACCCCCAGGCCTTGGCCCCACCTGCCCCGCCCTCAGCTGCCCCCTCTCTCCTCCCTCCCTGCTGTCCTCTCTCCTCCTTCTTCCCTCTCACAGGTGGTCCCATTACTCCCTACCTTTCTTTACAGACTCTCTTGCTCCAGGATATATTTTGTAAAGTCAAACACAGGAAATATAGCAGCTTTCAGGAAGGACAAATCTCATGATCTAAATTCAATACTGTGGGTTGATGGCATTGTCTCACATCATGAGGTTATTTTAATTGTAAGAATAGAAACCATATCGTGTATTTTCTAAGCCATGAATCTGTGCTATGAAACATGCTCCAAACCCTGGCTTTTTTTTTTTTTTTAAACTGCTAGTCCCCTAGGAGTCCAGGGCTCAGATGTGGAGGCTTAAGGACGTGTCCGCGGGTCAGGCCTGGCGCTGCCACGGAGCCCGATACGGGTTTGGCAGCACAAGGCTGACCCCTTCTCCTCCCAACGCACGCCCCAGGGATTGACACGGGGTCACAGCTGGCCTCAGCTCAAAGGTCAGCACGCCCAGCGCGCATGGGAGCAGCGTATTGCTTCATAGACTGGGACCTACACAGCCCTAAATGATCCTCCTGCAACTCAGATGCCTCTGAAGGAAACGCCAGGGGTCCCCTGAACAGTGCTGCTGCTGCCAGGCAACCCGGTTTCCAGAATTAACGTTTGGGATTAATAACGTGCCCAGCTTATCAGCCAGGCCCTTTGTTCCTCTACAGTTCCATGGGAGCTTTTCAGCAACTGCTTCTAAAAGTGATCTCTCCCGGCTGATGCTTTTAATACTCACTGCAAAATCTGATCTGCTTATGAAAATATCTGAAGTGAACTGTAGCCTAGAAAAACATTAAACCTAGAAAAGAGTTGGTGAAATTGAGGTCAAAGGACACAAAGCCAACACTGATGGGATCCTCTTAACAACGAGGAATCACACACACAAATAAAAGGTCCGGCATTCTGGGCAGGGGCTGACAGCAGATGCCCAAATTTGGATTAAATATCTTGGTTATTTCTCACAGAAGAGGCACCATCAAAAAGCAGTATGAGCTGGGTGCGGTGGCTCATGCCTGTCATCCTAGCACTTTGGAACGCTGTGGAGGGAGAATGGCTTGAGCCCAGGAGTTCAAGACCATCCTGGGCAACAGAGCAAGACCCTATCTCTGCAAAAAAATTTTAAAAATTAGCTGAGTGTGGCAGCTCATGCCTATAATCCCAGAGCTTTGAGAGGCCGAGGCAGGAGGATTGCTTAAGGCCAGGAGTTCAAGACCATCCTGGGTAACAGCAAGATCCTATCTCTGCAAAAAAATTTAAAAATTAGCCAGGTGTGGTAGTGCACACTTGTAGTCCCAGCTACTTGGGAGGCTGAGGCAGGAGGATCATTTGAGTCCAGGAGTTTAAGGCTGCAGTGAGACATGATCGTGCCACTGTACTCCAGCCTGGGCAAGAGTGAGACCCTGTCTCTAAAAAAGAAAAAAGGCAACATGGTATTACACTCTCTTACGTAGATAATATGACCTACCCAATATATAGTCCTTTTCGTTATGTGACCGTAAGGCATAGCTATAACAAAATATTTTCCCGGTATGTTGCCTTTCTTGCCTTTCTGTGTTCATTCGAGTCTTTCATCTCTTGCTTGGTTTTGGCCAAACTTCACCCCAAAACGAGTTCCTCTGCAGCACACTCACTGGAAACTGACACGGGCAGTCAGTGTGTAGCCCCAGGAAACTTGCCTTTAAATGCATAATCAGGCCGGGCGCAGCGCCTCACGTCTGTAATCACAGCAGCACTTTGGGAGGCCGAGGCAGGCGGATCACCTGAGGTTAGGAGTTCAAGACCTGCCTGGCTAACATAGTGAAACCCCGTCTCTACTAAAAATAGAAAAATTAGCCAGATGAGTTCGCTTGAACCCAGGAGGCAGAGGTTGCAGTGAGCCAAGATCAGGCCACTGCACTCCAGCCTGGGCAACACAGCGGACCTGCCTCAAAAAATAAAAAAATTAAATTAATAAATAATCATCATCTCTGTCTTCTCTGTGTTGAAGAAGGCAGAAGTATTCCTTTAACTAAAATAATTGAGTGATTTTTGTCCAGACGTAGCACTTTGTAAAGAAACAATTCACAGAAAATGAAACTCAGAGAGATGTTATGGAGAACATTTGGGTTTCTGTCCTTGGTGTCTGCACCTCTGTGCTCTGCCGCTGATGGTTTTTGTCCTTTGATCTATAGGTTCTGCTGTGTGGCAGCTGATCGCATCCTTCCTGAGGCTTCCGATCTCAGGAACTCACTGTATTGTGGGTTCTACTATAGGATTCTCACTGGTCGCAATCGGTACCAAAGGTGTGCAGTGGATGGAGCTTGTCAAGATTGGTAATTGCCATTTTCTTTTACCTATAAGAAGGAAAATTTACGTTTTCTAGAGTAAGTTTTATTGCAAGTTACCTTTATATCTTTTTCTTCATATGTTAAGGTTTTAAAGACCTAGATGGGGCTGGGCGTGGTAGCCCACGCCTGTAATCTCAGCACTTTAGGAGGCCGAGGCAGGCAAATCACAAGGTCGGGAGTTCAAGAGCAACCTGGGCAAGATGATGAAACCCCATCTCTACTAAAAATACAAAAATTAACCAGGCGCAGTGGCTAGCGCGTGTAATCCCAGCTACTCGGAAGGATGAGGCAGGAGAATTGCTTGAACCTGGGTGGCAGAGGTTGCAGTGAGCTGAGATCGTGCCACTGCACTCCAGCCTGGGAGATAGAGTGAGACTCCGTATCAAAAAAAATAAAAATAAAAAGACCGAGATGGGCTAGGTATGGTGGCTCACGCCTTTATTCCCAGCACTTTGGAAGACCGAGGCGGGCATATCACCTGAGGTCAAGAGTTCAAGACCAACCTGGCCAACATGGCAAAACCCCATCTCTACAAAAATTAACCAGGCATGATGGCAGGTGCCTGTAATCCCAGCTACTCGGGAGGCTGAGGCAGGAAAATCACTTGAACCCAGGAGGCGGAGTTTGCAGTGAGCTGAGATGGTGCTACAGCATTTCAGCCTGGGCGAGAGAGTGAGACTGTGTCTCAAAAAAAAAAAAAAAAAAAAACACCTAGGTAGTGTGGGTAATGCATTTTCCCTTAAAATTCCTGTTAATGGAGATAGTGAACTATTATGTGCTAGACAATTGTTTAACTCTACTCTTTTTTTTTCTTTTTTTCGAGACAGAGTCTTGCTCTGTCACCCAGGCTGGAGAGCAATGGCACAATCTCGGCTCACTGCAACCTCCGCCTTCTGGGTTCAAGTGATTCTCTTGCCTCAGCCTCTCGAGTATTGGGATTACAGGCGCCTACCACCACGCCCGGCTAATTTTTGTACTTTTAGTAGAGATAGGGTTTCGGCATGTTGGTCAGGCTGATCTCAAACTCCTGACCTCAGGTGATCTGCCAGCCTTGGCCTCCTAAAGTGCTGGGATTACAGGCGTGAGACACCGCGCCTGGCCCAACTCTGATCTTTTAAAATGTTACATTGTCATCCAGCTTTGGAAATCACCCTCTGTTCTTCCCAGGCAGGTAAGAAATGTATTTGACTGAAGTCAGTCTGTAGGTCAGAGAAAGACTGGGCCCAAGTGAGGAAGATGCCTGGAATCCAGGAGTGCAGAGTCTTGGAGAAGCCTCAGAGTGAGCCCCGTGTTATGTCCCTCCCTGCGTTCAACAGATCATCCAGGCCAGGCGTAGTGGCTCAGGCCTGTAATCTCTATACTTTGGGAGGCCAAGGCAAGAGGATTGCTTTAGCCCAGCAGTTCAAGACCAGCCTGAGCAACATAGCAAGACCCCATCTTTATAAAAAAAGAAAAGAAAAGAAAAGAAAAAAAAATTAGCCTAGTGTAATGGTGCACACTTATAGTCCCAGGTACTCAGAAGGCTGAGGTGGGAGGATCACTTGAGCCTGGGAGGTTGAGACTGCACTGAGCCATGATTGTGCCACTGCATTCCAGCCCCTGGGTGACAGCAAGACCGTGTCTCAAAAAAAAAAAGAAAAGAAAAGAAAAGAAGTCATCCAGCTTGCCCTTCGGGAAGAAACACTCTACCGAGTATCCTCTCTACCTTGTAAGCCTGCCCGGCAGGGACCAGCACATAAGCCTGTACCTATTCTCGGGGGTCTAACGAGTTAGTGCCTGGCTCTGCTTTTAGCAAGAGGTAAATCCATTCAGCTCCACGAGTACCGACCCATCCATTGTGAAAGATACTCTTTCACTCCATCTCCATCTTCTGGGTTACTCAGTTTTTTACAAGAATCATGATGGCCTTAGGAGTCCTGGGTCAAACTGGATCCCTGACCTGCCAGGCAGGGACACAGACCACAGGGGAACCCGCCTTCCACCCCAGGCTTCTAGAAGAGTGGTTCTCAACTCTGGCTGCACTTCAGAATGACCTGGGAAAGTGATTTTAAAATACCAATGCCCAGACCCCATTCCCAACCTTTTAAATCAGAATTCTGGGGGTCCAGCCAGAGCCAAAGTAGTTTTTGAAAACACCCCAGATGGTTCCACTGTGCAGTCAGAGGTGGGAGCTACTTGGCTAGAGGCTAAGAGTTTCAGAGTTTCAGCAGTTAGATGGCAGGAGTGAAAGTATCAGGCTGGCCTTGGCAAAGGAAATGGAAGTTGGCCCAGCTCTTAAATAACCCTTACAGTTGGAACAGCAACCGAGTCTCCATATGTGTTGATAAGAAGGGCAGGCAGAAAGACTCCACGGGCGGCAGCACTCAGGACGCGGCCTTCTGAGGCCAGAGCTCGGGCGGGGGTTCCTTGACTCTGCACTGGCGGCGTGGTCAGTGGTGCGTGACTGCGTGTTGGTGTCTGAGTGTGGCCGTAGATGAGTAAAGGTTAGCTCTGCCAAGTCACAAGCGTTCGTTAGGTTCTAGATTAAAGGTAAATAATTCTGGAGATATTTATGAATGTATGTAATACATTTTGTTTATCATTGTGTTCTAGGAATATGACCGTAATTATGGATGAATTGTAACATTCATTAGATTTTTTTTTAATTATTCAGTTGCTTCTTGGTTTATATCTCCACTGTTGTCTGGTTTCATGTCTGGCCTGCTGTTTGTACTCATCAGAATTTTCATCTTAAAAAAGGTAAGTGGGGCTTCCACTTTTAATTAATCTTAAGAACTGGTTTTGGCTCTAGTCAGTAGAACTTAATAATGAGAGGGGTTAGAGGAATAATTGTATTTCTACGTTGTTCAGGCGTAGCACCCTGCAGTTAGCATCGGATATTATTATAAACAACCAGAAAGAGCCAAGGTAAATTACTCAGAGATTCCCCCAGAAACAAGCACTGCAAATGGTGTTTCTTGGCTCCGTGCTTTAGTTCATTAGTCAGCCCTCCCAGGAATTGTGCTGAGACCTCAAAAAGGAAAGGTAATTATTTCCTGAATGTTAAACAGAATAGAATGAGATGGTGTTAAGATTTTGAAACTGTCGTTAAAAAACAGCTGGAGAGTTTCCTTACCCAAATGTGAAGGTGTTTTACTATTTTTCTTTTAATGGAGAAAGCAAGCTTGAAACACTGACTCAATTTGAGGAAAGGATAAAAAGAAGGAAATATACCTATTGGGTGCTTCTTATCTAAAAAAAAGTTAGCGCTTACTGAGATCAGTGTTCCAGACATGAAACGTGTCTCTGTTTTTGTTTGGCGGCCAGGAGGCTGCCGCAACGTTTGATAACCATCGCTTCCTCTGCAGGCAGGGACCTGCCCTCCAGGCTGTACCTGGCTTGGAAGCAAGCTCAGCCCTTTTCTCACAGCCTTGCTTGTCCGGCTATTGAAGGGCTCATTCTCTCGAACACGAAGTTGCCGTCACCATTTCTCACCCTTCCCTCTCCTGGGACCAGCTCCGCTCATATTCCCGTCTTGGAAGGCACCCCCCTCTCTATCTGCCAGCCTTCACCCCTCCCCTGCTGTCCCTGGAATCCGTGCTCACCCGGCAAGCCCCACTCAGCCCTCAGGTGTCACTTCCTAGGAAGCCACTCCTCCCCTCCCCTGCCCCAGACTCACTTGGTGCCCTCTCTTTTGAGCTCCTGCCGCAGTCCACCTTCCCATCTCGGCACTTAGCCCGTCATATGGTGCTGCGTTTCTTGCTCATTACCTGTTCACTATTTGACTGTAAGATCTGTGAGAGCAGAAACTGTGACTGTCTTGGCCACTTGTGTATTCTAGGGCCCAGCACTGTGCTTCGCACTCAGAAGACACTTGGTAAATATTTAGGAGGAGGGAATAATAGATGCTTGGATGGGTGGCAGATGATGGAGGGATGGATAGATGCAAAAAAGGAAGGGAGAGAGAGAAAGGAAGTGGAGGGAAGAAAGGAGACGGGTCAAATAAGAAGTCTGTCAAGGAGTTTTAGGAATAAGTTATTTTAGGCCTGGCGTGGTGGCTCACATCTGAAATCCCAGAACTTTGGGAGGCCAAGGCGGGTAGATAACTTGAGTTTGAGACCAGCCTGGCCAACGTGGCGAAACCCCATTTTTATATTCTACTAAAAATATAAAAATTAGCAGGGTGTGGTGGTGCATACCTGTAGTCCCAGCTAGTCAGGAGGCTGAGGCAGGAGAATCGCTTGAACATGGGAGGCGGAGGTTGCAGTGAGTTAAGATCGTGCCACTGTACTCCAGCCTGGGCAACAGAGTGAGACTCCATCTCAAAAAAAAAAAAACAAAAAAAACTAAGGTATTTGAGAAAACATGCAGTGATTTAATTAAAAACAGACTCAGGGCTGTCCACCTGCAGAAGCTATTGGTTGGGAATCTCTCTTTCGCAACTGTTGTCCCTAAGAAAACAATGCTTTGGAAGCCAGAGGCTGTAGGCATTGAGCCTCCAGCATTTTGTCAGTTCAGCCTGGGTTCTTTTCACTTGATACATCACAGAGGATCATAACTGGCTGTGTCGCTCATGCCGGGCTCCGGCCCATTCATCTCGGTGTTCGTCACTTGTCTTCCTCTCCCGCCTGGTCCGGTGTGACACTCCCACACTTGAGTCTCATTCTGTCCCTCACGCCTCACTGCATTCAACTCCAGCCTCTTGACAAGTGCTCTTGGCTCCTTGAGACATTCCAGAACAGCTTCTTGATGGGCTGTGCTGTTCTGCAAACATACCTGACTTCCATGTGTGTTTGCATTTGACAGTGGCAGTCTTGGAGATGCTTATCCATACTTCCGCAGCTTTTACCGGCTTTTAGACCTAATTTTCCTTTGATCACAGCAGGTAGCATGTTCATATAAGTGTGTCCTTTGTGGTTATTAGAAGTTAGCCCCTTTTTGAATTATTTGAGCCACATCTGTGTGCCAGGGCTACATTGATGGGAGTTCCTGGCCCGTATTTTCACTTCAAAATTCTCTGCATATCTGCTAAAAACTCTAAATTTCTCATATTCTCTCAGATGTTGTTTAACCTAAAACATGCGCAATACCATTCTTGTTGAAGTTATTAGATTTAGGGAGTGTTGTAGCAGAAGCCTAAATTAGTAAATAAATGTCGAAAGTCGAATAAATTATTTGACAAGGAACCACAGTTCTTTTTAACTTCTAATAGTTGAAGGCGAAATACTATACTTGTGAAAAGACTCAGAAAATCATAGCACGTAGTAGCATAGCTGAGATGCGTTGTGTAATGGAGTGTTGTAAAGTCTCATGGTAATGCAGTGATGCTGAAGTCATCTGACTCTGTTAGAGGATCCTTGGAGGTTGAATCTCAGATTATTTGTTGAATGTAGCCAGTTAGGGCCAAAGCTGGACTCAGCGTAGTGAACGCTGTGGGTTTTGAAGGAGATGCTCAGCTCTGGGCTTTGGTCCTCTGGAACCGGCTTAACCTAATAGTTTTTTCCTGTTTTGAAGTCTGACATCAGCTCATGTGATTCCAGTGCTTAATGTGTCTGCTGGCCACAACACTGGGCTCTTTGACACTGCGTTTGTGTGGGAGAGACCGCCCCAGCCAATGCCGTTTCTATAGAAGGGGAGCAGATCTCAGGCGGTGACAACGCCCGCCCTTTTGGCCACACCGGGGTTTGGGAAGACTTTCTCGTGACAGTATTTTGTATCACTTTGTCTGTGTTGGCTCCAAATGCTGCTGGGATCCTGACCTCCCGCTCTGTCCTTGTCCCACAGGAAGACCCTGTCCCCAATGGCCTCCGGGCACTCCCAGTATTCTATGCTGCTACCATAGCGATCAATGTCTTTTCCATCATGTACACGGGAGCACCAGGTAAGGGTCCCCTGGAAGCTACTCCAGGGGCGAAGTGCGTCGTATTCTAACAGCATCAGTTTATTTGGTGCTGACCTTGTTGGCTGACAATAAAAAACATCACTCACGGTCATTACGGAATAGTAGAAAGAGTGGGAAATATCATTTACTCGTCTTAATTAACTACCCCAGTGCTATGTAGCGTACAAAAGCAGCAGACTTCCAAGTTAGAAAAAAAAATTAAATCCCCACTCAGCTTGCTCAGCATCTCTGAGGTTTTTTGTGGAGGGGGTTAAAAATTATTTGTTTATTTATTTATTTATTTTTAGCGAAGACGGGGGATCTCGCTCTGTCGCCCAGGCTGGAGTGCAGCGGTGCAGTCATAGCTCACTGCAGCTTTGACCTCATGGGTCTAAGCAGTCCTCCCACCTCAGCCCCCTGAGTAGCTGGGACCACAGGTGTGCGCCACCACACCCAGCCTTTTATTTTTCACAGCAGTGGGGTCTCTATATTGCCTAGGCTGGCATCAAACTTTTGACGTCAAGTAATCCTCCTGCCTCAGCTTCCCAAAGTGCTGGGATTACAGGTGTGAGCCGTGCTGGCCTAATTCTTTTCTTTTAGACCTCGAATAGGAAAAGAAATAAACGTACGCGTGGTATTCTTACTTGTACCCGTGTCAGCATTGATGAGCTGGTAGTGTTCTGTTAAATATTTCTGTACATGTTCAGTAGAGAATATTCCTCCTCTATTTGTGAGATGCGCCTCCTACAGCTAGACTGTGGGATGTGTGGCATCAACAGGTGTGTTAGTTTGTGTTGGTTTTATCTCGTTAATGTCCTTTATGGATGAGGATTCGGTTATTAGCCGTATCTGACAGAAAAGGCTCCCTCTCTGTGTTTTAAAGATGAAATTTCTGCTAAATGACATGTCCTATCATAATCAAAAAGTGCCCTCTTCCAAAATAGTGGAAATCTTTATTACTTTCTCAGACTAGTTCTTCTCAATGTAATATCTAATTATATTTTGTATGTTTCCATATTGGAAATAAATTATTTCTAAATGATTCTAACATTATATAACCTTTTTGTGGCATCTGTGCAGCATTCAGAACATTGATCCTAAAGGTTTAAATACTCACTGTGGGGGGGATTTGGGGATGAGGAAGGGGGAGCGCCACAGCTGCTGTAGGTGCTGGGAAAGCAGGAAGCCAAGGTCGTAGCGGTGAGGGGAGCAGGAGGAAGGTGACATCCCAGCACAGGTAGCAGCAGCCTGCTGCCGTTTTCAGTTTTATAATTCATGGACTAGGAAGTGTGTTTGTCACCGCTTTTTGAAATATGTGCCCCATGATAAAATTTTTTTTAAAGTGAGGCCAGGTGCGGTGGCTCACGCCTAAAATCCCAGCACTTTGGGAGGCCGAGGAAGGCAGATCACTTGAACCAGGTCAAGAGTTCGAAACCAGTCTGGCCAACATAGTGAAACTCTGTCTCTACTAAAAATACAAAAATTAGCCAGGCATGGTGACTCACACCTGTTATCCCAGCTACCCGGGAGGCTGAGGCAGGACAATCGCTTGAACCCAGGAGGTGGAGATTGCAGTGAGCCGAGATCCCACCACTGCACTCCAGCCTGGGTGACAGAGCAAGACTCCATCTCAAAAGCAAAACAACAAAAAACAATTTTTTAAGCGAGTGACAGAGAAAAACCAGTTCCACACCACGGAGTTGAGCACGCCACCTAGTGTGTGAATCATTCAGGCATCTCTTAGTGCCAGGCACTTGGAAGGCCCGGAGCGCTGGATTGGAAGTGAACTCTATAGTGGGAGATATCTTAGACCTTGTTCTTATTTTATATGGGCTTTTAGAGCTGAAGTTAGCTGAGCAGAAAGCAAAGCGTCCGCAGTCACCAGACGCCTCCTGGGTTGGTGACTTAGGAGCCTGAGCCAGTGAAAGCTGAGGATGCCTTCTGTGGTGCCAAGTCCTGAACATGGGAATTGGCATCGGTATGGATGGGGTTTGTTTCTGCATTTTATTTTTTCCACCCTCTATTCTTTTGCTTCCTGGCTCTTCTTCCAACTGTCAGAAGAAGACAGTTCTGATTTTTAATAGAAATCTGACTTTTTCTACACATGGCCTTTGTTCCATCTTTTCCTGTCCCCATCTTTTGGCTGCAGTTGGCACATTTACTAAAAGTGTCATCTTACCGGGAGAGTAAATTACTCCAGGGGAAATTAAAGTATGTGATGAATGAGACTCTAAGAATAATAGAAATACTTTATCTGGTTGTTGTGAGAAATAAATAATATAAATGTATTGAACTGAGCTTTACGTGGATTAATCATTCTAGTCCTCCCAACTACTCTTGGAGATTGGTAATACAAATAACCTCATGTTACAGGTTGGAAACGGAGGCAGGACAATGCTGAGTCCCCAAGGTCCTGTAACTGATAGGGTGTAGAACCAGGAGTTGAGCCAGGCGTCCAGTCCTGAGCCCCAGCGTCTTAGTTGTGACATTATACAGATACAGGTAGCTTCAAACACATATAATGCCTGGTATATAATGTTGCTGTTCATGACAATAAAAATTGCATCAACCTTAACAAATTCTTTCTCTTCTCTTAACTCCCTTTAAAAATGTCTTCCAGTATATTTGGAAACCTGGCTAATACACACACACACACACACACACACACACATTAAGATGGAGTCTTGCTCTGTCTCCCAGGCTGGGGTGCAGTGGTGTGATCTCAGCTCACTGCAGTCTCCATCTCCTGGGTTCAGGGACTCTCCTGCCTCAGCCTCCCGAGTAGCCAGGACTACAAGCACACGCCACCACACCCAGCTAACTTTTTTATTTTTAGTAGAGACAGGGTTTCACCATGTTGGCCGGGCTGGTCTTGAACTCCTGACCTCAGGTGATTAGCCTGTCTTGGCCTCCCAAAGCGCTGGGATTACAGGCGCGAGCCACTGTCCCTGGCTATTTTTGGATATATTTAATACCCTAGTTAGTGTGAAGAAGCCTCCACCTCCTTAACTGGGAATATAAAAAATCTGGGCTGGTGATGGTGGTTCACACCTGTAATCCCATCACTTAAGAAGGCTGAGGAGGAAGGATCACCTGAGGCCAGGTGTTCAAGACCAGCCTCGGCAGCATAGCAAGACCCATCTCTACAAAAATAACAACAATAATAATAATAATTGTAAAATCTGTACGGGGGAGTAAAGGCTATTATGAACCATGATCATGCCACTGCACTCAAGCCAGATGACAGAGCGAGACCCTGTCTCAAAAAAAAAATCGGTATAAGGATCTCGAAGTTCATTATTCCCTCAAAGCACAAGCAGTATTCCCAGTCCTGAAATTGGTGTTAGGTTCTGTAGTTGGGTGGCTGTTCTGTGGGAATGTGACATGACCTTCCCTCCCTAAGTCTTATTCCTGATTATGAAGTAAGGCCAGGAGTAGCATCTCCGCTCAAGGGACACTACAGTCCCTGAGATAATGCAGGCAGGGCACCTGGCACAGCGCCCGGCACATCATCAGTGCTTCATACGGTCATTCGTCCCTTCCTCTCCTCGTTGGCTCCAGGACCTCCATGGATACCAAAATCCACGGATACTCGAGTTCCTTAAGTTGGCCACCGGTATCGCTGGACCCATGGATGCAGAAGGCCAACTGTGCCTGTGAGAGGCTATTTTGTTGCCATCAGTCATAATTAACCTAACCCAGTCTTTAGGCCTTAACTTGCCAAAAACTCCTGAGTCATCCTGTCTTTCTGTTTTCCCACACATCTTTGTATGGAAAAATTCTTACTTGAAGGTTTTTAAGGGGCTTGCCTAGAGGAGAAGAAGGTCATGGCTCTGAAGGTCCAACCCTTTTGTTCTTCCAATGAGTCAAAAGGACTTTGCTTGGGAGGCCGAGGCAGGAGGATCACGAGGTCAAGAGATCAAGACCATCCTGGCCAACGTGGTGAAACCCTGTCTCTACTGAAAAAAATACAAAAATTAGCTGGGCATGGTGGTGTGTAGTCCCATCTACTCGGGAGGCTGAGGCAGGAGAATTGCTCGAACCTGGGAGGCGGAGGTTGCAGTGAACTGAGATTGCGCCACTGCACTCCAGCCTGGCGACAGAGCGAGACTCTGTCTCAAACAAAAAAAAAAAAAAAGGACTTTGCTAATATTTTGATTCCTAGAGAATGTTTCTAGAATGTTCTTTTACCCTTCAATCTAGACTTGAATTACATGCTGTTTCTTCACTATGAGTTATCTCTGCAAGTCCAGCTGTGTCATCAGTAATCGTGGAATCGTATTTTGTGTTTTTGGTGTTTTGATTTCCTCTGCTCTCTAAATTATTGTGAAGTTGATTATTTCTTAGGCTTAGTTTGATTTCTTGCAACCTCTGCCTCCCTGGTTCAAGTGATTCTCCTGCCTCAGCCTCCTGAGTAGCTGGGACTACAGGCACGTGCTACCACGCCCAGCTAATTTTTGCATTTTTAGTAGAGATGGGGTTTCACCACTTTTCCTCAAATGAAAGTCATTCTTGCACTTCAAAGACTAAGTTCACACTTTGAAAAAATTGTCTTTGAGTTTTTGTTCTTAAAAAAATTATTTGCAAGGACCAAAAAAATAACGTTAGGAAATGAAATGCTTACTTGGGTTGGATACAAGCCTAAGGTTCAATTTTAATGAAAACGTCTTCAGTCGTGTGGGGCCTGGTTTTTGTTCAGTGTTGAAACAGTGAATGCTAAATTTCATGGCATGCCCCTTTGAACAGTCAAAGCGGGTACCCAGTTATGCCTCTGGTAGGCGCCTTCTAAGGCAATGTGTGGTTCTGGCCAGCAGCAGCATGCGGGAACTTGTCAAAATGCAGATTCGGAGGCCCAGCCCTGGACCCACTGAATGGGAGACGCTGCAGCCCAGTGATCTGTGCTTTAATAGGGGAGCCTCGGTGATTCGGACGCACGTTTACAGTTTGAGAACTCCTGCTCTAGGCACGTCTCCTACCAGAAACATGGTTTCCTCATTACAGTTCTCATGGAATGGGTGCTCCCCAAAATTCTAACCCTAACCCTAACCCAACCTTTGCTCACTCTTTTCCACCAGCAAAGGAATTCCCAACTTCCTTGGCCTGGTTCCTGACTTCCCCAAAGCATGTCTGTATCTGAGACAGGCCTGCCCCTGCCTCTGTGGCCTCCTCCCCCTCCTCCTCTTCTCCCTCCTCCTCCTCCTCCATCTCTTCCTCCTCCTCCTCCATCTCCTCCTCCTCCTCCTCCATCTCCTCCTCCTCCATCTCTTCCTCCTCCTCCTCCATCTCTTCCTCCTCCTCCTCCATCTCTTCCTCCTCCTCCTCCATCTCCTCCTCCTCCATCTCTTCCTCCTCCTCCTCCATCTCTTCCTCCTCCTCCTCCATCTCCTCCTCCTCCTCCATCTCTTCTTCTTCCTTCATCTCTTCCTCTTCCTCCTCCATTCTTCCTCCTCCATCTCTTCCTTCTCCTCTTCCTCTTTATCTCTTCTTCTTCTTCCTTCTCCATCTCCACCTCCTCATCTCTTCCTCCTCCTCATCATTTCTTCCTCCTCCATCTCCTCTTCCCTCTCCTCCTCCTCTTCTTCCTGTTTCTCCTCCCCCTTTGCTCCCTCTTTCTCCTCCTCATCCTCCTCTTCCTGTTTCTCCTCTTCCTTCTCATCTTCCTCCTCCTCATCTTCTTCCATCTCTTTCTTCTCCTCCTGTTCTTCCTCCAATTGCAGCTGCTTCTGATCCAGTTTCTAGGAAACCAGGACATCAGAACCTCTCAGGTCCCCAGTTAGCTTTGTGAGAAGGACCTCTGCTCTCAGAGGGCCTCTTTCTTCCATACCATGATTGTGATGTGCAGGCTGTGGAGAAGCTGGAAATTGCAGCCACAGTGATTCCTAGTCCTGGATTGGGGAAGCCCTGGGGTGAGAAGAGTCTCCAGTTATCACTAAGAGCTGGATTCAACACAGGGTCATTTAGATTCACTTTCTCTCCGAATTATTGCAACTGAACCAACCCTGGTTTGAAAAAGTTGGAACCAGCCAGGCACAGTGGCTCACACCTGTAATCCCAGCACTTGTGGGAGTCAGAGGCAGGCAGATCGCCTGAGGTCAGGAGTTTGAGATCAGCCTGGCCAACATGGAGAAACCCTATCTCTACTAAAAATACAAAAATTAGCCAGGTGTGATGATGTGTTCCTGTAATCCCAGCTACTTGGGAGGCTAAGGCGGGAGAACTGCTTGAGCCTGGGAGGCACAGGCTGCAGGGAGCCAAGATTGAGCTGCTGCATTCCCTAGGCGACAGTGAGACTCCATCTCAAAAAGAAAAAAAAAAAAAAAGGAAAGAAAAGAAAAAAGGCCAGGTGTGGTGGCTCACAGCTGTAATTACAGCACTTTGGGGGACTGAGGCGCATGGATCACCTTAGGTCAGGAGTTCGAGACCAGCCTCGCCAGCATGGTGAAACCCCGTCTCCACTAAAAATAGAAAAATTAGCTGGACATGATGGCACGTACCTGTAATCCCAGCTACTTGGGAGGCTGAGACAGGAGAATCTCTTGAACTTGGGAGGCTGGACAGGAGAAACTCTTGAATCTGGGAGGGGGAGGTTGCAGTGATCCAAGATGGCACCACTGCACTCCAGCCTGGGCAATAGAATGAGACTCTGTCTTACAAAATTAAAATAAAGAACAACAACAAAAAAACTTGGTAACGTGCAAAAAATAATTTTTTTAACTTATAGAGCAAATTAATGCTTTGAACATGTTGATCTAGAACAAAAGACAAAGCCCAGTTTTAAGATAAGCCAAGATATTAGAGCAGTTCTGCAAAGGAGGTAGTGTGTGTGTGTGTGTGTGTGTGTGTGTGTACACAACACATGAGTGTGAATATTTACTGTAAGACGGTATCTGCAGCACATTGTTATGTGATCAAGAAAAGCACAGAATAGTATATAGTGGGATTCTGCTTCTGTTTACAAAAAGGAAAAAAGAAACACAAACGTTCTACACGGTATCCATGCTTACCTGGAAAATGCCTGGAAAGATACACACCAGACAGTTCCTACCGTCTCCGTGTGCAGTGAGTTGAAGAGGGGAGGATGAGGAGGAAGGTTCACATTTGTACATCATGCGGTTTTGTAGGTGCTACTGACATTTTTACAATAAGCACGGGTTATCTGTATCACGGAGTCAGGGAGAGTCTGTGCAGTGAGCCCACAAGAAGGAGCGTTGTAGGGAGGTCGCGATGGCTCATGATACAAGGAAACTGACATGGACGAAAGCCTTACTGGTCCCGTCTAAGTTTTGTTTAGAGATCCTTGGTCATGAGTGTTAACTGTGAAAAACAAGAAGAACAACAAGGTAATAACAGTGAAGACTGAGCTTGTATAAAAATTTCTGTGTACTTCTTCCTAAATGGCTAGAATATTTGATCTTTTGGGGATTTGGAATAGAATTGTAAAGATGCTTGAGGTTAGAGCTAAATCACTGTTCATGGTATCTTTGCTGCTCCGCAAATGAAAGGCCATTTAGTGGCTGGAGGGGAGAATGGAGACCCAGAGCTCCCGGCACTGGTTCCTGGCAGCCACTTTTGGCTGAGTGAACATGAACCGCTGAAGCCGTGCCCCGCTATGCCCATCCACAGGGGGAATGACAGCCATGTCTTACTGCCTGCTGAAGGCATAATTGTTTAGAAACAATTTGAGATCCATACCAGGAAGACAATTTAATAGAAAGAATTTTTGTCAAAAATATTGTTGTGTCGAAGTCAGTCTTGCGTTTTTTTTTTTGTTGTTTTTTGTTTTGTTTTGACATGGTGTCTTGCTCTGTTACCAGGCTGGAGTGCAGTGGCGCGATCTCGGCTCACTGCAACCTCTGCCTCCCGGATTCAAGCGATTCTCCTGCCTCAGCCTCCTGAGTAGATGGGACTACAGGCATGCAACCACCACGCCCAACTAATTTTTTTTGTATTTCCAGTGGAGACAGGATTTCACTGAGTTGGCCAGGATGGTTTCGATCTCTTAACCTCGTGATCCACCCTGCCTCAGCCTCCCAAAGTGCTGGGATTACAGGCATAAGCCACCATGCCCAGTGAGTTTTTAGGAGAAAAACCGTTTGCTGTGGGTATGCATTGATTCAGGTGCTATCCTGTGCTGAATCTTGTTTTTTGTCTTTTTTTTGTTTTTTGTTTTTTATTTATTTTTTTTTGAGATGGAGTCTCTCTTTTGTTGCCCAGGCTGGAGTGCAGTGTTGCAATCTCAGCTCACTGAAACCTCCGCCTCCCAGGTTCACAAGATTCTCCTGCCTCAGCCTTGGGATTACAGGCACACACCGCCATGCCTGGCTAATTTTTTTTTTTTTTTTTTTTTAGTAGAATTGGGGTTTCACTGTGTTGGCCAGGCTGGTCTCGAGCTCCTAACCTCGTGATCCACCCGGCTCAGCCTCCCAAAGTGCATGAGCCACCACACCCAGCCTGAATCTTTGTATTGAATTTTTATCCATGAAACTGGATTTTACATACATAGTACCATTTGGAGCTTTGTAACACAGAAAACTGTCGGTTTAGTTTTTCACATGCAGGCTTTAAAAGTAAATCCTCATGCTCGTCTGATTCTCTGCTAATTCAACAAACCGCTGGAATAGTTTAGTAAGATGCTGTCTGCATTCTGCTCCCCTCCTTACCAGCTGTGAACCGCTGCCCCCATTTTCCCAGGCGCCTTCTCTCTTACTCCTTCTCTGTGACATGTTACTCTGTCTCCCCATCACGTCCCCTGGGGGATGCGTTTCTCTCCTGCTTCCCCTGCCGGTTTCTCATGACTGGAAGTGATTTCAGAGTCTTCTGGCCATTTCCCAGGCCACATCAATGATAGAGGCGAAGGGCAGGTGACACTGTCTTGGGTCTAAGCACAGGGTGAGAAGTCTCATGCCCAACCTCAGGTTTGTCCCTTTGGTGTTGGTCCTGACACCATCTGGGACCCCACGTGACCCTGCTGGGAGCCTGGCGTGGTCCTAGAAGGAGCCCATCAAGTCACCTTTCTTGACTTCTGTTCTGGACCCTGCTCAGCATGGGGATGGTAAAAATATGGCCTGATAGCAAAAATGTTCTCTTATTTTTAAAATATGTATCCAAAAAATATATATATATCCCAGATTGTTTCTCTTTCCCTGTGGTCTGCGGGGTTTGCCTCTCTTAGATCAGTTTAGCACAGCAAAGCCAAAAGTAGCACAGTTGGCAATTTTATCGTCAGCGAAACCACAGAAGAAACGGGGGAGCCTCTTGAGGAACCACGCTTTGAAGCTGCGTGTGGGATCGGTGTTGGCGTCAGTTGTTAGGTTGAGGTTGGTAAAGAGCAGTTACCATTCGGGTTGGCAAGAACCGGCTTTGGCACAATCCTCTGCCACATGTAAGAACCACGACACGGAGGTGGACGGCAGATGCTGGGAAGCTTGGCCCCAGACATGGTCCAGTGCGGTCAACCAAGGGGTTGCACAAGCGGCTCTCGGCTTTGGGTGCAGGGGCAGCGCCTGTGCTGAATGGGGCCAGCTAGATGTGGGTGCAGCGCACAGCAGGGCCGAGTCCACGTCTTCCGATGTAGCCAGCGGGGTGGAGCCCAGCAGTTAAGTGCCTGTCGTCCCCCAGTGACCTTAGCCATCCCCGAGCTAGGTGAATCTGGGTTTTTGTTTTTAATATTTATATACCTTAATTCTGACTATTTGTAGTATTCGCTACCTATTCTATTAATACAACCTCTTACAATTATAAAAAAAAATTTTTTTTTCCTGAGATGAGTCTGGCCCTGTCATCTAGGCTGGAGTGCAGTGGTACAATCTTGGCTCACTGCAACCTCAGCCTCGTGGGTTCAAGCGATTTTTTTGCCTCAGCCTCCTGAGAAGCTGGGATTACAGGTGTGCGCCACTATGCCCAGCTAATTTTTTTTTTTTTTTTTGAGACAGAGTCTGGCTCTGTCGCCCAGGCTGGAGTACAGTGGTACAATCTTGTCTCACCGCAACCTCTGCCTCTGAGGTTCAAGGGATTCTCCTGCTTCAGCCTCCCAACTATCTGGGACTACAGGCACAGCCAACATGTCCAGCTAATTTTTGTATTTTTAGTAGAGACAGGATTTCACCATGTTGGCCAGGCTCGTCTCAAACTCCTGACCTCAGGTGAGCTGCCCACCTCAGCCTCCCAAAGTGCTGGGATTACAGGTGTGAGCCAACGCACCCAGCCAAAATGTTTAATAGTACATTTTTTTTTTGAGGCAGTATCTCACTCTGTTGCCCTCACTGGAGTCCAGTGGTGCTATCATAGCTCACTGCAGCCTCAAATCCTGGGCCTGAGAGATTCTCCCACCTCAGCCTCCCAAGTAGTTGGGACTACAGGCGTGCACCACCACTCCCAGTAATCTTTTTAGTTTTATTTTGTAAAGACAGGGTCTTGTTATGTTGCTCAGGCTGGTCTTGAACTCCTGGCTTCAAGTGATCCCCCAACCTCAGCTTCCTAAAGTGCTGGGATTATAGCCATGAGCCACCCTGCCCAACCTAATAGTACTTCAGCTGCGTGACTTTGTGCTGGTTTGTATGTATAAATGGTCAACAACGTAGCAAAGATTGCAGATTTATTTTAGAGCAAAGTGTTAGTTAACCCCTTTAGATTTTTTTTTTTTTTTTTTTTTGAGGTGGCGTTTCGCTCTTGTTACCCAGGCTGGAGTGCAATGGCGCAATCTCGGCTCACCGCAACCTCTGCCTCCTGGGTTCAAGCAATTCTCCTGCCTCAGCCTCCCGAGTAGCTGGGATTACAGGCGCACGACACCATGCCCAGCTAATTTTTGTATTTTTAGTAGAGACAGGGTTTCACCATGTTGACCAGGATGGTCTCGATCTCCTGACCTCGTGATCCACCTGCCTCAGCCTCCCAAAGCACTGGGATTATAGACGTGAGCCACCGCGCCTGGCCCCCTTTAAATTTTTTTAACAAACAAAAGTGCATTTGTATTATATACATATATTTATTTATTTTTCTTTTTTTACATATTTTTTTACCTTTTTTTAGTAAATTCTCCCAGATCCTTATCTTATTATATATATTTTAAAGTTATCACTATAAAAGTATGTGTAATAAAAAGTGAAGTTCCCACTCCGATCTCCCATGTCTCCATGAAGAAGTTGGAAACCACTGTATCTTTCCAGAACTTTCTCCGTAAGTTCACAGATATGGCAGGAGTGTGGAAGGGGGGATATTTTATTTTCAGACATAAATGACGCCATGCTCTGTGTATGTCATACAGCTAGCCTGCGTTACTTATTGACTCTGGGGCCTCCTTCCTTATCAGGACATAGAGACCTGCCTAATTCTGAAGACTGTCTACAATAATTATTTCACGTTCTCATGATGATGCATATATTAGTTGTTCTACAAATTCTTACTATTACAAATAATGCTGTGGCGAGTATTCTTGCATGTATACCTGTGGGTTCATATATGAGCATGAGTGTTTAAGCTGTGCACATATGAATGTGTGTGAATGTGCCTGTGGGCACCATTGACAGCAGATGGATAAAATTCAGTGATGAGTGCTGGAGACATTAGTGCTTTGAAAAGATGATGCTCTCCAGCTTCCACCCTTGGACTGGCTAGTGTTATTAGTTAGTGTGCATTATGGGATTTGAATGAAAAGTTTCTCTGCACTGTAATTTCATAAGTTGATGGTTCAGAGAAGAGTTAAATTTGAAGGTCAGTGTTCTTTTAAAAAAGTCTTATTCCTTTGGCCGGCATGGTGGCTCATGCCTGTAATCCCAGCACTTTGGGAGGTCAAAGCAGGAACGTCCTTTGAGGGCAGGAGTTTAAGACCAGCCTCGGCAACATCACAAGTCCTCACCTCTTAAATAAATAAATAAATAAAATAAAACAACAACAAAAATCCTTTTATTTCTCAAATGATTTCAAAGAAGTTCTGTGTATGTCTGTGGCCAGGGGCCATGTCCGTTTAAAGTAGGGCTGCTGGCTGCTGGCGAACTAGGAGAGGCCTCAGTTGCGGGAGCCAGGCAGCATCCAGATGGCAGCTTTCTGCCACAGATGGGATGGGCCGGGACGGACATCAGGACGGAAGATGGCTGACGCTTTTCTCAGCCACGTTTGCGCGTGCAGCCATTTAGACATGGAAATAATATGTAAATGGCTTTCGTCTCAACTTAATACGCTGTTTGTGCCCAGTTGGTAAAATTTTATTTGTTTTTATTTTATTTATTTATTTATTTATTTTTGAGATGGAGTCTTGCTCTGTTGCCCAGGCTAGAGTGCAGTGGTGCAATCTCAGCTCACTGAAACCTCCGCCTCCCAGTTTCCAGCAATTCTGCCTCAGCCTCCCAAATAGCTGGGACTACAGGCACGTACCACCACACCTGGCTGATTTTTATATTTTCAGTAAAGACAGGGTTTCACCATGTTGGCCAGGCTGGTCTTGAACTCCTGACCTCAGGTAATCCTCCCACCTCGGCCTCCCAAAGTGCTGGGATTACATGCCTGGCCCCCAGTTGGTAAAATTTTAATAATTAGCTTACTAATTAGTTTAAGCACATATTCACAAGATATAGGCTTTCTACACCAAAAAGTGTAGCATGTTTTTTTGGTTCAGAGTTTTATTCACTACAAAATCCAGGTGATTCATTCTCGATTTGGGGAGTGGGACGTACGCTGCTCTGAGGCCTGACCGTCAGAAATTTCCAGTAACAACACCGCTTCTCATTTTCCTTCCCAGCGCTCGGCCTGGTTCTCCCCATGTGGGCCATAGCCCTGATTTCCTTTGGCGTCGCTCTCCTGTTCGCCTTTTTTGTGTGGCTCTTCGTGTGTCCGTGGATGCGGAGGAAGATAGCAGGTATGGGGTTTTTGATTCTTCTCATTTACAGAAATCCTCCTGATTCCTGAAATCTCACATGTAACACGCCATGATCCTTACTAATGGAGGAAACGGAAGTGTGGGTGACTCCAGAACACACCGCATCCTCTGTCTCTCGGCTCCTGAGTGCTTTGTGGCTCGGACGTTGTCTTGATAACTTGTAACCCAGGTGGGCAGAAGGTCCCAGTTGCCAGCAGTAACTGGAAGTTAACCGTGCAGTTCAGTTCTGCCAGCCTGTGGGAAAACATTAGCCTTTGTGGAAATGCAAACTAACACCACAAGGAGGCTTTGTTTCTCACCCACAAGAATGGCTAAGAGTAAAAAGTTCTAGTGATTCCAAGTGTGGGTGGAGAAGTGAAATTGGAACTCTCCTAGGTTTGTGCTGAAATGTAAAATGATGCAACCACTTTGAAAGTTAGGTTTACAGTTTCTTTATATAAAGTTAACCTTACACTTACCACGTGGGCCAGTAATTTCATTCCTAGCTATTTATCCAAAGAAATGAAAACATGTGTTCATAAAAAGACTCCTATACAAATCTTTCATCATAATAGCCCAAACAGGCCAATGGGTAACCGATGGAGAATGAACTGCTGGAGACCTGACAGCCGTGATACCGAGCAGAAGCCCGTGATCCAGAAGGGCACCTATCCTGCACGCTGGCATTTTTGATAATATTTCCATATATTTTCATTTAAAAGTTTTATGGATCTTTTCATTAAATTTAAGAATAAGGAAAATTCATCTGTAGCAACAGAAAGCGCTGATCACCTGGAAAGGGTGGGGGTTGGAAAAAGCAGCTCGGGAACTTACCAGGGACATGAGATGCCTTTATATTCATCAGCAAAGGGGCTTTAGGGTGTGTCCACTTGCCGCAGGTCATCACCTGCGTGCTTAAAATGAGTGCGTTTTGTTATATGTGTATATATAACCTATAATAATAATTGTATTATTATAGCACCATAATAATGATACTATGGTATAATATACAAAAGCTGTATGGTACTATCATAATTGTATTAATATAGTTATAGTAATTATAACATAAATTACATGGAATGAAACAAAACAATAAAAATAAAACCAATTTTATTAAAAGGAAAACAGTTTTTAAAAAGAAGAAGAATATGGCTTAGGAAGTCAGCCAGGGCTGTTTTCCTGCTCCCAGGAACATATTTGAATTCCGAGCCTTGAAGTCACGTGCTTTTTACAGGGCTCTCAAAAAAAAACAGATATTTACATTTGGTCTCAGCATGTACCATAGGGTCACGTTTTAGTGTGGATGGATCTGGATTTTATGTTTTGAAGAA
Organism: Aotus nancymaae; assembly: GCF_030222135.1. NCBI lineage: Eukaryota > Metazoa > Chordata > Mammalia > Primates > Aotidae > Aotus > Aotus nancymaae. The sequence continues at coordinate 2,184,366 of NW_026988512.1, read as the reverse complement.
GACCAAAATACGTGAGGAGACAAAGCGTGCCCTGAATTGGAAGGCAGTGTAGTAGAGATGCCAGTTCTTCTCAGATTCATCTCTAGACTTCAGACAATGTAAATAGAAATCCCAGGAGGATATTTTGTAGATTTAGACAAGCCACTTTTAAAGTTCATGTAGAACGTCAAAGGAACTAGATGAGCTGGAATAATTTTGGAAAACAAAAAGTTGGAGGATTCGTATTAACCTGACTTCAAGACTTTTTTTTTTTTTAATTTTTTTATTTTGAGACAGAGCCTTGCTCTGTTGCCCAGGCGGGAGTGCAGTGGCACCATCTCAGCCCACTGCAACCTCCGCCTCCCAGGTTCAAGTGATTCTTGTGCCTCAGCCTCCCGAATAGCTGGGATTACAGGCGTGTGCCACCGTGCCTGGCTAATTTTTATATTTTTAGTAGAGGCGAGGTTTCACCATGTTAGCCAGGCTGGTCTCAAACTCCTGACCTCAGGTGATCTGCCCGCCTCTGCCTCCCAAAGTGCTGGGATCACAGGCGTGAGCCACCACACCCAGCTCGACTTCTTATGAAGGCACAAGGCAGTGTGAAATCAGGAAAGAGAGAGACGCATTGATTAATGGAACAAGAATAGAGTCTATAAATAGACCCACAGTAATATAGCAAATGGACTTTTGATGAAGGTACAGAAACAGTTCAATGGAGAAAGCACAGTCTTTTCAACAAATGGTTTTGGAACACTAGACATCCATATGCCAAAATAAGAACCTTCACCTAACCCTTACTTTAAAAATTAACTTAAAGTGCATCATAAATCTAAATATAAAATTTAAAAACAGTAAGACTTTTAGGAAAAAAATGTAAGGGAAAACTTTATGACCTTGGGTTGAGAAAAGTGTTTAGATGTGACACCAAAAACATGATCTATACAAGAAAACGTTAGGCCAGGCACGGTGGCTCACACCCGTAATCCCAGCACTTTGAGAGGCTGAGGCGAGCTGAGCTCGGGAGTTTGAGACCAGCCTGACCAACGTGGAGAAAGCTGTCTCTACTAACAATATAAAAGTAGTTGGTTGTGCTGGTGCATGCCTGTAATCCCAGCTACTCGAGAGGGTAAGGCAGGAGAATCACTTGAACCTGGGAGGCGGAGGTTGCACTGAGCTGAGATCGTACCATTGCACTCCAGCCTGGGCAACAAGAGTGAAACTCCATCTCAAAAAAAAAAAAAAAAAAAAAAGATAAAGTTGGTAAGTTGTACTTCATCAAAATTTGAAACTATTGCTCTGTGAGATGTATTTTGAACAGAATGGGAGAAAATGTTTGCAAATCCCATACCTGACAAAAGACTTGTATTAAAAAAATATAAAGAAATTTTAGAAAGGAAACAACTCAGTCAAAACATGAGCAAAATAGGCCTGGCACGATGGCTCACTGCAACCTCTACCTTACAGGCCTATTATAATAGGCCTGTAATCCCAGCACTTTGGGAGGCCGGGGTGGGCAAATCACAAGGTCAGGAGTTCAAGACCAGCCTGGCCAACATGGTGAAACCCCATCTTTACTAAAAATTAGTCGGGCATGGTGGCGGGCGCCTATAATCCCAGCTACGTGAGAGGCTGAGTCAGGAGAATCCCTTCAACCTGGGGGACAGGTTGCAGTGAAGCGAGATCATGCCACTGCACTCTAGCCTGGGCAAAAAGAGTGAAACTCCGTCTCAAAAATAAAAATCTTTAAATAGACACTTCACCAAAGAAAATAGATGGATAGCAAATAAGTCCATGAAAAAGTGCTCACCATCACTAGTCATTGGGAAGTGCAAATTCACATGACAGTGAGCTACTGCTGCCACCTACTTGAATGGCTTTTAAAAAATACTGACAGTAGATTGGGTGCGGTGGCTCACACCTATAATCCCAGCACTTTGGTAGGCCAAGGTGGGTGGATCACAAGGTCAAGAGATCAAGACCATCCTGGCCAACATGGTGAAATCTCATCTCTACTAAAAATTTAAAAATCAGCTGGGCGTGGTGGCACATGCTTGTAGTCCCAGCTACTCGGGAGACTGAGGCAGGAGAATTGCTTGAACCTGGAAGGTGGACGTTGCAGTGAGCCAAGATCGCTCCACTGCACTCCAGCCTGGGCAACAGAGCGAGACTCCATCTGAAAAATAAATAAAACATTTAAAAATTTAAGAAAATAGTAATAATAAATACTGATAGTACTAAATGCTGTCAGTATTTAGAAGAATGAAAAGCAACTGGAACTCATGCACCGCTGGTGGGAATGTCAGATGGAACAGGGAGACTGTTTGGCAGCTTCTTATATGGGTAACACTTGCCATAAATATACTCTTAACCACTCATAGATATTTCCCTAGAAAAATGAAAACTTAAATTCACACAAAAATCTGCACGTGAATGTTGATAGCACCTTTATTTCCAATCACCCAAAACTAGAAACAATCCACATTACCCACAGAATAAACAAACTGTGGTGCCTTTGTACATCTGAATGCCACTCAGCAATTGCAGGGGACAGTTATCGAGCCGTGTAACGACGTGGATGAATTTCAAAGGCATCATGCTGAGTAGAAGCCAGTCTCAAAAGATCGCATATTTTATGGTTTTATTTATGTGACTTTATGAAAAAGGAAATTTTTCAGAAATTGAAACTTCTGATTCTGAGGTTAGTTTAAGAAAACAGAAGGCCAGTCTGGGTGGCTGTAGATTTACAGAACATGAGCGCCGGAAGGAGCTGTGGTATTTGATCTAGCCCTTTTTCCATTGTTTTTGCATATGATAACTCAGGCCCTAAACTTCCATCATTTCCTCAGTTGCTGAATTTTCTACCTAGAGTTTTCCAGGTAATTAATTGGACTTTTGACTTCTCTTTTCTTTACTTTTTTTGAGACAGAGTTTCTCTCTGTCGCCAGGCTGGAGTGCACTGGTGCAATCTCAGCTCACTGCGACCTCCGCCTCCCGGGTTGAAGTGATTCTCCTGCTTCAGCCTCCTGAGTAGCTGGGATTACAGGTGCCTGCCACCATGCCTGGCTAATTTTTGTATTTTTAGTAGAGACGAGGTTTCACCATATCGGCCAGGCTGGTCTCGGACTCCTGACCTCATTATCCGCCCACTTCGGCCTCACAAAGTGCTGGGATTACAGGTGTGAGCCACCATGCCCAGCCTCGACTTTCTTTTCTCTATCTCGCTATAACTCATTTTTTTGGTTTCCAAAGTCAGTGCTAAAGCATAAAGATATAGATTCACTTTTTAGTAGTCTTGTTTCAATAATAAGAACTCTTACAGAATGTTCCGTATGACTCTGTTTTCTTTAGGCAAATTACAAAAAGAAGGTGCTTTATCACGCGTGTCTGACGAAAGTCTCAGTAAAGTTCAGGAAGCAGAATCCCCAGTATTTAAAGAGCTGCCAGGTGCCAAGGCTAATGATGACAGCACCATCCCGCTCACTGGGGCGGCAGGGGAGACGTCAGGGGCCTTGGAAGGCACCTCCACGGGCAGCCACCCTCGGGCTGCATACGGTAAGATGTGCCTGGAGAGCTGGGGTTCTGTGGCGGCACGGAGATGTTCCTCCAGGGAGGACCAGCTGGACCTGGCTGTGGGCAGTCATCCCTCGGTTTTATGATTCGAAAAAGCCCAGAGGCTAGGGAGGCCTCAGGAAACCATTCCACAGTCAGCAGAGCAGTCTTAATCTGGTCCTGTGATTTCCTCCAAGAGCAGTTTATAGTCTCACCAGAGGCGCTGGGGCCACGCACTGTATGTCTGTGCTACACCCACTCAGTACACATGCGGATCTCCATGCCCTAGGAGTTACCGAATTGCTGAACGCTGGTTAACCCAGCTTACTATGGAAGTTGCAAAGAGGAAGCTAAATTTGTAACCAAGAAGGTGGTCTCACCCACCATTGAATCACAGAAACTAGAAACCTTAGAAAACGTCCAGACTGGCCAGGCACAGTGGCTCACGCTTGTAATTCCCAGCACTTTGGGAGGCCAAGGCAGGTGGATCACCTGAGGTCAGGAGTTCGAGACCAGCCTGGCTAACATGGTGAAACCTGGTCTCTACTAAAAGTACAAAAATTAGCTGGGCACGGCGGCGGGCGCCTGTAATCCCTGCTACTCGGGAGGCTGAGGCAGGAGAATTGCTTGAACCCAGGAGGTGGAAGTTGCAGTGAGCCGAGATTGTGCCCCTGCACTCCAGCCTGGGCCACAGAGCAAGATTCTGTCTCAAAAAAGAAAAGAAAAAAATAAAACATCCAGACCATTCTGTGTCCTTTAGACTCTTAATGTTTATGGACAGTGCCCGGGGAGCACAGCATTGCCCAAGCCTGGCCCGGTGGCTGCCACCTCTGCAGGGTGGGTTCTGGCACCTGCCTGCCACAGGTCGAGTCTCAGATGTGGCCCAGAGAAAGCAAATTTGTTTTGCCTGATTTATCTCAGATACTGCCTTTGACAGTATGACTGACCTTTTAAGATGCACCTAGAAAATTAGCCGGGATGATGGTGCACATCTGTAGTCCCAGATGCTTGTGAAGCTGAGGCGGGAGAATCACTTGAGCCCAGGAGTTGGAGTGAGCTGTGATTGCACCACTGCACTCCAGCCTGGGTGACGTAGCTGAGATCCTGCCTCCAAAGACAAAACCAAACAGAAGCACCTGGAACATCCACCTCACAGGAAGTGGGTTTTGTCTTACGTGTGAAGTTTTTCTAAGATGAATTTCTTAGTGCCAAGTGCCATAGTAATTTCCCGAAGACACTTTTTAGGAGAAGTTAACATGTTTTGAAAATACCACATTTTTAGTTTTGCCCTTCTGACACTTTTTAGGAGAAGTTAACATGTTTTGAAAATACCACATTTTTAGTTTTGCCCTTCTGTTGTATGTTTCCACGTTTATTATTTTTTTAATGGTAACCATAGTACATGTCCTTTATGGCCAACTTAGAAAAGACAGTGTGTTTTAATAAGTCATCCCCAGCCTTCCGGAGCTAAGTGCCATGAAACAGCGGGGAGCGTTTCCTTACTTTACATTGGCAAGGCTGGGAAATGAGACCTTCTCCAACCCTTTTCAGGAAGGGCCCTGTCCATGACCCACGGCTCTGTAAAATCGCCCGTCTCCAACGGCACCTTCGGCTTCGACGGCCACGCCAGGAGCGACGGTCACGTGTACCACACCGTGCACAAAGACTCGGGGCTCTACAAAGACCTGCTGCACAAAATCCACGTCGACAGGGGCCCTGAGGAGAAGCCGGCCCCGGAGAGCAGCTACCGGCTGCTGCGAAGAAACAACAGCTACACCTGCTACACCGCGGCCATCTGCGGGCTGCCGGTGCACAGCGCCTTCCGAGCCGCGGACTCGGCCCCGGAGGACAGCGAGAAGCTGGTGGGCGACACCGTGTCCTACTCCAAGAAGCGGCTGCGCTACGACAGCTACTCGAGCTACTGCAACGCGGTGGCGGAGGCGGAGATCGAGGCGGAGGAGGGCGGCGTGGAGATGAAGCTGGCGTCGGAGCTGGGCGACCCCGACCGGCCGCGGGAGGACCCTGCGGAGGAGGAGAAGGAGGAGAAGGACGCGCCCGAGGTGCACCTCCTGTTCCACTTCCTGCAGGTCCTCACCGCCTGTTTCGGGTCCTTTGCTCACGGCGGCAACGATGTGAGGTGGGTGCATGCGTTCATTCATTCATTCATTCAACAAGGGTCCCGGAGGCTCCGCCAGGCGCCAGCGCTGTGCGAGTGCCGGGGTCCAGCAGTGAACGGCGCCGATGGAAGCCCCGGCCTGGGGTAGGGCGCGCAGGCGGCGGACGGACCCGTAGGTCAGCGTGGCGCACGGGACCGCGACAGCATTAGCAGGAAAGTAAGGTAGACGCAGGGACGGAGCTGCAGGGGTGGCCGTGCGACCTGGGCTCCCCAGGGAAGGGCTGGCCAGTGACGGGGCTGCAGGGGTGGCCGTGCGGCCTGGGCTCCCCAGGGAAGGGCTGGGAGCTGCAGGGGTGGCCGTGCGGCCTGGGCTCCCCAGGGAAGGGCTGGCCAGGGACGGGGCTGCAGGGGTGGCCGTGCGGCCTGGGCTCCCCAGGGAAGGGCTGGGAGCTGCAGGGGTGGCCGTGCGGCCTGGGCTCCCCAGGGAAGGGCTGGCCAGGGACGGGGCTGCAGGGGTGGCCATGCGGCCTGGGCTCCCCAGGGAAGGGCTGGCCAGGGACGGGGCTGCAGGGGTGGCCGTGCGGCCTGGGCTCCCCAGGGAAGGGCTGGCCAGGGACGGGGCTGCAGGGGTGGCCGTGCGGCCTGGGCTCCCCAGGGAAGGGCTGGCCAGGGACGGAGCTGCAGGGGTCGCCGTGCGGCCTGGGCTCCCCAGGGAAGGGCTGGCCAGGGACAGGGCTGCAGGGGTGGTCACGTGGCGTCCGCGGGAAGGAAAATGGCAGGTGCAGAGGCTTGAGGCAGACACACACCTCTGCCCTCCAGGACCAGCTAGGAGGTCGCGCAAGGGGCCGAGCGTGCGTCTGCAGTTGTGGATGCAGAGCGCGTGGCCGGTGGCCACAGGAAGGTCTCACCCCAAGAGGGGAGCCATGGAGCTGTGAGCTGGGGCCACACAGGGTACGTCTGACAGGGGCACTGGCTTTCGTGCGACGGGCTGGACGTGGATGTGAGAGAAGAAGGAAAGAGGCTGATGCCGGACCGGAGCCGTGGCCTCGGCAAAGGCGAGTGGAGCTGCCGCCTTTTAGGGATGACGCAGGCCCTGGACACGGCCAGTGCGTTACGCTGCTGTTCAGGCTGAGCAGGCAGCGGGCATGTGCGCCCGAGTTCAGGTCAGGCCAGGCTGGGTGCAGAGCAGGTGACTTGCACGGAGGAGTACCGGGGCAAACAGCGGGAGGCAGAGCACCCGGACTGAGGACACAGCAAGAAAGAAGGTATGCCAAACCAGGACGCTAGGAGAACTTCCTAGGAGGTGATTTTATTTTAATTGTTATTTTTTTATAGCAGAGTCTCGCTCTGTTCCCCAGCCTGGAGTGCAGTGGTGTGATCTCGGCTCACTGCAACCTCCTTCTCCCAAGTTCAAGTGATTCTCCTGTCTCAGCCTCCCAAAGCAGCTGGGACTACAGGTGTGCCACCACACCCAGCTAATTTTTGTATTTTTAGTAGAGACAGGGTTTCCCATGTTGGCCAGGCTGGTCTTGAACTCCTGACCTCAGGTGATCCGCCCGCCTCGGCCTCCCTAAGTGCTGGAATTACAGGCGTGAGCCGCCACGCCTGGCCATCCTTCAGTAGCATCTTTAACCCCAGTGAGAAGGCTCCGCCCCACTCGTGGGCTCTAGTTCTCCCCACTGCTTGGTGCAGCTGCTGGAGCTGCCGCCAGAGCCTGCAGGTCACTCCACATATAATGTCACAGACATCCTGCAAATAAGTGTGTAGGGACAGGGGCGGATATGACTCTCTAACCTTGACCCCACCCGCCCCACCCCATGCCCAGGCCCGGCGTGAAGGAAGCAGGGCAGCCTCCTGGGGCCCGAGAGCCCCAATTTTGGATCTCTGCTGTCTTCTTACAGCTGTGTAGACCAGTCACTTGCTTTTCTGAAGTCTCAGTTTCCCAATCTGTAAAACGGGGGAAAACAATTCCTAACCTCCCAGGCTTCCCCTGTGTAATGTGATGAGGATGGTGCTCCCAACTCGCTCGGTTTCTGTGCATTTCTGCTCACGGTCATGGTCAGCCCACTGACGTTTCAGGGGACCCTGCTGTTGTCATATTCTGTTGCAAGCAGTGACTCCCCGTGGGCTGCGCACGCCGCCTCCCCACGTGCAGCTGCATCTCTGCTCTTCATAAAAGAAATCTCACTGCAGACGAGTGCATCTTTTATTCTGCTCAGCATCACAGGGGCATTTCTGTGGTATTTTATTTGGTATTTTCTTGGAGACAGCGTGCTGTGTCCTATGTTAGTAACTTTGTCTGCCCCCACGCTGTCCCACGTCCTCCTCTTCATCAAGCATTCTTTACAGAAGGCCTGGTACTGGCAGAGCACTAGGAACTAGGTCCCTGTCCATTAGGAGTTTAAACAAAGGGAGATGAGAAAAACATGTCCATGGAAAAGTAACAACACAGTCTCACATTCGTGCATTGAAACACACTCGCATGTGCGCTCACACAGGCACACTCACACACACATACTCACAAACAGTGTTTCAGTTCAAAGAAAGCAACCAGGCAGTGGCTGTTCGGGGTGATCGTAGAATTCCGAGCAGTTGGTTGCTTGCAGCATGGGGACTGTTCTGGCTTTGGAGCAGGGAGGGCATCTGGTGAAAGCACCATTCTAGAAGTCATCTAAGTGAGAAGAGGTGTCCATGCATTCAGCGTGAGGTTGAGCCCCGAGGCCTCAGCACTGAGCTGCCGTGGCCTATCCCACCCTCCATCTAACACCCCTTTAAGCCAGGTGGCGGGCATCTGTCAGAGGTGGGATCTCAGGGTCACACAGGGAGACCGAAGCTGACTTGGAAGCCAGTTCCAGTGATTCCGTGACACCCGGTCTATACAGCTGGCTGCGGGAGGAGAGAAGAGCCAGGGGAGCTATTCCAGTGATTCAGCGACACCCGGTCTATACAGCTGGCTGCGGGAGGAGAGAAGAGCCAGGGGAGCTATTCCAGTGATTCAGCGACACCCGGTCTATACAGCTGGCTGCGGGAGGAGAGAAGAGCCAGGGAAGCTATTCCAGTGATTCCGTGACACCCGGTCTATACAGCTGACTGCGGGAGGAGAGAAGAGTCAGGGAAGCTATTCCAGTGATTCCGTGACACCCGGTCTATACAGCTGGCTGCGGGAGGAGAGAAGAGCCAGGGAAGCTATTCCAGTGATTCCGTGACACCCGGTCTATACAGCTGGCTGCGGGAGGAGAGAAGAGCCAGGGAAGCTATTCCAGTGATTCCGTGACACCCGGTCTATACAGCTGGCTGCGGGAGGAGAGAAGAGTCAGGGAAGCTATTCCAGTGATTCAGCGACACCCGGTCTATACAGCTGGCTGCGGGAGGAGAGAAGAGTCAGGGAAGCTATTCCAGTGATTCCGTGACACCCGGTCTATACAGCTGGCTGCGGGAGGAGAGAAGAGTCAGGGAAGCTATTCCAGTGATTCAGCGACACCCGGTCTATACAGCTGGCTGCGGGAGGAGAGAAGAGCCAGGGAAGCTATTCCAGTGATTCCGTGACACCCGGTCTATACAGCTGGCTGCGGGAGGAGAGAAGAGCCAGGGAAGCTATTCCAGTGATTCCGTGACACCCGGTCTATACAGCTGGCTGCGGGAGGAGAGAAGAGCCAGGGAAGCTATTAAGAGCACCTCGGGGTCTCACGGGCTCCGCGGGCCTGACAGACATGGGCAATGTAGGGACAGGGCGGGAGGGCCTGAAGGAGCCTGGGCCGCGCCCACTCTGCCGCCTCCGAGGTGGAACCCTGGCCTCGGTTTCCTCGTCAGTAAGACGGGAGCTGCAGTGCCCGCTGTGCAGGGTGGCTGTCGGGATGGATGCTTAGCAAAATGTTGCACCCCATAGTATGGGGCCTGACAGCCTGTCCAAAACTGGCAGCTCATGTTAGTAGTACCAGCAGCAGGGGGTGGCAGAGAAAATAGAAATCTGAGGAAAAAAGGAAGAAAAAAAGGACTTGGTTGTTGTGTCATGACTTGGTTGTTTAAAAAATTAATGTTGGCCGGGCACAGTGGCTCACACCTCTAATCCCAGCACTTTGAGAGGCTAAGGCGGGTGGATCATTTGAGGTCAGGAGTTCAAGATCAGCCTGGCCAACATGGTGAAACCCCACCTCTACTAAAAATACAAAAATTAGCTGGTTGTGGTGGTGCATGCCTGTAGTCCTAGCTACTTGGGAAGCTGAGGCAGGAGAATCACTTGAACTCAAGAGGTGGAGGTTGCAGTGATCTGAGATCTCGCCACTGCACTCCAGCCTGGGCGACAGAGCAAGACTCTGTCTCAAAAAAAATAATAATAATTAATTTAATAGGCTGGGCATGGTGGCTTATGCCTGTAATCTCAGCACTTTGGGAGGCCAAGGTAGACAGATCATCTAAGGTTGGGTGTTCAAGACCAGCCTGGACAACATGGTGAAACCCCACCTCTACTAAAAATACAAAAATTAGCTGGACCTGGTGGTGGGCGCCTGTGGTCCCAGTTACTCAGGAGGCTGAGGCAGGAGAATCGCTTCAACCAGGAGGCAGAGGTTGCAGTGAGCCGAGACTGCACCACTACACTCCAGCCTGGGCGACAGAGGGAGATTCTGTCTCAATAATGATGATAATAATAATAATAACAAATTACACAGCTATTTATTAGGATGGTTACCATTTAAAAAAAAGTAACAAGTGTTGTCAAGGACGTAGAGAAATTGTTACCGTCTGCGCTGTTAGTGGGAAGTAAAATGGTGTAACTGCTGTGGAAACAGGATGGAGGCTCCTCAAAAAATTCAGACCACCCACCTCCCCTGTGACCCAGCATTCCTGCTTCTGGGTATACGTCCAGAAGAACTGAAAACTGTGTCTCAAAGAGACATTTGTACCCCATGTTCAAAGCACCGCCGTTTGCAGTAGGCGAGAGAGGAGAGCAACCCAGATGTCCACCGACAGGTGAGTGGAAACCAAATGGGCCTGTGCATGCGGTGGAATATTATTCAGCCTTACAGAAGAAGGAAGGCCCGTCACCTGCTGCAACGTGGATGAACCTGGAGGACATTATGCTCAGTGAAATAAACCATCACAGAAAGAAAAACACCGTATGGTTCCCCTTCTGTGAGTTGTCCGCAGCTGTCAAATTCATACAACTAGAGAGTCGGATGGTGGTTGCCGGTAGCTGTGGGGAGGAGCCGCGGGAATTTGTTTGAAGGGGGCAGCTTCACATTTGCAAGATGAGCAAGTTCTGGAGATCTGCTTCACAACAGTGTAAATACACTTAATTAACACTGCTAAACTGTAAATAAGAATGATTAGGATGGTAAATTTTATGTTACGCTTTTTACCAAAATTTTTTAAAAAATCATTTTGATCATGACTATATTATGTAGGTGAACCTCAAATACACTAAGATGAGCTATGCTCAAGACAAAAGTCACCATGTTTGGGAGACACTGCGGGTTCCGTTCCAGACCACGTCAATAAAAAAGTATCACAATACGGCGAGACACATGGTGCCTAGAAAAGTTATGTCGGTATATTACCATACCATAGCGTGTTAAATGCGCAACAGTATTGTGTCTAAAAAGCAATGTACATACCTTAATTTGAAAATACTTTATTGCCAAAAATAATGCTAGCAACCCTCTGAACATTCAGTGAATCATAATCCTTCTGCTGATGGAGGGCCTGGCCTTGATGTTGATGGCTGCTGACTGATCAGGGTGGTGGTGATTAAATGCTGGGGTGGCTGTGGCCATTTCTTAAATTAAGACAACAGTGAAATTTGCCACATCAATTAACTCTTCCTTTCACAAAAGATTTCTTTGTAGCACACAAAGCAGTTTGCAACATTTTACCTAATGTAGAATTTCTTTCAAAATTGGAGTCAGTCCAGTCACACCCTGCCTCTGCTCTATCCACTGAGTTTATAGAATATTCTAAATCCTTTGTAGTCATCTGAACAATGTTCACAACATCTTCACTGGGAGTAGATTCCATCTCAAGGAGCTTCCTTTGCTCATCCCTAAGAAGCACCTCTTCATCTGTCAAAGTTGTGTCATGAGGTTGCAGTTTGGTCACGTCACCAGGCTCGACGTCTAGTTCTCTTGCTGTTTCCACCACATCTGCAGTGACTTCCGTCATTAAAGTTTTGAACCCCTCAAAGTCATCCACGAGGGTTGGAATCAATTTCTTCCAAACTTCTGTTAATGTTGGTATTTTTACTTCCTCCCATGAATCACAGATGTTCTAATGGCATCTAGAATGGGGCATGCTTTCCAGAAGATTTCAGTGGACTCCTCAGACTCATCAGAGGAATCACTGTCTATGGCAGCTATAGCCCTACAAAGTGTATTTCTGAAGTAATAAGACTTGAAAGTCAAATTACTCCTTGATCCCTGGACTGCAGAACGGATGCTGTGTTCACAGGCAGGACCACAACATTCATCTCCTTTCCATGGACTGCAGAACGGATGCTGTGTTCACAGGCAGGACCACAACATTCATCTCCTTTCCATGGACTGCAGAACGGATGCTGTGTTCACAGGCAGGACCACAACATTCATCTCCTTTCCATGGACTGCAGAACGGATGCTGTGTTCACAGGCAGGACCACAACATTCATCTCCTTTCCATGGACTGCAGAACGGATGCTGTGTTCACAGGCAGGACCACAACATTCATCTCCTTTCCATGGACTGCAGAACGGATGCTGTGTTCACAGGCAGGTCCACAGCATTCATCTCCTTTCCATGGACTGCAGAACGGATGCTGTGTTCACAGGCAGGACCACAACATTCATCTCCTTTCCATGGACTGCAGAACGGATGCTGTGTTCACAGGCAGGACCACAGCATTCATCTCCTTTCCATGGACTGCAGAATGGATGCTGTGTTCACAGGCAGGACCACAACATTCATCTCCTTTCCATGGACTGCAGAACGGATGCTGTGTTCACAGGCAGGACCACAACGTTCATCTCCTTTCCATGGACTGCAGAACGGATGCTGTGTTCACAGGCAGGACCACAACATTCATCTCCTTTCCATGGACTGCAGAACGGATGCTGTGTTCACAGGCAGGACCACAGCATTCATCTCCTTTCCATGGACTGCAGAACGGATGCTGTGTTCACAGGCAGGACCACAACATTCATCTCCTTACACATCTCCATCAGAGCTCTCTGGCGACCAGGTGCATTGTCAATGAGCAGTAATATTTTGAAATATTAATATTTTTCCTGAGCAGTAGGTCTCAACAGTGGGCTTAAAATATTCAGTAAACCATGTGTAAACAGACAGATTTACTTTGTTGTCCCATTTCCAGAGCACAGGCAGAGCAGATTTAGCATCATTCCTAAGGGCGATAGGATTTTTGGAATGCTAAGTGAACATTCGGTTCAACTAAAGTTACCAGCTGCATTAGCCACTGAGAAGAGAGTCAGCCTGTCTTTTGAAGCTTTGAAGCCAGGCATTGCCTTCTCTCTGGCTCTAGAAGTCCCAGCTGGCACCATCTTCCAATAGAAGACTGTTCCTTCTATATTGAAAATCTGCTGTTAGTGTAGCCACCTTCATCAGTGATCTTAGCTGAATCTTCTGGAGAACTCGCTGCAGCTTCTCCATCAGCAGTGCTGCTCACCTGGTGCTTTTATGCTATAAAGATGGCTTCTTTCCTTAAACCTCCTGAGCTGACCTCTGCTATCTTCCAGCTTTTCTTCTGCAGCTTCCTGAGTTCTCTCAGCCTTCACAGAATTGAAGAGAACTAGGGCCTCGCTCTGGATTAGGCTGTGGCTTAAGGGAATGTTGTGGCTGGTTTGATCTTCTATCCAGACCACTCAAACTTTCTCCCGCAATACGGCTGTTTTGCTTTCTTATTGTTCATGTGTTCATTGGAGTAGCACTTTTAATTTCCTTCAAGATGCTTTCCCCTGGCACTCACAACTTGGCTGTTTGGCCCGAGGGGCCTAGCTTTTGGCCTGTCTCTGATTTTGACAAGCCTTCCTCACTAAGCTTAATCATTTCTAGCTTTTGATTTAAACTGAGAGACATGCAACTCTTCCTTTCAATTGAGCACTTAGAGGCCATTGTAGGGTAATTTACTGGCTTAATTTCAATATTGCAATATCTCAGGAAATAGGGAGGCCGGAGGAGATGGAGAGAGACGGGGGAGTGGCAGGTCGGTGGAGCAGGGAGAACACGCAGCATCTACCAGTGAAGCTCACCGTCTCATGTGGGAACAGTCCATGGTACCCAAAACAATTATAATAGTAACATAAAAGATCACTGACCACAGATCACTACAACATATATGATGATAATGAAAAAGTTGGGAGTACCGTGAGAATTACCAAAATGTGACAGAGACATGACAAGAGCACACACTGCTGGAAAATCGCGCCAGTGGACTTGCTTGATGTGGGGGTGCCACAAACCTCCAATTTGTAAAAAATATCATACCTGAAGGCCGGGCACAGTGGCTCACACCTGCAATCCCAGCACTTTGGGAGGCCAAGGTGGGCAGATCACGAGGTCAGGAGTTCGAGACCAGCCTGGCCAATATGGTGAAAACCCGTCTCTACTAAAAATACAAAAATTAGCTGGGCATGGTGATGCACACCTGTAGTCCTAAAACTACTTGGGAGGGAGGCTGAGGCAGGAGAATTGCTTGAACCCAGGAGATGGAGGCTGCAGTGAGCCGAGATCATGCCACTGCCCTCCAGCCTGGGTGACAGAGCGAGACTCCATCTCCAAAAAAATAAAAAAAGAAAGAAGGAAGAAACATCATATCTGTGGAGTGTGATAAAGTGAAGCACCATAAAACAAAGTCTCCTGTATCGTGTACGGGGCCGCTTGCATGTGTAGTTAATCTTTCTTCTTTTTCTTTTTCCCAGTAATGCCATCGGTCCCCTGGTAGCCTTATGGCTGATTTACAGACAAGGCGGGGTAATGCAAGAAGCAGCTACGCCCGTCTGGCTGCTGTTTTATGGAGGAGTTGGAATCTGCACAGGCCTCTGGGTCTGGGGGAGAAGAGTGATCCAGACCATGGGGAAGGACCTCACTCCCATCACGCCATCCAGGTAAGCCCGGGTTGGTGGACAGGCAGGGCAGGCTTGTCATCCGAGGTCTGGGTGGAGCTGCCCAGCTGTGTCTGAATGGCCAGCTCAACACTGGCAGTCAGCAGTGGGTCACAGGGAGGAGGGGACAGTGGGCAAGAATGGCCCCGCCCCACCTAGCAAGCCACCTCCCCTCCTCCCTCCCTGCGTCCCAGCCTCCAGCCACAGGGTCCCTGAGCGGGAAGGGCAGACAAGGAGGGGTAGCAGAGCGGAGCAGGCAGGGAGGAGAGGAGAAGCCCACCCTCAGCCAGCTTGGGGGCCAGAGGCAGGTGGGCAGGGAGGGCATAGACTTCGGCCGGCCCGGGAGCCAATGTTTCCTGAAAGTTCTCTGGCCATGCCAGCTCTCAGCGGCCACCCTGCTGGGGTTACCTTAGCTCTTGCTCTGCCAGACAGGGAGGCGTCCCCTGCCATCGTGGGTGAGCTCTGGAGGCTTTAAATGTGGTCTCTCAACCACATAGCCTTCAGCTGCATCAGGGGTTAAAGGAACTTTCAGAACTTTTAGAATACGACCACAATTTGGAGCCATCTGTGATGGGAAATCTCTCTTTTTAAAGCATATGGGAGGTTTCCTTTTCCTACAGGCTCGGGAGTTAAAGGAGGGGAACCACGGGCAGCTGGGGTGGGGAGGACAGAACCCTAACCCATCACACAGCTCTGCTCTGCATCTGCAGAGAAAGCTGAAATGGCCCCAGTGAGCCTCCTGTATACACACACAGACTTTACATTTCTAATTTTTGGTTCTCACTTGAAATTCATTTTAATAAAAGATAATTGAGAAGATTGGTTTGAAGAACAATTAGTAATCCGAGAGAAATACACTCTTTTGTAGTAAGTGCGCATTTTTAAAGTGAGAGCATAGCTTTTCCTTTTCCATTTTAGAAATGGCTATCTTACTGCACAGCAGGAATGTCTGGCCACGTGACTGCCGTGCGTGGCTTTGAAAAGATGCCAGGAAGCCGGGCCGCTGGGGCCGTGGCAGGAAAGCGCAGCCTCTTGTTCTGTTAAAGTCAATCTTGCCCGGTCAGCAGTCGGCAGTCACCCCCAAAATGTTCTGGCGCCCGCGGGGTGTCAGGGAGGCTGACACAAGGGCGCCCGTGACGTGTCTCGTGCTCCCCCCGCAGCGGCTTCACGATCGAGCTGGCCTCCGCCTTCACCGTGGTGATCGCCTCCAACATCGGGCTTCCGGTCAGCACCACGCACTGCAAGGTAGGCCCTGCCGGCCAGGATCCCTTCCCCGAGCCCTTAGGATGGGTCCAAAGCCGCCGAGCGCGCGATTTCCACAGTGGAATTTGATTGGCATCCTATGTGCTCTGAGCATACCCATGGGCTCACCTGGGAGCCTGCCACTCAGTCCAGCCATTGAGGGGACTGGGGGTTGACAGTGGAAATAGGAATTAACAAAAATCAGTTCCGTGGAATTGTTTCTGGTTTTGTTCCTTATATGATGTTCAAAGTGACTATATTGCCCTTATTTCCCCATGAGGGGTAATTGCTGATACCACTGTGCCATGCTCTGAAACCAGGAGCTGGACAAGAGACGGCTCCTGGTGGTGGTGAGGAAAGCTGGGCTCCGGGAGTTCCAGGGAGTGATCCACAGGCAGCCAGGGCGGGGAGGACCAGAACCCGGGTCTCATCACACACCTCTGTCTAGTATCTCTACAGATAGATGCTTCTAACATAGCTCCGGTGAGCCTCTGTACAGACGCACTCACCAGTCTCAACGAAGCAAAAGTTCCTTCCAGATGTTTCCTAGGTACATTTATTTGCATCGTTCAAGAAAAACTCATTGGCGTTTGCTGCGTATGGCAGAGCTCTAGGCGGCAGGAGGAATACATGAGCCCTCGTGACAGACGCAGCCACCCACGTTTATATTTACTCACAATTTTAAGATTCCAGCCATAAGTTAAAAAAAAAAAACCTCCAAGCGAAGGCAGGCGGCCTCGTGCTTCAAACACCCAGGTCAGGTGGCCCTCCCAAGAGCATCTGGAATGCCCCAGCAGTGTGCTTCAAAGCTGGGGCTCTGTGCATGAGGAATCAGCCTCAGTGGAATCATATATAGAAACACTTCAATTTCCGCAAAGCGTCTGTATTCATATCCCCTCACTGATCATCAGGAAGTGCTGGGTACTGTGCTCAGCACCACATGCATGGCGCGCCGTTCCCCCTCCACAGCAAGCCTGTGGGGTCGGAACTGTCAACTCCCAGTCCACAGGTGAGGAGGCTGGGTTCTCTCAGAGCTGGGCCGCTTCCCACGTGCACACGGCCACATGTGATAGATGGAGGATTCAGATCTTTACCTCAGGCCACACACCTCCTCATTCAGGTCCCCATCAGCACCATCGCGGTGCCCAGCCGTGGCCAGGGTGGCTGAGGCAAGCACTCCACTGGCGCCGTGAACATGAGCCCCCTCAGTCTCCCCAAGAACCCTCCCCAGCTTCACAGATGAGGAAACTGAAGCAGAGGAAAGTTAAGTAACGTGCCCGAGGTTACAGAGCCAGGGAGCCGCCCAGCCGAGGCACCCACGTGGGCGGCGTGGCCGGCGCCCTCCTCCCCGGCTCCACCTGGCAAGCATGGGGGAGGCAGGCAGGAAGAGGTGCGCCCGCTACCCATTCATTGTGAGTTTCCTAATGTGGGTTATTTAAAACTTAGCAGAGAAGCACATCTTCACTGAAGTAAACAATACGAGACTAGAAGGGATGAAAAGTGACATCTTCCCCGAACTCCATGTCAGTTCCATTCACTGTGGTATGCAGGAGCATGGAGGAGACACACGTCACTAAATATATTCTTTCCAAGGACACGGGCTTGTGACTTCCATCAGTTGTCTTTTGGAATGCTTTTAAACAGATGTAATGCCATCTTTTTAATGATTAACCTACCCTTAAGCAAGACTGCTGAAGGCAGGTAGACTCTTCCACACCAGTTGAAAGAGCTTTTCCTTTTTTTTTGAGATGGAGTCTTGTTCTGTCACCCAGGCTGGAGTGCAGTGGCGTGGTCCTGGCTCACTGCAGCCTTTGCCTCCTGGGTTCAAGCAATTCTCCTGCCTAAGCATCCAGGGTAGCTGAGATTACAGGCACGTGCCACCACACCCAGCTAATTTTTGTGTTTTTAGTAGAGATGCGGTTTCACCACATTAGCCAGGCTGGTCTCGAACTCCTGACTTCAGGTGATCTGCTCGCCTCAGCCTCCCAAAGTGCTAGGATTACAGGCATGAGTCGCCGTGCTCGGCCTGAAAGAGCTTTTGGAAAACCAGCACAGGTTTGGTTTTTCCAGCTTGTTGCTATTTAGCTAACTGTATGAGCAGTCTAATCTGTACAGATGTTTACTATGTACAGTGTTGGAATGGACAGTACTGATTTTGCTAATAACAGTAAACTCTAATAACACTAAACTATAGGAATAGATGAGAAGTATAAAATGCTTATTTAAAAAGCCAGACTCTTAAATTCTCTTGACGTGTGATTTCCCCAATACTGTATTAATATTTATACTATAATAATGTGTAACTAAGAGATTTATATCCAGTTTTTACAGTGAATAGATGTATATGTTATCATTATCCTAAGATATCTGTACAAGCACGTGGTAAGTTTTGTTTCCTTTGAGCTGGTGATGGGTAGTATTAGGATAGCTTGTTCACACATAAAGCAGGTCTCCCTGACATGGGCCTGCAGTGGGGTGCCATCTGTAATCGGTCCCAACTTGGATTCTAGTCAGTTTGTCTGATATCACTGATCTTGGACTTCTGGATAAAGTCCAGAGCTATTCCCTGTGAGCACTAAGGACGGAGTCTCAGCTCTCAGGAGCTTGCAGTGCAGCTGGAGAGCAGATGGCTCTCATCAGAGCCCAGATAATAGCAGTGCTGGGGAGAGTCCACAGTTGTCATTGCCCAGTAGTGCTTGCTCTCTCGTATCACATACTTCCCCTGCACACAACAGTCCCCAAATGGCAAATGTGGGATGAACTATGAGAGCCGTGGGATGGCGTGAAGAATGGGGCCCTCTGTGAGTGAGGCCTTGAATCTGGAAACATTCAAAGGGTATTGATGTCCACATAGAGTCATAGTTGAATTGGATCAGTTTCAGGATAATTATCCTGTGTTTGATTTTTAAGTTTCTTGCTTAGAGCCATCTAAGAGAAGGTAGGGAAAAACTGGGGACTTGGCAGGAAATAAGATGAAAACTATTGTTTAAAATGAGTTTTTGAATTATTTATCTAGGTAGATGTTATTGATTTAGGCTTCCTTCTAAGTGTAGATGGCTAAGTGCATAGATTTGTTTGAGACAGAGTCTTGCTTTGTCTCCCAGGCTGGAGTGCAGTGACGCAATCTTGGCTCACTGCAACCTCTGTCTCCTGGGTTCAAGCAATTCTCCTGCCTCAGCCTCCCGAGTAGGTGGGGTTACAGGTGTGCACCGCCACGCTTGGCTAATTTTTGTATTTTTAGTAGAAATGGGGTTTTGCCATGCAAAATGCTGGCTCATGGCTGTAATCCCAGCACTTTGGGAGGCTGAGGTGGGTGGCTTACCTGAAGTCAGAAGTTCGAGACCAGCCTGACCAATATGGTGAAAGCTCGTCTCTACTGAAAATACAAAAATTAGCCTGGTGTGGTGGCAAGTGCCTGTAGTCCCAGCTACTCAGGAGGCTGAGACAGGAGAATTGCTGGAACCTGGGAGGCAGAGGTTGCAGTGAGCCAAGATCACGCCATTGCACTCCAGCATGGGCAACAGAGCAAGACTCTGTCAAAAAAAAGAAAAAAAGAAAAAGAAAAGGCATGTGGGAGTATGAAGAATTTGAACAGTTATTTAGAGCATCATAATTAATAATAAGTATGTACAAGTTTTTACCCCACTGATCATGTCTTCCTGTCAAGCATCATGAAACATTTATAAATCCTAAAATCGCTGGGCGCGGTGGCTCACGCCTATAATCCCAGCACTTTGGGAGGCCGAGGCGGGTGGATCACAAGGTCAAGAGATCGAGACCATCCTGGCCAACATGGTGAAACTCCATCTCTACTAAAAATACAAAAATTAGCTGGGCACACTGGCGGAAGCCTATAGTCCCAGCTACTCGGGTGGCTGAGGCAGGAGAATTGCTTGAACCCAGAAGCGGAGGTTGCGGTGAGCCGAGATTGCGCCATTGCACTCCAGCCTGGGTAACAAGAGCGAAACTCCGTTTCAAAAATAAATAAATAAATAATAAATAAATCCTAAAATCAGAAGACCATGGTAAAAATCCTATAAAACTTTAAAAACAGGCCTGGTCTGATGGCTCACACCTGTAATCCCAGCATTTTCAGAGGCTGAGGTGAGAGGATTGAGCCCAGAAGTATGAAACCATCCTGGGCAACATCTTGACCCTGTCTGTATTTTATAAAAATTAAAATTTAAATTTAAAAAAAATTAAAACATAGAAGTTTTGCTAACCATGATCTCTAATTACAATAAAATCAAACTAGAAATTAATTATATATTGAAATAAGAATGTATCCCAGTGGAGACTTTTTCATGCTTTTTTAAGGTAACAATTGAATTAAGGAGTTTAAAAAAATACAATGATAGCTTTCTTGAAAAATAATAAAAACCAAATGTGCATGTCTGTGAGTGGATACAAATAGCAAAACCTGTGGTAACCAAAGCTATGCTAAGATGAAAATTCATATATATATATTTTTTGGGAGACAGAGTTTTGCTCTTGTCACCCAGGCTAAAGTGCAGTGGTGCGATCTCAGCTCGCTGCAACCTCTGCCTCCTGGGTTCAAATGAATCTCCTGCCTCAGCCTCCCAAGTAGCTGGGATTACAGGCCACCACCACGCCCAGCTAAATTTTGTATGTTTGGTAGAAATGGGGTTTCACCATGTTGGCCAGGTTGGTCTCAAACCCCTGACCTCAGGTGATCCACCTGCCTCAGCCTCCCAAAATGCTGGGATTACAGGTGTGAGCCACCATGCCCTACTGAAAATTCATATATTTAAATGGTTTAATTGATAAAAGAGAAAATAAAATAACCAAGTATTAAAATTAGGATTTTGTAAAAAGTCCAGGACAATAAAAACTGAGAAAACAGCTTGTAGGAAATATAAAAGCAAAATGAATTAAAAACAAAATAAGAAGGGCAGAAGACAGCAGCTACTAATAGAATATCAGATCACATAAAGGAAAAGAGGGAGGGAATTAAGTTGGGAAGGAGGAGGACGTTGTAACAACAGATAGAGAAGAAAATTGTTTCCATTGGTAAAGAAACCACACAGCTGTTTGCCAAGAATTTGAAAACCCCTGTGAATTATTTTCTGCAACAACATACATGACAAGGAAATACTGACCTGAGGCGTAGAAAAAAGTGGAAAATCTGACCCAGAACAATAGGGTGAAATTAAGGGAGTTCTCCAAAAACAATTGTTCTCCCCTAAAAAAGCACAAAGGTACTGGGGTGGGGCGGGGGAGGATACTGCTGACTAGATGAATTCATTAGGATCTTTTCGATTTAAACAAACAAACAAAAAAACAGCTCTTACACGATATAAACTTCCCCACAACATAGGAGGAAAAAACAAAAGTGGAAAACCTCTCCCATTTGTGCTATAGTGTACACTGAATAATCCTAATACCAAACCTAATTTAAAATATTACAAACAATGAAATCTATGTTACCTATGAATACTAATTGTAAAAATCTTCAAGATGCTGATAAATGGCATCAACAATATTTGGCCAGGCACGGTGGCTCACGCCTGTAATTCCAGCCCTTTGGGAGGCCGAGGCGGACAGATCACCTGAGCTCAGGAGTTCAAGACCAGTCTGGCCAACCTGGCGAAACTCTGTCTCTACTAAAAATACAAAAATTATCCGGGCGTGGTGGCAGGTGCCTGTAATAGGGAGGCTGAGGCAGAAGAATCGCTTGAACTGTAGAGGAGGAGGCTGCAGTGATCTGGGATTGCGCCACTGTACTCCAGCACTTTGGGAAGCCAAGGAGGGTGGGTCGCTTGAGGTGAGGAGTTTGAGACCAGCCTGGCCAACATGATGAAACCCTGTCTCTACTAAAAATATGAAAATTAGCCAAGGGTGCTGGCGTGCACCTGTAATCCCAGCTACTCGGGAGGCTGAGGCCAGAGAATCACTTGAACCTGGGAGACGGAGGATGCAGTGAGCTGAGATCATGCCACTGCGCTCTAGCCTGGGCGACACAGCAAGACTCTGTCTTCGGAAAAAAAAAAGAACTATATAAAGAGCTATATGCTGAAGAGAAGAATCCCCAAACAATTCTACCTAAAATCTAGGCCATTTTAAAAGCTTTAACAAATGTAGGGGACCGGGTAATGCCGCACTAGAGCTCGTTTCTGAGATTAGCCTGTGTACATTGGTTGAGTGTAGACTTTGTGGCTCACCTGTTTTTACTTTGCAACGTCTGTGCTCCCACAGGTGGGTTCGGTGGTGGCGGTGGGCTGGATCCGCTCCCGCAAGGCTGTGGACTGGCGCCTCTTTCGGAACATCTTCGTGGCCTGGTTCGTGACTGTCCCCGTGGCCGGGCTGTTCAGTGCTGCTGTCATGGCTCTTCTCATGTATGGGATCCTTCCATATGTGTGATTTGTCTTCTTCCAGCTGCAAACAGCTAAAGGGATGGTCTGGTGTGGGCATGTGGGAGACACGTGCCCTCGTGCCGCACACGCACATCCTGGCCGTGCATGGCTCTCATGACCAGCTCTCTGCCTCCCTTCCAGGAGGCTCCATCCCACACTGTTCACCCAGGCTGCGGAGACTCACCTTCCCGAGCTAACTTAACTACTGTACATAGTAATATGTATTAAACTGGTATCGTGGTGATATAATGTGGTGCAGTTACTTATATATTAAATATCTATTGTATCCATAGAATAGGTAGCGTTATTTCAAACATATTCAAGATGGGAGTGGAGATCATTGCCTAGAAGTCAATATTCAATGAATCTTGTACATAGCTATTTCAATAGCAAATGTTAAGCCTTTAAAAGGAAAGCGTAGATTGGAAAACAATTTTTTTCCAAATGATGTTTTTCCCTTCTAATATACTGTAAGGTAACGAGCTTCAGGACAGGTGACACGACCCATCAGAGGCCACATGCTGTGGGACGACAGCAGGACGGGAGGTCACAAGTACTTTCACTGAAGATTTGTTCATATACTGTGTATCGATTCTTGTGTAATACATCATCGTTGCTTTTGTAAATACGTAAAACAGTAATTTTTTAATGGTGTGCTTCCCTTCTACTTTTTTGATCGGAGAATTTTGGAAAGTACCAAAGAGCAGGGGAATCGTTGGCCAGTGTTACGTTTTCACGTCGTCTGTCTCACCCTCACTGATCACACCCGCCCGGAGCAGCGCGTGGCGGCGGCACCGTCACCCAGCATGCGCCACACCGTGGCTCCCACCAGCAGTGCCGCCGCCGCCGCCGCCGCCACGCACCAGATCCCGCCCACCCTGCAGTGGCCTTTCCTTGTCATCAGAGTAGGGAATGCACAGGTGTCAGTGAGGGCGTGTGGCCGAGCACTACATGTCAAGTCCGGTGTCACTTTCCATCCCAGTTCTCCTTGCAGCCCGAAGAACGGATCCTTGTCTCAAATGTCAGTGCAAAGGAGGCTTTTTCTGTGCTTTGACCTTCTAGCAGTTCCGGGACAGGAGGGAGGGGGAATGCCGGACGCTGATGGAGTATTTCTCTGAGGCCCACGCAGAGCTGGACGCCAGGCTCTACTCTAGCCCATTGGAGTCTCTTTTTTGATAGCGGGAGGGAGGAGGTACGACTATTGGAGCCTGAAACTATGGAAATGCTGCTAAAATTTTTATATTGACAAACGTTTTCTTGGTACTTCATTGTGATTTTTCATTAATCGACCATATTAAATTTATAATAAAAAATGCCCCTCAGAAGAAGTTTGCCTCTGAAGCATTTTTCTCAATATTGGTATTTTTTTCTTTCAGAGTTTCCACAAAAAACAAGCTATATAATCTGGTCGGTGTATCCTTTGTTGGTTCCCCTTACTTGACTACTGCTATGGATTTGTACAGAAAACACACGTGAGGAGGAAACGGAGGCACGGCGTCCCCACCCCACACTCAGAAACCCGCAGTCAGCAGCTTATGGAGTAGTGGGTTGCCATGTTCTGGGCTGAGGACTGAGCGGGGAAGTGCAGGTCTTATCCTTTGCTCAAGCAGCCAAAAACACCCCGACTTGCAGCTTCTGGAGGCCCCGAGGGAAACCCCTTAATCCTCTGACTCCCTAACGAGCTGGGAAGGTGATGGATGAGGCAAAGTGGCAGGTGCAAAAAATGCATCTCCACTAAGAGCGCTGCCCTTTCTGGTGTTTAAATGGCACCTTAAGCCCTCCGGTGCCCCACTTCAAGAAAAGATCGAGTTTCCTCCCAAATCTATGTAAGTAACGGCACAACACAACGCAGGTGAACCTTGTGCAGCCCAGTCTGTGGGATTCAGGCAGAGATGCGCTCGCCACCCCTTTCCTGGGAGGAGGGCTGCCACCTGGGAGCCCCGCCCGGCCCCTCAGGCAGGACGCTTCCCAGGGTGAGAGGGGAACAGGCCACACTCACCACGTTGAGCACTCCTGTGACTGAGCACAGGTGCCCAGTTCGCCTGGCCAGCTGATCCCCCACAAGGGGAGTCACGCCAGCTGCGACCCCTGCCCCTGCAAGGAGGCCCCTGTGGGTGGCTGGGGGTGCTGCAAGCCACAGGCGGGGAAGCAGAGTGCCTGGGAGCCAAGTGAGGTGGTGGGAGGATTTGGTCTGCTGAGGCTGAGCATGGAGCATCTCCAAGCCAGAGGGAATGCTGGCAGGGGCTCCCTGTCTTGGGCCACCAGCCCACAGTTCTACCCAGAGAATCTTGCCTGAGTTCACTGGCCTCTTCCTCTAATAATGCAGTCCTCAGGCAGAGGGGACCTGGCCTGCTGCCATGCGATTCGGTTCACGAGATCCCCTTACTCCACCTGAGAGAACCGACAGGGAGGCCTGGAGACGCCTCCCTTTCCTGCTGTCTGGGCTCCTCTGAGGGGGCAAAGTCTGGATGCTGTCAGAGGAGTTTGAGCGTGCTCAAGAGATTGCTGTGCCTCAGCCTCCCGAGTAGGTGGGATTACAGCCACCACGCCCAGCTAATTTTTTTGGATTTTAGTAGAGATGGGGTTTCGCCATTTTGCCCAGGCTGGTCTCAAACTCCTGAGCTCAGGTGATCCACCTGCCTCAGCCTCCCAAAGTGCTGGGATTACAGGTGTGAGCCACTGCTCCTGGCCGTTAATAAACTTTTGAGCAAATATCTAAACACAACAGATTCATTTTCAACAAGATAATTTTTAAGCTCTCCCCACCTCCCCTTCTTAAAAGAAGCTGAATTTGAATTCTTAAGCAGTAGTGATCTCAAGCTGCAGAATAAAAATTTTAAATCAGCACCGTTAGGATGACAAGTAAAAATCTCTGGCCTCTGGGTTTATTTGATGACAAAGCGAGGTGGTGAAAAGGGCCTCTGAGGAGCTCTTGCAGTGAGTTTTGAGGCATCCCGGGCGAGGCTGTTGCTGGACTGTGCTCACCCATGGGAGACCATGCTTGCTGGTGCCTTTCAGGCTTCTGGAGTCTGGTAGGACCGGGCTCAGAGTTCAGCTCCTGCTTCACTGACCCTGGGCCACTTCCATCGCTCCTATTAGAGCCAATTTTCCTGTGTTCAAAATGGGAAAAGGGACCCTCTCCCAGGAGGAGTGTGAGGATCGGGGCATTGGCATGAAAAAGGGATCACCCCAGGGCCTGGCCCCAAACAGGGGCTCCCCAAGCAAGCATTTGTCCCTCTCTTGTGGACTCCCCTCAGGAGGATGGCTCTCAGGAGAGCATTAATGGGATGATGAGCAAAGGGAACAGAAAACAGACCACAGTTAGTTGAACAAAACCACTAGAGAGAGAATGGGTTCTCTGCATGCTTGATGGGGGACCAGGAGACCTGGAGAATGTGGTTACATAAGCGGGCAGTGGAGCTCTGCTCTTTGATTAACTGTCACCCTCTTAAATATTTTTATCCTTTATTGTGTTGAAAAAAAAATAGGCCAGCCGCAGAGGCTTATGCCTGTAACCCCAGAATTTTGGGAGGCCTAGGTGGGCAGATCACATGAGGTCAGAAGTTCAAGACCAGCATGAACAACATGGTAAAACCCTGTCTCTACTAAAAATACAAAAAAAAATTTAGCCGGATGTGGTGGTGTGCGCCTGTAGTCCCAGCTACTGGGGAGGTTGAGGCAGGAGAACCACTTGAAACACAGAAGCAGAGATTGCAGTAAACCAAGGTCGAACCATTGGACTGCAGCCTAGGTAACGAGCGAAAAACAAAAACCCAAAACAATGAAAGCATGACTCATATTATGAAAAAAACAGTCACCTATATCCCACCATCCCGCCATCACCCTTCTGAACCATTTTCATTTCCCTTCTTTTTTGAGACCCAGTTTCTCTCTGGTCGCTCAGGCTGGAGTGCAATGGCGCCATCTCGGCTCACCGCAACCTTCGCCTCCCGGGTTCAAGCGATTCTCCTACCTCAGCTTCCCGAGTAGCTGGGATTACAGGCGTGCGCCACCACGCTTGGCTAATTTTTTGTACTTTTAGTAGAGACGGGGTTTTTCCATGTTGGTCAGGCTGGTCTCGAACTCCCGACCTCAGGTGATCCGCCCGCCTCAGCCTCCCAAAGTGCTGGGACTACAGGTGTGAGCCACCACGCCCGGCCTGCATTTCCCATATTTCCCTGGATCTTTGAAACACCTGGAGCTGGCTGGCCACGGCAGGCACAAAAGCCCAGAATGAGAAAATGTTTCGGGGCCAGCCCATCCGGGGCCAAGGCAGGCCCCAGGCTTCCTGACCTTATCTGGAGTCTTCCAGTTGAGCAGCGGCCAGGCCGGTCCACAGCTGTGGTCTCCATAAAAGGGACTGTGGGTAGGCCGGTGAGGAAGTTCCAGGAAGGAGCGCTGTGAGAGGTGATTAGCAGCTTGATAGGAAGCCTAGGAAGACAGGGCGAGGGCTCATTCCGCCTGTTTCTATAAAGGAAACACGAGAATTCAATACGATTTTACAGGAAGAGTTCCAGACAACAAGGATGACCATCTGCTCCCGTGTGGCTAGAACAAAACCTACTTACACAGCAAAAGGGATTTTGGCCGGAGTAAGATGGAGAATTTCCTTGCTTTTCCCAACACTTGCCATTTAGAGGTTAAACCAGACCCTGAATTTAGAGACTGCAGTGAGTGGTGGGGACTGGGGCGAGCAGGTCAAAGCAAGAGGGGCTTAAAGGGCTCCAGGCAGAGAGCACGCCCGGGAAGCTGTGGGCATCTGTTTGGCAGTAGTAACAGCGGCACCTGGTGGGGTCGAGTTTAATTGCAACTCCACTACCCCATTCCCAGGCCTGGACTCCCTCCCCAGGTGGACCGCCAGATCCCGGGGAGGAGCCGGGGGAGGAGCCGGGGGAGGAGCCGGGGGAGGAGCCGGGGGAGGAGCCGGGGGAGGAGCCGGGGGAGGAGCCGGGGGAGGAGCCGGGGGAGGAGCCGGGGGAGGAGCCGGGGGAGGAGCCGGGGGAGGAGCCGGGGGAGGAGCCGGGCTGACCGTGCCTGCACAGCGCCGGAATGCTGTGTCCCGGCCTAAATGTTTTCTTCCACGTGACTGGACCCCATTTGGAATCCACTTTTGATTCCTACACCCTTTAATCCTCTCCGCCAGAGAAAGGAGTGTATTTGATAAGTACGCTGGGGAAGAAGGAACTGGGCTGTTGGAGTCAGCCCCCTTCAGAGCACAGGCGCGCCCCCTGCCTCCGTCTCCTCCAGGCCAGCCAACCTTGGCGGGAGGGAAAGCCTGCCCGGCCGGACGCTGCCAGTGACTCACCCTAAGCCACAGCCTCACCAGGCCTTTCTCAGTAGGAAAGGCCACATTCATGGAAGTCTATCCAATCACTCCCTAATTTACATTTTTTTTTGTTTTGTTGTTTTTTAAGAAATGGGGGTGTCTTTAGCCCAGGCTGGTCTCGAACTCCTAGGCTTAAGGGCTCCTCCGGCCTCGGCCTCCTAAAGTTTTAGTATTCCCGGCGTGAGCCACCACGCAGCCACAATTTGTTCAAAGCTTGGCGGGGCCAGCGGCACGAGGAAGGGCGCGCGGGGTCTGAAAACACCCCTCGCGCTAACACACACGCCTGCACCCAGAAACGGGCTGTGGGTTACAAGGGAGGCAGCACCTGAGCGCCAGCACTGGTGTGGCGGGCAAAGGAAAAGGGGCTCTGCTTCTCAAGGGCAGCCAAGGAAGCTGCATGCGGAAGGCCAGGCGTGGCGTGGGGACCCCGTGTGTTTACAGAGAACGCTCAGGGCGCTGCTCAGCTCCAGCCCTTTCCGGCGCTAGAAGCTGAGGCTCAGAAAGGTAACAACTAGCCTCAGAGGACAGGCACAGGAAGCCAGACGGAACCGCAGGACAGCACCATCCTCCTCTGTCCCTCGAGCAGACCCTCGGCATAGGACAACGGTCAGCAAAGCACCGCTACAACATCCCAGTCACTTACTGGGTAATTCGTATGTAAAATAGGATGCGTTCACTTAACATTTGGCTCACGCCTGTAATCCCAGCACTTTGGGAGGCCAAGGCGGGTGGATCACCTGAGGTCAGGAGTTCGAGACCAGCCTGGCCAACATGGCGAAACCCCGTCTCTATTAAAAATACAAAAATTAGCCAGGTGTGGTGGGGCATGCTTGTAATCCGAGCTACTGGGGAGGTTGAGAGGAGAATCGCTTGAACCTGGGAGGCAGAGGTTGCAGTGAGCCAAGATCACACCACTGCACTCCAGCCTGGGTGACAGAGCAAGACTCCTCCTCAAAAAACAAAAGAGAAAAACCCCATGCTGGTTAGTCTCTTACCACAAGCAACACCCGTCCTCCTGTGTCACCCTCCATGGGGGAGCCTCGCTAAGGGCGGAATCCGGGACTTCTAACCTGGCCCAGAACCGGCTCCACGTGGGACGCTGGCCTGCTGTGCAGCGGTTGGGCCTCCACCTCCTCCAAGCCACCAGTCCTAAGAGCTTTAGCCTGGTTACAGAAATAATGCGAAACTTGCTTTAGAAAGCTGGAAAAGTATACAGTAAATAAGGATATTTATAATTCCACCTTCCTGAGATAATGAATATTAACATTTTGGAGCACTTTCTCCTATATTTGCATTCACATTTAAAAAAATAAAATATTAATACAAACCTAGAGGGATATCCTTTTCGTCCACTTCAGGCCATCAATACAAATAACTTTGCCCAAGAAACAATGAGGCCTCGGGGTTTCCCTGCTGCTTCTTCCTGTCTGTCTTAAGAGTCTCACTCTTGTCACCCAGGCTGGAGTGCAATGGCAGATCTCGGCTAACTGCAACCTCCACCTCCCAGGTTCAAGTGATTCTCCTGCCTCTGCTTCCTGAGTAACTGGGATTACAGGCACCCGCCACCATGCCCTGCTAATTTTTGTATTTTTAGTAGAGATGGGATTTCACCATGTTGGCCAGGCTTGTCTCAAACTCCTGACCTCAGGTGATCCACTCACCTCTGCCTCCCAAAGTACTGGGATTACAGGCGTGAGCCACTGCGCCTGGCCAAGATATCCATTTTAACATTTTGTTTATATAAATAGATATTTACGTAATCTTTAACGACACTGAAACATATCTTAAAGGACATATCAAACTGTCAGTGGCAAAAGAAACAGGAATTAGAAGAATGAGAATTTTCAATTTACTTCTAAATTGAATTTGTTTAGAAACAAATTCAAACAGCAAACTGCATTGCTGTATTTTTTTAAAAAAGAGATTCAGGGAAAACCCACTCAGGAGCCCGTCTCTCCAGGAGAGAGCTTTTCTTTCCTCTTTTCTCTTGCCTATTCAACCTCCACTCTTAACTCATATTTTGTGTGTCCACATCCTCGATTTCCTTGGCATAAGACAAGGAACCTCGGGTATTCACTCCAGACAACAACACAGGTTCATTTTGGGGCCTCGTCCAGGATTGGAAAGTACATTCATCAGAAAGAATGTTGCTGCAGATGGAGCCACGCATGGACACACTTCTTCTCCGAGGACCCTTCAATCAACCCCAGGAAGAGCCTTAACTGCTGTCCCCCACATGACACTCCTCTTCAGCAGGAAGTAGCCAGAAAGACTCATCTCCCAGCACCCCCTAACATCAGTTAGAATTACCACTCCTTATGGGGAAATGATACCAGAACCTTATTTAGGCAGATAGTGAGGGTAAGAGAGTCCTTGGTAAGGTTTCCTTTTAATAAAAAGCAGCCCCCAAATCATTTCTAACAAAAAGAGGCTTGAAAACTCAAGCTGCAAGCGTAGATAAGCAAGCTGGCGGCTTGCACAGGTGAACGCTGGCAGCTGTGCCAGTAAGAAAAGACTACCTGGGGGCCACGCATATTCAACATGGAGGCTCCCTCTTCCTTTTTGTCACATGTGCAGTAAAAAGGCAGGCAACATGGCACCAGCCAGGTAGAGACCCCATCAGCATAGTAAGATTAGGGTGGGATAGCCAGCTTCTTCGTGCAAACAGCACGGTCCCATCAATTCTCAGGCCCCATGTAAATCAGACACCGCCTCCTCAGGCTAGCCTATACACCCCATGCGTTTCATCATGAAACTGGAAGACCCACTCAGGAGCCCCCTAGCTCTCTGCAAAAAAGAGAGCTTTTCTCTCACCTATTAAACCTCTGCTCTTAAACTAAGGAAAAAAAAAAAGACTTTCAAAAGGAGTTCTACTTTTAGGAAGATGATTTACCAGTGAGTCTGAGGATATTATAATCTGCTCATTTCTTCTCTAAACTGGTACTTAATTCCTTGGTTATCATTTTTCTATCCTAGTAATCAAAATCATGTTTCTGAAGTCCAGGAGGAGCCCTGGAAGTGTCCACCCGACTCTGGCCTCCTCCCACCGTCCCTCCTCCCATGCTTCCCCAAATGCACTCTTCCCTTGACCATCTTTTCACATGCTCACACCCATCATTTCTCAGCAGCTGCACAGAGCTCCCAGGGTGATTCGACCTATCACACCATAAGCACAACAGTGTGCCGCTCTCCAGCACAGCCACGCTCACTGCTTCCTCCCTCAGCCTGCCCATGAGAGCAAGAGAAGAGTAGGGGTCAGTGAACTGAAAGGGACAGGCAGCAGCCCCAATCATTTAGATATAAATCTCACCTGTGAAAGTGCTCCTTAAAACAAATCACATCAGGATGGGTGTGGTGGCTCATCTCTGTAATGCCAGCACTTTGAGAGGCCGAGGCAGGTGGATCACGAGGTTGGGATATCGAGACCATCCTGGCCAACATGGTGAAACCCTATCTCTACTAAATATACAAAAATTAGCCGGGCATGGTGGTGCGCGCCTATAATCCCAGCTACTCAGGAGGCTGAGGCAGGAGAATCGCTTGAACCCAGGAGGTGGAGGTTGCAGTGAGCCGAGAGCGTGGCACTGCACTCCAGCCTGGGCGACAGAGCGAGACTCCATCTCAAACAAAACAGAACAAAATCACATCAAAGGTAAGAAAACCACCAGCAAGTCAGAGGAGCAGTTATGTTCCAAATGTGATGGGTTTATTTTATTTTACTCTAATGCAAAACCAAAGATTGCACTATAGCACAGAGACCAGTATATTACAAGGTCATGAAAAAATGGTGTGGGACATGCAGGATGTGACGTACAAATCGGAGGGGCAGAGCGTCTCCTCTAACATGACACTAGGCTGTCACTGAGGAACACGTGTAGTAACACTGCAGAACTGAACTGAAACGTGGCACAAACATGACGACTTCCAGGCATGCCTTCAAGAGCCTCCCTCAGGATGGACTCACAATCCCTAGACTTCAGTGTGGGGAGGATTACAATTCTTTGGAAGAATAAAAAGTTCACACTTTTGAAATTTCACAGAATTTTAAGGCCAAAACATAGTGGGTTTTCTCTTCACTTCCAGGGACAAATCTGATGGTTTCTTCAAACCACATTAAGCTTCCAGTTCAAATCCCAAGCCAACCTTGTGACCTCCTGCACTGAAGTTCTTTCCATCAAGTAAAGCTGATAAGGTCAATTTGACTCCTAGGAAGAAGAAAACACCACAATCACTTATAACAGTATTATATTAGATCTGAACGTTCTAGAAACAACAGATGGAATCAATGGCGTGGATTGTAGCTGGGTATAAGAGTTATGAGCAAACAGCTATTACTCAATCAGTTATTTATAACCATCTGATGTGTAATAAGGAAAGCATGATCATGGCAAACTTTCTCTGAAGTTCAGGGTTAAGGGCAATGGGTGACCAACCAAATTCAAAGGCCAGTGTGACCACATTATAGTCAGAAATACACATATTTTAAATGCAAAAGTATTTGATGTTTTGTTTCCTCTCTGAACAACCAAATGTTACAACATGGTCTGAAGCAACCTGCAGTGACTATAGGTTGTTCTCAGGTGATTTTCATTCTTCTCTATCACCTTCCACCCCAACCCCTGTGTTACAAATTCCTTTACTTACCTGGTCGAAGGGTCTGAGTATAACCCAGTCCAATCAGGCTGGCATTATTTACTTTAGCCTAAGATTAAGAGATAGAATAATAACAGAAAACAGTGAATTACTTTGTGCATCAAGTTTCCAACGTTAAAAGTACCCTAGATGCTAAGAGCCAATCTAGAATTGCTGATTTTTTTTTTCTTAAGATGAAGTTTCATTCTTGTCACCCAGGCTGGAGTGCAGTGGCACAATCTTAGCTCACTGCAACCTCTGCCTCCGGGTCCAAGCGATTCTCCTGCCTCAGCCTCCCGAGTAGCTGGGACTACAGGCATGTGCCCCCACCCTGGCTAATTTTGTATTTTTAGTAGAGACGGAGTTTTACCATGTTGGCCAGGCTGGTCTCAAACTCCTGACCACAGGTGATCTGCCCACCTCGGCCTCCCAAAGTGTTGGGATTACAGGCGTGAGCCACTGCACCCGGCCAGAATTACGGATCTTTTAAGAAGTCAGTAAGACTGGTAGGGGTGGGAGGTACCTTAAGAATGCATGCTTCAAGGCCTCAAGCAAAATTTTTAAACACTACGCAACCAAACACCCTGAATTCTCTGACATACCAGCTGACAATCTCATTCTGTAACAGTGGTTACAGAATGCACTCAGGTGACAGAAAAAACAGATCTAGGTTCAAATTGTGGCATTGCCAGTTCCTGTGTGACCTTGGGCAAGTTAGCAGACCTTTCTAAGGCTCAGTTTTCTCATCTGTAAAACAGGGATGAGGATAACACTACTTGCCAAATGGAGTGGGTGTGAGGATTAAATGAGATAATATACATAAAGCCCTTAGCACAGTAACTGAAATTTAAGAGCTCAGTGTTATTTTCAGTAAGAGTTACTACAGGAACAGAAACAGTCATCTAATTCCATGAATTTCCAAATAAGAAAATTCTGAGGCCAAAGTGATAAAATGACTTGAGGTCAGACAACAGATACATGGGAAGAGGTAGGACTAGAACCCTGATTTCAAGCATAATATTCTTTTTTTTTTTTTTTTTGAGATTAGCATCTTGCTCTGTCGCCCAGGTTGGAGTACAGTAGCATGATCTTGGCTCACTGCAATCTCTGCTTCCCAGGTTTCAGCAATTCTCCTGCCTCAGCCTCCCTAGTAGCTGGGACTACAGGTGTCTGCCACCATGCCCAGCTAATTTTTGTATTTTTAGTAGAGACAGGGTTTAACCATCTTGGCAAGGCTGGTCTTGAACTTCTGACCTCAGGTGATCCGCCTGCCTCAGCCTCCCAAAGTGCTGGGATTAAAGGCGTGAGCCACCGTGCCTGGCCGCATAATATTCTCTTCACTACACAATGAGCTGGCTTATTAAATAAAGAACAAACAAATTACACTCATATCACAACATTCACTGAAAACTTAGACACAAACATAAGAGCAGATCCGATCTGGCAGCACATTCTTACAGAGAGAGAAGTTCTACAATCCAGCTTGTATTTAGCAGCAATGCCAAAACGGGTGTTGTTACTCCCAGCCGTCCAAGCAAGGTTTATTGACGTTTCAATCTTCTCATTAACCTTCTGGTAGATAGAACCTCCAAACTCAGTGCCATCATTCCTGTTTTCATAGATAAGAAAACATCATAAATATCTGGTTTGTACCATTGTTATTATGGTATAAAAACAAATCCTAAGACTACCTAAACAAGGATCCCACTTTGTAACTACAGATTTCAGCAAATTTCTAGCATAAATGACTAATAAACAAAACACAGAACTAAATCCAGCTATGCCAGTAACGACTGCTTAATTAAAACATAACACTTGATTCATTTACTTGGCTCCTCCACATGATGTGAATTTCTTAAGACAATTCAGTTAAGCACAAAGGCAGACACCTCAGGTAAGTATAATCTATAGGTCTCTGAGAAGTTCATAGAACTTAGAAACTTCAAAGTAGAGTTCAATAAAGATTCTGCAAAAAATAAAAAGGTAGAGGGGTACAGGAATAAAACCAATTCTGAATTTCCTTTAAAACATAATCCTGCAGTTACAAAGCACCCTCCCTACGATACCGAGGGTGCACTGCTCCAGAAAAGCACCTCAGTTATTGCTTCCAAGCATGCCAGAGGTGAGTCCTTGGGTTTTCATGTTTTCCCGATAATACTGTTTCATCAGTTTCAGTAACTGTGTATAACACTGTTTGCCTTTGTTTTAGCCATCATATGAATTAGAGTATCTAGCAGAGAGGAATCTGCAACAGTTTTAAAACACACAATTTGCCCTTTGTTTTTTCTTCCTGGTATAGTAGCAGTGTCCAGTAGGCCCAACATAAAATACCATGTAAAATTTCCAATTCAGCCCGCCACACGGTGCAGCCTGCGTAACTGAATCCCAGGACTCTTTCAGAGCTCCTGTTATTTCTGAATGCATTGGCGGTACCTGGGTTCCAACTGAGAATACCTGAAACCTCAACAGAATTACTGGGATATCCCAGGATGCTCACATCAATTTGGTAGTTGTTGTTCGTGACCCAAACAGACCTATTTCCAGTTACTACCAAGATGAGAGGGCAGCAGAGTAAGCAGGAACATCTCCAAAGGGTCATCTTACCATGAGGTAAGCCAGGCTCTGGGCTTTCTCTATCCCAGTGGTTCTTCTACAGAGGCTAGAGCTTCCTGAATTTTGGGGTACAGGCTGAGGGGACAGTGACCACCAGCAGCACAGCACTGCACACCATGTGCACCAGCCTCCTGGCAAGGTTTTGCTTGCACCGCAAGGATAAGTGTTCACCAAGGCATGTTAAATCTAGAATGACCACTTCTAGCCTTCTCAGCATGCTTATGGCTACAATCTTTTGGGCAAAGACACTAAGGAATAAATTATAAACACTCACACATGTGTGTGCAGCTGGAAGTCTGCAGCCTTGTAACCCAGGGCGAAATTATTCTGTGACAGTTTGGATTTGGCTGTGTCAAAACTCATCTGATAGCCAGCAAGCCACCCTTCAAAGGCCAACACAGCCCAGCCATAGATGGTTGGTCCAGAAAAATCTATATCAACATTACTGCCAACGCTAAAACAATCCCGTTTATAGGAGGCCTTCAATTTCCCACTCTTCTTTCTGCAACAAACAATGAAAACAACATGAGTTTTTACTACTGTCTAGGAATTTTTAGAGTAAGATCCACTCTCTTCTCCCAATGTAAATATTATTT
The DNA here is from genome assembly GCF_030222135.1 of Aotus nancymaae. Taxonomy (NCBI): domain Eukaryota; kingdom Metazoa; phylum Chordata; class Mammalia; order Primates; family Aotidae; genus Aotus; species Aotus nancymaae. The sequence goes on along the minus strand of NW_026988512.1, from coordinate 2,148,854 downwards.
TGGTACATGCCACATATATAGTAAAAACATTTCAAATGACCTAGTTCTACAAATATAATGTTGTTAGGATTAGACATGTATAGACTATGATCATCTATTACTCATTATAAGTTCAAATGATAGGATACTTCATGGTTTATTTCACAAAAGCATGAACAAAAGTATAAGATATTTCAGTGCCAAATGAATAACCTGAAGATGTATGTATACAGATGTATGAGAAGCCAAATCTCTTTAAACGTTTCCAAATGCCAAATGACACAAAGAGTTAACACCCAATACACATTATTAACCTATCATGGAGAAAAGTGTGCTTTTTTGAAGGACAATACTGAAAAAATGAAATTAGTTCTTAATAGCCCTTATCCTATTCCAATCAAGCCTCGTATAAGAATATTTGTCCTAAAGCTAACTGAAGTGTGTGGCAGAAAGAACACACCTGTTGTTACGGCTGAGACAAATGTCACTTTGCATTCATCTAGCACCTTTGTCCTTCAGATAACAAGGACCCACATTAGGCAGATGGGAAATGACACAATCTCCCTTTTTTTTATATGAGGAAATTGAGGTCAAGAAGTTGGGGGAGTTACAGAGGTTAAGAAATCAAGTAGGCAGCAGAACTAATCATTATAGCATTTGAGAGCCAGGAGATCACCCTCTTAAGAGATTAACTTTTCAGCACCATAAGGCAGGGTGAGGGAAAAAAAAAAGAAATTAACTTTCTCAGCAGAATACCATGTCCATCAATCTTTAGAACTGCTTAAGATTCATCTATGGTCTCAAGACCCTTCTAGCTCCTAAATTTTTTCTATATGTGCCTCTCTGAAATAGATTTATACATTTTTGTTCATCTATTCAGTTTTCAAATTGTTCATCCTGCCGTGGAGGGGAGGGATCTTCCTTTATCTTTACTACATACATGTGGTCTCCAGGATTCTTTATAGCAACCTCCTAAGTTCTTCCTGCCTCTGAACTTTGCACTGTATCTCCTTCTTCTAAAGTTCTCTACCCCTTCAGACTCCAAAAACGTTTCAGGAAATAGGGTTCGAATAATTACCCTGTGTTCGGTACAAATATGGTATCAAGAGTCAGTTTCAACCCTTCAGCCAACTGAAAAACAAAGATTTAAAATAAATAATTAGTAATTTTCAATCATTTATCTGACTCAAGAAACCAATTCTAAAGTTTCCTCTAAGTTCTTTAACAAAAAAAAGGAAGTCATTCAAGAGAGTGAAATATTAAATTATATAACAAGTGAGCTCTCCATCCTCCTGCCCCCTCAACCCAGCCTTCATGATGGTTCTCCCACCAAAAATGGGGCAAATCCTATTTTAGCAAGTTACAGAAAATACAGTTCAAAACCAAACAGAATTCCCATACAACAAAATCATCTTGATACTCTCTTGAAAGTGTGGTAATGAGATAACCTGACATTTAACAAGCAATCTAAGTAATTTACTCAGCTTTGGATATATAGTATCTATACACGGTATCTATACCAAAAACAGTGCCCTGTACTTATTGGGCACTTGACAAATATCTAATAGATTTTCTCCTTGAAAACATGAGAAAATTTTAGAACAAGTTTCCTATCAAGTCAATTTTGGAACAATTACAAAACTAAACCAAATTTCCACAAATAATTTGTTCTACCCAGGAGCAGCTCAGCTGTTTAACAGAGAACCAGTCAAAACAAAGATGTAATATAATAACTAGAGTACTCACAAACAAAGCCTTGTTTTCTAGAAATATAAGACATCAAAAAAGGCCACATGCAGAGAAAAAAATGTGGCTACTAGATAGGTTGTAAGATCTCTTTTGATTATATTTGGGGTTTGTTCATCATTCAATCTATAAGATAAATTGAACCTATTAATAACTTCTAATGTTTTCTCTTACCTTATTCTCCCAAGAGATTTCTGTCCCTAGAGTATTGTCTGTGTTCCATTTTTGGGTGAAGGTAAGTCCATAGTCACAGACCTTATATTTGGTTTCTAGGTTGCCTGATGCTTTCCCTGTGTCAGTGTAAGCATGACCAGAAGTAGAAAATTCCTGGTAAGCAAGAAAAAATAATTATTTTAAAATTAGCTCATCAAATAGAAAATATTCACTTTGGGAAGCGGTGTTCAACGCATCAGAAACAGCACCACTCAATGTTTGCCACGGCCCTACCCTACAGCACCTTATTTCCTCCTTTCCCCTTGTTTTTCTAGTCTCTAAGTCTTTTAACCAGTTTTGCCAAGCACAGTGGCTCAAGCCTGTAATCTCGGCATGTCAGGAGGCCAAGGTGAGTGATTGCTTGAGTCCAGGAGCTCGAGACCAGTCTGGGCAACACGGCGAAACCTATTTCTACAAGAAATACAAAAAACCATCTGGGCATGATGGCACCAGACTGTAGTCCCACTCTGAGCCCAGGAGGCGGAGGTTACAGTGAGCCGAGATCGTGCCACCTCACTCTAGCCTGGGCAACAGAGTGAGACCTGTCTCAAATATAAATATATATATCAGTTTCAGATCTTCCATTATTCTACCTCTCTTATTGATATTTCTTGTTCCATATACTCTCTTACTAAATGGGAATCCTAAATTCTCTCCTTTAAAAAAGAAATATTTTTACTGAAAACAAATATCTTTACTAAAAAGACAAAAAATATTACATCTTAAATATTTTACTTTCATGACCTAAAAAAAGATTATCAGTTCTCTGCTATATATTTCAAAGTATTAGTTAATTTAAAGGTGCTAAAAAATCCCAAAATACTGCCCTCCTCCCTTTTAATAGAGTCAACACTTCACTACTTCCTTTTAAAAAAAACATATATTTTATTGTGGTAAATATATTTAACATAAAATTTACCATTTTAATAATGTTTTAAGTGTACAGTGAAGTGGCATTAAGTACAGTCACACTGCAGTGAAAACTTTAATGCTTGTGTGCAAAACTGCAAAACAACTACTTAAACAATTTCAGTATTTCAAAGTACTACCCATTTTTCAAAATAAAGTAGAATGCTCTAATTTACCCTTCTTTCCCCCTTTCTATCCTGTCTATCTTTAAGAGTGCTTCTACCAAATAGTATGAATGATTTAAAATATATCCTTCACCCTAGTTCAGTGCCCTTTAAATCATACGACAATAAGCAATTAGAAACAGACCTCCTTCTGGAGAAAGCAGTCAGCACCTGTCACTGACAATCTATGAACTGGCAAGAAAAAACATTCTGATTGGTCCTGTTTTAGGGAGCATTTCTGAAACCCTGCCAACAGTAATGAGATGCTGCCAACCCTGACCAGTCTGTTTCACTGCCTGCAACATGAATCCTCTCCTTAACAAATACCCTGCCTCCTAACTCTAGTTCTTCAGGCAGATGAGACAACTGGGAAGCTATGATCTGTTTATCAACACCACACAGACTGCTTTCAAACAGAGTATCATGCTGCATATTTAGGGGAAGGCCTTAGTAAAAAATGATAATGTATTAATCATGTTTAACAGTTCATATAATTATTTTAATGTGATAGTCGTTTTTCTTTTAGTAGATCCAACAATCTAGTGTTTTATTTTTCACATTTACTTTTCACAAACTTGACAAGTATAACAAATGCAAATCTTAATTTTGGTGTTAGAAAAACTTTATGCACAAAATTAAGGTAGGGGGGTAGTCTACATTTCTCCCTTGTCATCAAATTATTAGCTTGAAGGTCTGTCATGAATCTAAAATGCCACAGGTACAAATCTCAAAGAAAAGGCTAGAATGTTCTAAGTTGAATTCCAGGCTCACAATTCACAATTCGGTTTGTGTCTAATGTCATAATTTGGTCATACGAGTGCAAAATACATTTATATCATGCATATAACATGCATATAGCTCTACATTAAGTCCTTAGTAAGCAACAAAACAAATAAACCTGTTACTGTTAAGTAGAGGCACGTGAGAAAAACATCAAGCCACAATCTAAGAAATTTGGAACGATTGAAATTTATCCTAAATCAATACCAGAAACCAAAAGCAGCCACAAAAACAAGCATACAAATAAGCTTTGTTTCTTACCATCTGAATGAATATTACCACACAACAGCAGCATGAAAGGGAGATCAAATTTTAGTTGATGATTTTTGCAACACAAACCTAATGAGCAAATTCTGGAACTGACACAAAATGGGAATGATTCTTCTATTTTAACAGAACGATATTATAGCATGCCCATCTTAGTAAGGGAGGTATATAGAAAAACCCAGGGAAAGAATGACTATCACAAACCATGATCATACAAAGTATAATTACAATTCCACATGCCTTTGTCCTTCTAATTAAATTATACATCTAGAAATAAAATTTGCATTGGTTTGAATGGATAAATACCAAAAATGATGCAGCCAGTGAGGAGATATCAGAGCACAAGGTGAATGAAAAGTTAACCTACTTGCTGAGATTTAGAACAAAAGCTTTTTTTTTTTTTTTGAGATGGAGTCTGTCTCTGTCACCCAGGCTGGAGTGCAATGGTGTGGTCTTGGCTCACTGCAACCTCTGCCTCCCGGGTTCAAGTGATTCTCCTGCCTCAGCCTCCCAAGTAGCTGGGACTACAGGCATGTGCTACCACACCCGGCTAATTTTTGTATTTTTAGTAGAGACAGGGTTTCACCATGTTGGCTAGGCTTGTCTCGAACTCCTGACCTTGGTGATTTGCCTGCCTCAGCCTCCCAAAGTGCTGGGATTACAGGCATGAGCCACTATGGCCGGCGAAAAGCTATTGTTATTGATACTCTAAAAATATGCCAACATAGCCTTTACTGTAGTCTTAACTTCCAGTAAAAAATACTTTATAAACATCAGTTAAAAACTGTAGAATAATCTACATGCATACATGCAGAAACACATTTTATTTGTATATTTTGTTTCAACTAATCAAGAAGGGGCAGAGTAAAGTCCATTTGTTTTTGCAAAAGCATAATAAAACTTCCATGAACCCACTATCATGGAAGTAAGGTTTTTAGTGCCCATATACATATTCATGAAAGTATAAAAATATGGCATGGGTCAAAAAATATATATTCTCTATCTTCTGAGTAAAAACTGTAGTATACTCTTATTATGAGAAACACAAAAGGTGTCTTCAAAAATTCAACTTGGTTGTTTATTTTAATTGGTAAGAAGGCTGTTTGGAATCTGAGAGGACAAAGCTGTGGGGAAGACAGCAGGTGCTGGTTCACGTAACTAGACCGTCATGATTTTTACACAGGTTCCTTTAAGTTAATTATGTTACATCCATTAAAAATATATTAGATACTCACCACTCCACTACAAGACTTGGTTTTCAGGTCTATCTTGACCATGCCAAAGCCTACACACACACGCAAAAAAAAAAAAAAACAGTAATGTAAAAATGTGACATTCACTAGTTTTTGCAACTCAGAAATTATTTAGCCCATAGTACCTTCCATATTAAAAATGCATAGTATTTTCATTAGATGAGAGTTCTACAAGAAACTGAAGTATAACCAAATAAATTCAGTATAATTTTCAAGCCTTCAACGTGAATAAAGATATACTTTTAAAATATAAGTTAAAAAAAAAAAATGAAAGGAACATGCACTATTCCAAGAAGCAAAATTACTGAAAATGGTGTGCTGCTGTATATATAAGCTTCAAATATACAATTAACATCACTAGGTAATAAGAAAAAATCAAACATATACAGCACAAAAATTTAAATTTTAAAACCTAAAAAGAAATGTTTATTTAGGGTCAGAATATACATTACTCCAAAGAAGTCAAAAGTTACGTTGCCACTTTTCTTTTTTTGAGACGGAGTCTCGCTCTGTCACCAGGCTGAAGTGCAGCGGAGTGATCTCGGCTCACTGCAACCTCCGCCTCCTGGGTTCAAGCGCTTCTCCTGCCTCAGCCTCCTGAGTAGGTGGGATGACAAGAGCGCCACCACGCCCAGCTAATTTTTGTATTTTCAGTAGAGATGGGGTTTCACCATGTTGACCAGGACGGTCTTGATCTCCTGACCTCATGATCTGCCTGCCTCGGCCTCCCGAAGTGCTGGGATTACAGGCGTGAGCGAACCGGACCTGGCCTACATTGTGCCTTTCATAAAAACAATGCCATTGTTTGGAAGGAGAAAAAGTACTACCCCCTACTTTAACTGTCCCCAGGGCCAGAAAAGAAGACATAAATGTTATAGATTTACATTATTTTGCATTACATATAACATTAAATATGGACATATATATACATTTGTATTACGTATATAATTGCTTTTAATGCTTGTAAGGGGTTCTACTGCTAAAGAATGAGATCTAATAGCCTGTTAATAGTTATCCCCTTAAATCTTGTGAAGTGGATTAATGCTGACTTACCCTTACTTTTCTAGCACAGTACTTACACAGTAGGCATTCCACACTAGCCTTTACCCAAAATTGGAAAGTTACAATAGCATGCTTACCATATCCTTTGTTGAAGACATCCTTAGCAGCCTTTCCTAGGTCACAGTAAGTTGGTGTGTTACACATATCTTACAAAGAAAAATGGGGGCAAAGGAATAAAAAAAAAATTTAGTATTTATTCACCCACAGTTCCTCTGCTGTTTCATCCTGTGAGAACGGGTATACAGTTTTCTCTTCCTTTGTATCATTAATGCTTCAACTCTAATGCAATCAAAGGTATGAGACGGTATTCTGTTCCTTAAAAAAAAGAACTTTCCAGAATATTGAGAATAAAATGGTTTTCCTGTGAGATTCAGAGGTCATCTTTCTGATTGCATTTCAAAGAAAAGTAAGTTCTTACAGGATGGTAAAGATGCTATGTTAAACTGGACTTCTTTAAAAAAAAAATGCAAAATTTACCTTAGAAAAATGTCTCTCAGGCTCTTATGAAACCAAAGACCTGTACAAGACAACAATGGAAATTTTTAAAGAAACTGTTAAAAGATGGAATCAAAATCCTCAGTGTCAATATTTTTCTCCTCAGAAATTCAGTTCTTAAAATAAGAATTACCAAATTAAATGAAGTGTATTCATCTAGAATATACCTTCTCTCAAAGCTCTTCTTAAAGTGCTATAATTTTACCCATTAACCAGAAAAATGATAGATTCTACCTGCAGCAACCCGCTTACCAAAAGTTAGCGTAAACTCTGAAGTTAAAGCCTTCAAAAACCACAGGTGCCTTGATTTTTCATCTTGCCTATTAAAAATTCGCCCAGCTTTGCTCCTGGTAAAATGACCTTCACATCAAATTCTCAGAGCTACCAACACTGCTGAACATCTCATTCCTTTGCCCTCTTTGTATCATGGGAAATCTTCCTGCAGCAGGTTCTTCTGTATTCCTCTCGCAGGCTCAAAAGCTGTTTAACGATTACAGACCCACCTCTAGCAGTGCCATTAGCCCAGCGACTATGTCAGAAAAATCCAGACTATCAGCTAGCCCTTGCAATTGCTATGCCTGAATGATCTACACATTTAAGCTCGTATTTATTTATATGTAGCCCAGCTCTTAATCTAGGCTTCTGCTAAGCTTCTGCCTGTCCCATCATACCAAATATATAGATATGACGCACTTAAATGGGAATGCATTTAAATTTTGTTCCTTAACATAAATTTGTCAAATATGACAGACACTATGATATGAAGAAAGAGAATAGTATAAAAGAAAAAAATTAAAGAGGAAAGGGTAATATAAATGTACTGACTCATTCTATAGTAAAACTTTGCTCTAAGCTACAAGGTTTCATAGTGAACTTTCAGAACGATTATTTTATAATTCAATCCCTTGTACTAAAATGATCAATTCTAGACTTTTTATATTATCTCAATTCTAATTTGATATTACTCTTTATGATCACAATTGATGTTGATGTTTGTTGAAATTTCCCCAGAAGTCTATTAATTTGGGAGGTAAATATAGAAATGCAGTCAGTATATATTGAAATAGAAATGTTAAAGCTTTACAGTCTGATTTTTCATACTGCCGAGGACGATACACTTAAATGTTTAGAAGCACCATATCTATGTCTAGGGACTACTTTCAATATTTTACTATTTTGCTTTGTTATTTTTCAAAACCAGTACCCGACACTATGCAGAAGTCACGTAGCCGGTTTATTTGCTAACTGACCTCAATTCTGCCTAGTGCAAGCTGCCTTTTTCAGGCCCATGATTCTGATGGGACATGCACTGCTCGTATGATCAAGCAAAAATCGAGAACAACAGAAACTTCATGTTCCTCAAGAGTAAAGCTACGGCCACACGTCTCCACCAGCTGTACAGAATGCACCTGCCCGCAGGAGACGCACACGGGGAAGGCGTTACAAAGCCACTAACTTGACAGCCAGTACAGAGCCCGTTTCGTTCCTGGTTTCTCCGTTTTGAGCTGCACGCAGGGCAGCCTCCCTCGGCCGTAAGGAGGGGAGGACGGGCCTGATGCTCTACAGCAATTCCGGAGGGCAGGGGCGGGCGGAGAACGGGACTGGGGTTCGAGGATCCAACTTCCCTAGAACCGATCTCCTTTCTAGCTGACCCCTGGGAGGAAAGTGCGGTCCGCGCGCCGGTGGGGGAGGTCGCGGCCTGCGCCCGGAGGCCACTCGCCCCGCCGCGCTGCGGCTCCATCGCCTGAGGCGGCCCGGGAGCGTCCCGGCGGGAGCCAGCGGCCCCAGCCCCCCGCTCCCCGCCCGGCCCGCGCCCCGCCCGCCTGCTCCCTGCCCGCGGAGCCTCTGGTAGGCCCGCCTCCCGCCCGGCGCCCTGCTCGGCCGTGGCCCGCCGCTCTCCGGGCCCGGAGCCCGCGCGGCCTCGGCTCTCCTCACCTCCACCCCGAGGGGCTGTCTCCGCTCCGCCAGGGCAACGCTGAAGGTCTTCAAACCAACGCCGACCGCGCCTGCGCGGCCTCGTTCCCTCAGCCGCGCCTGCGCGCCGTGCCTCCCCCCGCTCCTGTGCGCCGGCGTGTGGCCCCACGGTCGCGCGCTACCGGGCAAGGTGCGCAGACGAACGGCCGGGCGGAACCAGCACCACCAGCTGTCCGGCTCCGCGGCGCGCGTGCGCAGGAGGGCCGGGCACGTGGGGTTGACTGGGGGTCCGAGAGGCCGGGGACCGCACCTGTGCCCGCTGGGGGACTCATTCTCGCGACAATGCGCGAGGTTGCTATTACCGTTGCCAAAAACAACCAGACAAATCCAAACTGCGAGACCTGCAAGACAACTGCCCAGTCTTCAAAAATGTCAATTTCATGAAGGATTAAGAAAAAGGCTGGAGAACTGCTCTAGACTAAAGGAAACAAAAGATACGGCACTAACAGCAATGTGTGATCCTAAATTACAGCCTGGATAAAAACCTAACAGGCAAACGAAACCAGCTATTGAGGATCGTTATTGGGACAATCGGAGAAATTTGAATGGAGAGTAGGTTAGTATGGCAACAATGTAAAATTTTCTGAAGTTGGGGGCGGTGGCTCACACCTGTAATCCTAGCACTTTGAGAGGCCGAAGGGGTCGAATCACTTGAAGTCAGGAGTTCGAGACCAGCCTGGCCAACATGGTGAAACCTCATCTCTACTAAATATACAAAAATTAGACTGGGCACGGTGGCTTACGCCTGTAATACCAGCACTTTGGGAGGCTGAGGCAGGTGGATCACCTGAGGTCAGGAGCTCAAGACCAGACTGGCCAACATCGTGAAACCCCATCTCTACTAAAAATACGAAAATCAGCCGGGCGTGGTGGCACATTGCCTGTAATTCCAGCTCCTTGGGAGGCAGAGACAGGAGAATTGCTTGAACCCGGGAGGCGGAGATTGCAGTGAGCCAAGATCGTGCCACTGTACTCTAGCCAGGGCTACAGAGCAAGACTCAGTCTCAAAACAAAACAAAACAAACAAACAAAAAATAAAAATTAGCCGGGTTTGATAGCGCGCGCCTGTAATCCCAGCTACTTGGAGGCTGAGGCAGGAGAATTGCTTGAACCCAGGGGGCGGAGGTTGCAGTGAGCCGAGATCGTGCCACTGTACTCCAGACTGGGTGACAGAGTGAGACTCGGTCTCAAAAAAAAAAAAAAAATTCTAAGGGTAATTAATGTACCTTGGTTATGTGGAAATGGCCTTGTGTTTAGGAAATACATGCTGAAGTATTTAGAAATATCATGTGTCTGCAACTAACCCTCAAAGGGTCCAGAAAAAAGAAAAAACAAATATGACAAAATGTTAACACCTGGTTAATCTAGGTGGAACATATATGTGTGTTCATTGCACTATTCTTGAAATTTTCCACTGAGTTTTAATTTTTTTGAAATAAAAAGAGAGAGAAAAGCCCCATAAAGTCTGATGCTCCACAGTACACCATACCAGGTTGCTGCTTGAATCAAAAGGCAAATATCAGATTTGCCTCCTGTGTGAAAGGTATTTCAAGTTAATAAGAGATAAGTAAGATATATGTCCCCAACAGACTCAGAATGTAAGACTTGGACAAATATCTGCTGAATGAGGCCAAATATGATCAATGTCATAAGCAAAGTAGTATAACCTAGTAGCCTAAATAAAGTGAGCTTACGAGTCCAAAGAGCTGGATTTGTGTCTCAGCTCTGCCAACTCTGTGGTCTTAGGCAAGCATTAACCTCTCCGTGCCTCAGTTTCCACATCTGTGAAACAGAACTAACTAATATCAACTCAGAGGATTATAGTGGATATTAAATAATGTATCCAGGCTGGGCGCCATGGCTCACTCCTGTAATCCTAGCAGTTTAGAAGACTGAGGCTTCTTCTAAGAAGAATTGCTTGAGCCCAGGAGTTTGAGACAAGTCTGGGCAATATGTTGAAACCCCATATCTACAAAAAAATATAAAAATTAGCCAGGCATGGGTGGCATGTGCCTGTAGTCCCAGCTACTTGGGAGGCTGAGATAGGAGGATTCCTTGAGCCCAGGGAGGTCAAGGCTGCTGTGAATTGTGATTGTGCCATTGCACTCCTGGGTAACAGAGGGAGGCACTGTCTCCAAAAACAAACAAACAAATGATGTATCCATAGGACATAATTTACCTGGCGTAGAGAAAATGTTCATCAATAATAACACATGAAAATAAAGGAGTTGGCCAGGCGCAGTGGCTCACACCTATAATCCCAGCACTTTGGGAGGCCAAGGCAGGTGGATCACCTGAGGTCAGGAGTTTGAGACCAGCCTGGTCAACATGGTGAAATCCCATCTCTACTAAAAATACAAAAACTAGCCAGGCATGGTGGCTCACGCCTATGGTCCCAGCTACTCAGGAGGCTGGAGCAGGAGAATCGCTTAAACCCGGGAGGCGGCAATTGCAGTGAGCAGAGATTGTGCCACTGCACTCCAGCCTGGGGAACAAGAGTGAAACTCTGTCTCAAAAAAAAGGAAAGAAAGAGAGAGAGAGAGAAAGAGAGAGAGAGAAAGAAAGAAAGAAAAGAAAGAAAGAAGAAAGAAAGAGAAAGAAAGAAAGAGGAAAAAGACTGGCCTTCACCATCTCAGAACTAGAGCTAAATAATGCACTCATTCTCACATTCTCATTCCCTACCCACACTGTGATCTAAACTCTCCAGAAGTGTGGAAAGGACTTTATCAATCTGAATCCTGATACTAATACCATGGCATTCTCCTGTGAAATCGATAGAATCAGAATTTTAGAGCTGGGAAGGGACTCTCAACGCCTTCCTTTGAGGAGGGACATTTGCTAAGTGCTTACCGTGTCCAGGGCATCATGACAGTGCTCGGAGCTGCGTCCAGGGAAACACCCAGAGCATCCCACTGCAGAGGCCCGTGGAGATGCCGTCCCGAGGGAGCGGGCTCCCAGCACAGGTCACTTGCCCAGCCGAGGTTACCCGCTGGTCTGCCCCTATGACCTTGCTCAGAGAAAAATCTTGGAAAGTTTATATTATACTGTTTAAACTATACTGTTTTACGCTCAGAGATAGAAAAACCAGCTGAGAACAGAAGCTTTTCTATAAAGATTTCATAGCTCAATTGCCCTGACTGTAGGATATGATAAGATTCTGAAGCCAGCTGTGTAATTTAACTCCATTTCTTTAAAGAAAAAGGGCCGGCCAGGCATGATGGCTCATGCCTATAATCCCATCACCTTAGGAGGTTGAAGCAGGAAGATTGTTTGAGGCCAGGAGTTCAAGACCAGCCTGTAATAGTGAGATGCCATTTCTGCAAAAAATAAAAAATTAGCTGCGTATGGTAGCGCATGCCTGTGTTCCCACTACTTGGGAGTGTGTGGGAAGATCACTTGAGACCAGGAGGCTGAGGCTACATTGAGCCAAGATGGCGCTACTGCACTCCAGCCTGGGTGACACAGTGAGACCCCATCTCAAAACAAAAACACACAAAAGACAACCCAAATAGCCAACATTTAGAGGATATTAAATATACACCCATATTCTGGGTTGTGGTATAGCCATGGATTCTGATAATATCTGATGAAAGCTCATTGAAAAAAGAAAAAGGAAACAAAAGTGTTTGTACAGTGTAATCCCAGTTGTGTGTGTGTGTGTTGTAATTTCACTTTAAGAAGCAAGGGAGCAATAAACATAAACATCAAGCTGGGTGCAGTGGTGCACACCTATATCTCAGCTGCTCGGGAGGCTGGGGCGGGAGGATCACTTGCGCACAGGAGTTCCAGGCCGTAGTGCACTCTGAGCCCGCCTGTAAGTGGCTACTGCACTCTAGCCCAGGCAATGTAGTGAGACCTGGTCTCTAAAAACAACACCCTCAGTGTAGACCTCCAATGGGGAGGCAGACAGAGGGACTGGGAAGAAGAGGCGCATGTGAGCGGATGTAGGCATTAGTAACGGCTAGTTCTGGAGCTGGTGATAGGTAGATTAATTATATTGCATATTAAACAAATAAATATGACCGGGCGTGGTGGCTCACGCCTGTAATCCCAGCACTTTGGGATGCCGAGGCGGGCAGATCACCTAAGGTCGGGAGTTCGAGACCAGCCTGACCAAAATGGAGAAACCCCATCTCTACTAAAAATACAAAATTAGCCAGGCATGGTGGTGCCTACCTGTAATCCCAGCTACTTGGGAGGCTGAGGCAGGAGAATCACTTGAACCCGGGAGGCAGAGGTTGCGGTGAATGGAGATTTCACCATTGCACTCCAGCCTGGGCAACAAGAGCAAAACTCTGTCTTACAAACAAACAAACAAGCAAACAAAACAAATAAATGCTGCATGTACATGTGTATACATGGCTGCATAGAAGAAAATTGGGAAAATTTTACGAAAATTTCTAGACATCTGATTTTTATTTTATGCTTCATACTTTTCTGTATTTTCCCACATTTCTAAGATTTGGGAATATATTTATTTTATAATTGAGAAAGTGAGGCTCATTTGCATAAGGTGGTGAAGTACCTAGATGTATGAGAACATCCGTACTATTCCATGGGGAATTTCCACCAGAAATTGGGAAATGCTCCTGGAATCACGAGCCTGGACTTTGCGCTGGGCTTTCTGAGTGTGCACCTCACTCTTTACCACAAGGAGGAGCGAGGAAACAGCGCAAAAGAGAAGCCAGACAGGGAGGGGAGGAGGAGGTGGGAGGAGGGCGTGGGGGGTAGGGGAGGGGAGTGGGGGATGTGGGAGAGAGCCCAAGGCGACAACCTCCTCTCTCACCCAAGATCTTCATGAGGTTATGAATGTAACTATGAATTAGGATCTGAGCTGTGTCTGGGGACTTTCTGGCAGTCAGAATCTAATTTGTATTTTGTTTTTAGATATTTTTTCTCCTTTTTTGAGACGGGGTGTCACTGTGTTGCCCAGGCTGGAGTGCAACAATGCGATCTTGGTTCACTGCAGCCTCAACCTCCCAGGGTCAAGTCATCCTCCCGCCTCAGCCTCCTGAGGGACCACAGGAGTGCACCACCACACCCAGCTAATTTTTCTATTTTTTGTAGAGATGGGGTCTCACTATGTTGCCCAGGCTGGTCTCAAACTACTGGGGTCAAGCAATCATCTTGCCTTGTCCTCCCAAAGTGCTGGAATTAGAGCACCTGGCCACAAGTCTGATTTGAATGTCAGAAGGGCAGGAGTAATTACTGAGTTGTTTTATGGGGAAAGCAATGTTGTGACCGCCCCACACACAGCTCCGCTGCAGCCTGATGACACAACGTACAAGTCATTTCGTCTCAGTCACTTCCTCGTGAAGCTCTCGCCTCCCATTTAATCAGAGACAGTTTGGGAAAGAAGGAGGTGACATACACCCACAGTTGTAATTGGAAAATAGCCCAGGCAGTGTTCCTTGTGATTTTATTTTGTTTCCATCAACTTGGCGTTTGGAAGTAGACGTCAGTTAACAAGCTGTGTAGCAGCATAGAGGAAAGCATGAACTTTGAAACGAGAATTCTTCCCAGGTCTGCAGCCCCCTCGTTGGGGGCCGGCGGCAGATTACTGGTCCCTCCGAGTCTCGGTGTCTTCATTTTTAACCTGAGACGCCCAGAAGGAAATTCCTGCTCCGTAAGGTCCCCCAGAGGGAGGCTTCGGCCGCAGGCAGCTTTCTTTGGCCAAAGTCTTGGTAAGGCCTGGATGACACTTGGACTAGGAGCCTGGGACGGAGGGGCCAAGATCACACCCTCTGAGTCAGATACACCCCAACACCCAGAAAGACTGGGTTTCCTAATGCAGCAGGATTCACCACTTACATCTAAGGAAAAGAATCAGACCTAGCCAGGCACTGTGGCTCATGCCTGTAATCCCAGCACTTTGGGAGGCCAAGGTGGGAGGATCGCTTGAGCCCAAGAGTTCAAGAACAGCCTGGGCAACATAGCAACATCCCATCTCTACAAAAAATTAAAAAATTAGCTGTTGTGGTGGCATGCGTCTGTAGTCCCAGCTACTCGGGGAGCTGAGCCCAGGAGTTTGAGGCTATAGTGAGCTGTGCTTGCACCACTGCACTCTAGCCCGGGTGACAAAATGAGACCCTGTCCCTAAAAATAAAAGAATTGAAGAATGAGACCCAGTTCGGTCTGCATCTTAGGGTCCAGATCCAAAGATGGCAGAACTCCTCATGTTTTGTGTACCATGAACATGTCAGCGGCAGCATGGCACAGAGGAAGGAAAGCGGGTCAGTGCACAGGAACAGGGCAGGGTGGGTGAGGTGCTTAGGAGCTAGGAAGGCACAAATAGACACAACGTGATTTTTCTTTTTCCTCTCTTTTGAGGCTGTCTTGCTCTGTCGCCCAGGCTGGAGGGCAGTGGTGCCATCTTGGCTCACTGCAACCTCTGCCTCCCAGGTTCAAGTGACTCTTCTGTCTCAGCCTCCTGAGAAGCTGGGATTACAAGTGTGCACCACCACGCCTGGCTAATTTTTTGTATTTTTAGTAGAGACAGGGTTTCACCATGTTGGCTAGGCTGGTATCGAACTCTTGATCTCAAGGGATCCACCCGCCTGGGACTCACAAAGTGCTGGGATTATGGGTGTGAGCCACAGCGCCCGGCCAACCTGATTTTTGTTTAAACAAAACAATGGGCCAGGCATGGTGGCTCATGCCTGTAATCCCAGCACTTTGGGAGGCTGAGGTGGGTGGATTGCCTGAGCTCAGTAGTTCGTGACCAGGCTGGGCAACATGGTGAAACCCTATTTCTACTAAAAAAATACAAAAAATTAGCCGACTGTGGTGGCGTGCGCCTGTAGTCCCAGCTACTCAGGAGGCTGAGACAAGAGAATCGCTTGAACCCGGGAGGCAGAGGTTGCATTGAGCCAAGATCGTGCCACTGCACTCCAGCCTGGGCGACAGAGCAAGACTCCATTTCAAACAAACCAAACAAACAATGGCAGAGCCTATCCTTGAGGAAGGAGGGTGCAGAGAGCCTGGTGCTATTCCCAGCCAGGTGCCTGGTGTGAAGTCAGCACAACTCCAAGGCCGTTGCTGCTGGAAAGGGAGGTTCCCTGCACCAGCACATTGCACAGCTCCAAAGGCGTTGGCCACGTGCACCGACCACGGTCCGAAGGTGCCTCCTGGGGCTGAGCAACTCCAGGGCCTTGGCAGATGTCAGCCGAAGCTCCCAGAAGACTGGTGTGTAAAAGGCCCTCAAGACCAGGAGGAACTGAGACTGCGCATGACGTGGCCTGCCCCAGGCCACACCGTCTGCAAAAGATGCTGGCACCAGCCGCCCTGGCATCCAGCCTGTGCTGTCCCTGGGTGCTGCCCTTCACTCCCCAGGCTTGTGGAGGGCTGGGAACCAAACTGCAACGTTTCTGTCATCTCTGTGATCACATCCTGCGGTCTGTCTGCCCCATCAACATGTCCCTTCTCATCTTTTATTCTATGGAACATTTCCTGTGAGATTCTGCCAAAGACCTGCTTGTTTCCGTGACTTTGATTTTCTTTTAAGGAAAGCAAAATTTATGGAAATCAAACTGGTTTTGACACAGGAGCCATAACAAATCAAACTTTCCATTCCTGAGTGAGTATAAATAATCGGTTCTGACACACGCCTTTGACGTGAACCACAGCAGCTGTCGTGCGGGAGGACACGGGTGGCAGGTCTCAAACACGAGTGTGCAACTTTTACCCAAAGAGTGGAGTCAGTGCGGAAACTGGGACCTCCGGAAATTTCTTTCTGAGAAATCTCATTTCCTCTAGGCTTAGTCAGTATTACTCAATTTTAGTGCCTCGGCCCAGGTGCTCACTGCAAAACAGGGAGCATCAGTCTGAGATTTTCGGTGAACCCGTAATCCTTGCCAGGGGACGTCAGGATGGCAGTGTCTTGGCCAGAACTTTGCAGGACGGCTTCCTTTGTTCTGTGGCTACAGGAGTGTCTTGTGGTGTCGCTTTTCCAAAGACAGTCACGGCTTCAAGTGCCACTCGGGAGGGCTTGTGGAATGGGTTCTGTGAAGCTGCTGCCACCACGGCCTGCGCCGTGAAGCCTGTGGCCTGACCTGAGAGCAGAGAGGACGCCCTTTAAACAGAAACGTTTGTAAAGTTTTCCTCTCCTTACTGCCCCGTCATCTCTAATCCCCAAATAATGGAGATGCGGGCTCCTGGCAGTAAACGGTGACACAGGGCATCGCATTTCAGTTGTTGGCATCCTCGCGGAGGGACGCTGGGCTGATTAGTAGCCGGGGAGCAGCCTTGGGAAATCTGAAAATACACCAGAAGTCATTTTCCAGAAACCACCTCACATGCTTACTTTCCTCCAATTGCTCTGGCTTTTTAGAGACCGAAATCCTAGTCTTATTGCAAAACGAGTCCTCGGATTAAGGGAGATTTTCCTTTGATGAGTTGTATGAAACACATGTCCATTGGCAGCCTGCAGAACTTGGTCCACGGGGGACGCTAGGCACTAAAATCTATGGAAGATGGAAAGTTCTGGCCTGGAAAATGGACGGGAGACCTTTGTTTCGAGGGTTTTTGTTTTGTTTTGTTTCGCTTTGCTTTCTTTTGAGTCTTGCTCTGTTGCCCAGGCTGGAGTGCAGCAGTGCAATTTTGACTCACTGCAACCTCTGCCTCCCGGGTTCAAGCAATTCTCCTGCCTCAGCCTCCCAAGTAGCTGGGATTACAGGCGTGAGACACCACGCCCAGTTAATTTTTGTATTTTAGTAGGGACAGGGTTTTGCCATGCACGCTGGTCTCAAACTCCTGACCTCAAGTGATCCGCCCCCCTCGGCCTCCCAAAGTGCTGGGATTATAGGCGTGAGCCACCGCGCCAGGCCCTAGCTTATGTATGGTCTGGTCGTAGAGACAAAGACGTAGGCGATGGCAGTGGGGTTTTGGAAGCGTCGTGGCTGGTTGGCAGCTGGGGTGTGCAGAGCAGGGCTGATGGGGCAGGGGAGGGGAGGCCCACCGGTGATGGAGTCAGGCCCAGCCCCAAAGCCCACAGTCTCTCAGTGCTGAGACAGAGACAGAGATGGGCAGACACAGACTGACAGAGGGTCGCTTTTCAGTGTTGTTCACCCCTGTTGGCGACCCTCTGGCGCCTGCACCTGCCCCTGCCCCTGCCTCTGTCTCTCAAAGGCAAAACGGAGAGCCTTGTTGGTGGAAGACACGCTACTCATATGTCCATAGTAGATACCCCGCAAACAGTTGACTGTGCGGACAGCTTTTCTCAAGGCACACTCTTACCCTGGTCCCCCAACCTGATTTTCATCCTGAATTCTCTGTCTCTAGGCCCACCTCTACCCACCCACTGCACCAAATCGGAGAGGGCGGGATCATCCCAGCTCCCCCCGACTCCACTCCCACATCCAGGGATGCAGCTTTAGCTTCAGACTCCCATCCTCTGCTTGGCTCCCATTGTCACTGTGGCGCTGCCTCAGATCGGACCTCTTCATTGTCATCTGGGCAATGACAACTGAGTCCTAAGTGGCCCCAGCCTCTCCTCTCTCTCGCTGTGACCCAAGCACCACACTGCCACCAGCATTGTGCCCTGGAAGCAAATCAGATCACACCAGGGTCTTCCTTCCTTCCTTTCTCTTTTTCTTTCTTTCCCTCCCTCCCTCCCTCCCTCCCTTCTTTCCTTTTTTTGGTGGGAGGACAGGGTCTCGCTCTGTCACCTGGGCTCGAGTGCGGTGGTATGATCATGCAGTCTTGACCTCTCAGGCTCAAGCAATCTTCTTACCTCAGCCTGCTGAATAGCCAGGACTACAGACACGTGCCACCACAGCAGGGTCATTTTTATATTTTTTTGTAGAGGTGGGGTGTTGTTATGTTGTTCAGGCTTGGTCTTGAACTCCTTCCTTCAAGTGATCCTCCCACCTCAGCCTCCCAAGTAGCAGGGACTACAGGCTCGTGCTGGCGTGCCCAGCTGATGTTTTCTCTTTTGTGTGGAGACAGGGTCTCGCTATGTTGCTAGGGCTGCTCTCATGCCCCGGCCGCAAGTGGTCCTCCTGCCTTATCCTCCTCACAAAGTGCTGGGTACAAGCGTGAGCCACTGCACACAGCGGACCGTGCCATTCTCAGTCTGAAATATCTCCAATGACTTCACGTTGTGTAGAGAATACAATCTGACTTAGCACGGCATAGCAGGGTCTGCATCTTGCTTCATCTCCTCCTTCCGTCATCTGCCGCGGCCACACGATCTCTCACTAGCGCCCAAGCGCACCTCCTGCCCTTGCACACGCTCCACCCTCTGAGCCCAGGCGAGAACATCGCCGACTTCCCAGCCTAGGAAGCTCCTAGGCAACCCACTAAACTCAGCTCAAATCTTGCCTCCTCTGTAAACATACTCCTTTATTTCTTTAGAAAGTCTAAATCATGCCTTCCTCTGTATTTATATCTTTGTGAGTCCTCTGGCCTTATGTTTATATCATTAGTGCTTGTCATAATATATTGAAATCATCCATACGTACATGTCTTCTGTCTGGATATCTCTCTTTCTGTCACTCAGGCTCTGTCATCCATACATACATGTTTTCTGTTTTAGATAGAGACAGATAGACAGATGGATAGATAGATAAGATAAGCAGATAGATAGAGGCTGGAGTGCAGTGGCACAATTGTGCAGTGGTGCAATTATAGCTCACCGCAGCCTCAATCTCCTGGGCTTAAATGATCCTCCCACCTCAGCTTCCTGAGTTACTAAAACTACAGGTGCACACTACAATGCCTGGCTAATTTTTTTTTTTTTTAATTTTTTGTGGAGACAGGATCTCAATATGTTGCCCAGGCTGGTCTTGAACTCCTGAGCTCAAGAGATCTTCCCACCTCGGCCTCCCAAAGTGCTGGGATTACAGGTGTGAGCCACTGTGCCCGGCCATCAGAGTTTTATATTTTATTGCCAACATCTCATCTAAGGCTCTGCTCCATGCTGAGTGCTCATTGGCTGTTCGTACCTTGTTACAGGAGTTCCCGGCTTTCGTCTGTGTATATTGCCAGGGGCCTTGGGTAACCTCAAATTCCCTTACGGTGAGGCAGCAGGAAGCAGAGAAACCCAGCAGAGACAGAACCCTGGGGCTCTCTCCTTTATCTTTGGTCATAATTGTCCAACTTCAAAATAAATTCTGTAACACCACTAGTCACCAGGGTTATCATTCTATCAAAGGGTGTTTGATGTTGTCAGTTTCAGGGATTAAAATAAGTAACTTCCACACAAGAGGTAGACAAGCAATACCGACCTGAGGATGAGAGCCAAGTACTGGGAAGGCTCGAGTCAGCTGCGTCACCTTCGGGACGGCACTGCATTACTCAGAATTGAGAACGTTCTCGTGCACAGAATGCTGAGATTCGTGTCAATGAACTGACGTCAGGTTGTTCTGCAGGAAAATGTAGTAAATATTGTCATTTATGGCATAGAAAAAAATATGTTTTCAGATGACTCTAGGCTAAGAGCAATGAAACAATGAAGAGAAAAAATGATCTTTTGACCCAGATCTAGATTGTTCTACCCTTAAAGTGTTTAAGATGGTGATAAGCACATGTCTAAATTACCTGACTTCTGTAATAGTCAAATGGAAAAAAAATCAGACTGGAAAGGGATAAAGCCGAAGTTTTAAAAAATTCATATTAAGAAAATTAGAAATATATGAAATTTCATCTGAAATCAACCAGAGGCTTGGATCCTGTTCTGCTTGAGTGAGTTTTACATAATGCAACACAAATCAAATACGTTCCCGATAAAATGGGCCCAAAGCTTCCTACTGAATTGTATAAAATGAGCTTTCTATCATTGTCCCCACCATTGAAAAATAGGATTTTCATAAATCACACTATTTTCCTAATAACCCCAACTTCAAACAGTTCAATTTTTATTTAAAGGAAAGTAATTTCCCAAATGGCATTTAGTCAGGACAGGTGCTGTTCCATTGACAACTTTTAAACGGTTGGAATTAGCTTTGACATCTGGATGCCAGAGCTAATCAGGGGGCGTTTTCTCTTTTTCTATCTGTACTCACTATCTGAAGCCCAGTTTACAGCTTCTGAGTGTATTTTGTACCTCATTAAATGTTTTTGGCATCCTCTATGGCATATTGGCCAGTATGACTCATCCTTTCTTTGAGCACAATTAGCTGTGAAAACAGATCTTAGGACAAGGATTACTGAAGGTAGGAAATGCAGGTGATTATCAGAGTTTGCCTTTGATACAGACATCCTGCTCTGCCTTGGCCCTTTGAACTAACTTTGATATGCGATAATTAAGAGGGATTCAACCCCTGGAGGAGAAGCCGCACGGCCCTGCCTCTTCTCTCCTTCTATTGAGTCCTTGTTTTGAACTATTGATCAAACAGATTTGAAGGGATTTGTTGAAGCCTGTGTGCGGTAGGAGGAAGGAACAGAGTGGGGAGGAGGCACATCTGGTTATAAATAGTTTCAGGAGGAACCTGCTGGTCAGACCTGGCTCAGCTGATTTCGAGCACCTTACCCAGACTAAGGTTTGCTTCTCTTTCAGAAAAAGCAGTGACAAACTGACGACGTGCTGAGCTGCCAGCTTGGTGGAAGCTCTGCTGTGGGTGGAGAGCAGCCGCGCTTCGGGGACGCACAGCGCTGGGACCCCCCGGGAGCCTGGGGATTGAAGGATGGTGGCAGCCGTCCTGCTGGGACTGAGCTGGCTCTGCGCTCCCCTGGGAGCTCTGGTCCTGGACTTCAACAGTATCAGGAGCTCTGCCGATCTGCACGGGGCCTGGAAGGTAAGGCTGCTAGGGAGGGGCCTGAGGTACCGGGCTGCTGACAGCTGGGTGTTCTGTTTAGGCTTTAGTAAGTCATTTTGATTCATGTGTGAAATGTCTTACCTAGCAGGTAAATTGGTTTCAGATTTGGAGGACACCCTGGTAAGACCCAGTGGCCTTAGCATGAATGTATGAAATAAACACAGTGGCTTTCCGCATCATTAATTTGTAAGTCAGGGAATAAACAACACTTCGGAAGCTCTGCTCTGTGCCAGCTCTTTTACATGTAATACCTCGTTTACTCTTCCTCACAACTTGAGACAGGTGAAACACCCCCTAATTCCCGATGAGGAAATAAGACTCAGAGATGCTGAGTAGCTTACCCAAGCTCACACAGCCAGCAAGGATTTAAACGGAGGGCCACGAGGCATTGCCTTGTCACCGTCTAACTTCACAGAGAGTTGTTTTAGGGACCGCTTTATATATGTGTATGTTCTTATATATCTTATATATTCCTATATATCATATATACTATAGCTACATTACATGTCTATGTAAAAGCATCAACGGTTGATGGTAATAATTGATCTTCAGTATCTCTTTCTCTGTGTAAATGAGGCGTCATTGAAAATCAAAGGACAGTTCACTTAGGGAAGGCTCTTTAAGTTAACTGTGATTCACTAGAGTGAAAAATCAAATAGGAATGCCACAAACATCAGTAATATATTTAATTAAACTGCAGCCAGCTTCTAGAGTTAAGATCTATCGAATATCTCATAATCACCTGTTAAGACACACACAGGAAAACATTTTCTCCCATTTTCACAAAGAACACAAGAAAATGACATTCTGAGTTAAGACAGTTTTTCAAACTCAAGTGGCCTTTGCAGCACCCAGGTCTCTCCCCAGGTGATCTGAGCTTCCCTTCGTGGGAGAAAACCATTTCCATGGAAAAATAAGATGCTGCCCAGGGCTCGTCACGGCGCCACTGTCCTTTGGCTCCCTCCGCCTCCTGCCTTGAATAAAAAGTCATCTTCCATTGTGTTGGGTTTTCTAGACTTGTGACAGCAGC
The DNA here is from genome assembly GCF_030222135.1 of Aotus nancymaae. NCBI lineage: Eukaryota > Metazoa > Chordata > Mammalia > Primates > Aotidae > Aotus > Aotus nancymaae. The sequence continues at coordinate 2,126,227 of NW_026988512.1, read as the reverse complement.
TTCCCTCCACAGGGCTCACAGTGCCTGTCCGACACGGACTGCAATACCAGAAAGTTCTGCCTCCAGCCCCGCGATGAGATGCCGTTCTGTGCTACGTGTCGTGGGTTGCGGAGGAGGTGCCAGCGAGATGCCATGTGCTGCCCCGGGACATTCTGCGTGAATGGTGAGTGACCATAACGCCAACAGCAGTTTTTAAACCGAAGGCAGTGTCTAAGCCCCATGGACAAGAATATTCCAGGGCAGGCGCTCTCTAACGGCGCTTCCTAGATTCACGCTTGAGGTAAATTTATGCAGCTGCCTTTCTTTTTTCTTTCTTTCTTTTTTTTTTTTTTAAGAGACGGAGTCTTGCTCTTGTCGCCCAGACTGGAGTGCAATGGCACGATCTCGGCTCACTGCAACCTCTGACTGCTGGGTTCAAGACATTCTCCTGCCTCAGCCTCTGGAATAACTGGGATTACAGGTGTGCACCACCATGCCCAGCTAATTTTTGTATTTTTAGTAGAGATGGGTTTTTGCCATGTTGGTCAGGCTGGTCTCGAACCCCTGGCCTCAGGTGATCCACCCACCTCAGCCTTACAAAGTGCTGAGATTATAGGTGTGAACTACCGCGCCTGGCCTGCCTTTTCTTAATGAAACAGAATAATTTATTTCCTGGCAACAGCTCTTGCCAATGACTTGGAGATAATGATTTTGAAGGAAAGATTCAAGTTGGAATCATTCAAATACTTCCATTTCCACTTGGATTCTATTAGCTAATTTTTTTTTTTTTTTTTTTGAGACGGAGTTTCGCTTTTGTTACCCAGGCTGGAGTGCAATGGCGCGATCTCGGCTCACCGCAACCTCCGCCTCCTGGGTTCAGGCAATTCTCCTCCCTCAGCCTCCTGAGTAGCTGGGATTACAGGCACGCGCCACCATGCCCAGCTAATGTTTTGTATTAGTAGAGACGGGGTTTCACCATGTTGACCAGGATGGTCTCGATCTCTTGACCTCGTGATCCACCTGCCTCGGCCTCCCAAAGTGCTGGGATTACAGGCTTGAGCCACCGCGCCCGGCCTCTATTAGCTAATTTTATTGGAATCCGATTTCCATTTAGCTACCTTCTCTGCCATATGTGAGCATGTAAATATATATATATATTTTGAGACGGAGTCTTGCCTCTATCGCCAGGCTGGAGTGCAATGGCGCAATCTCTGCTCACTGCAACCTCCGCCTCCTGGGTTCAAGCGATTCTTCCGCCTCAGCCTCCCGAGTAGCTGGGACTACAGGCGCATGCCACCATGCCCAGCTAATTTTTGTATTTTTAGTAGAGACGGAGTTTCATCATGGCGAGGATGGTCTCGATCTCTTGACCCCGTGATCCACCCGCCTCGGCCTCCCAAAGTGCTGGGATTACAGGCGTGAGCCACCGCGCCCAGCCGAGCATGTAAATATTTAGTTCATGTCCCAGAAATCTAGGAAGTTATGTATAAACTGAAGGCAGAGGTGCTGCCAAACTAAGTAACAGTAGGCTAATTAGCATGGCTGTGGTTCTCCTTCTTGAAGTTAGTAATTCCAGTTACACTCTCTCAGATATTTGTACTACAATGGAAGATGCAACCCCAATATTGGAAAGACAGCCCGAAGAGCAAGATGGCACAGATGCAGAAGGAACAACTGGGCACCCAGTTCAGGAAAACAAACCCAAGAGGAAGCCAAGTATTAAGAAATCACAGGGCAGGAAGGGTAAGAGCAGCATTCTGAGCCCATTTTATTTCAGAAATGCATTTTCTCCTCTCAGCCTCTTAAGCATAGGCTGACTGACTTTATTCTTCTCCATCAAAGAAACACTTAGGGAGCATGTGCTGTTGTAATCTCTTTCCATAAGAAGCTGAGGGGGTCACACAGAGAGTGGCCTAAGGTAGTCTGCAGGTTCAGAGAACAAGGGAATGGCCAGTAACAATGAATCAATTCTGTTGGGTGGGGGTGGAATCGCCATTGCATTACTGCTTTTAGCCTAAGACCTAGCTCTGTGAGACCCGCGTGTTGTGTCTATTTTTACTTTGTGACCGTCAGTCGTAGGTCCCATCCCCTTATCCCAGTAGCAGTGCCCGGGCAGGCCACTTTTCCCATTTGTCACTAAAGCCCACATTAACCTTGTTACAGGACGAGAGGGAGAAAGTTGTCTGAGAACTTTTGACTGTGGCCCTGGACTTTGCTGTGCTCGTCATTTTTGGACGAAAATGTGTAAGCCAGTCCTTTCGGAGGGACAGGTCTGCTCCAGGAGAGGTCATAAAGACACTGCTCAAGCTCCAGAAATCTTCCAGCGTTGCGACTGTGGCCTTGGACTACTGTGTCGAAGCCAACTGACCAGCAACGGGCGGCATGCACGGTTAAGAGTATGCCAAAAAATCGAAAAGCTGTAAATATCTCAGCATAAGGAAGAAGCCTCGTTGCATTCGAGCTCAGTCTTGGACATGAACTTTCAAATGCCTCCATACACATCTCTCCTAAAACCACATCTTGCAGCAAGCAAAATAGCCTGAAACTAGAGAACTGAGATGATGGCCTTGTGATGAATGAGACCAGCATTAGCTTTTTGTCTGTTTTTCCAGAAAACCAATGAGATTCTGTAACAAAAAAATTTATTTCTAATCTAGGGACTCAATTAATTCAAATCTTTAAGCATTGAAATTGTATGTATTTAAGGTATACAGCGTGATGTCTTGAAATACATATAGTATAGTTGAGCTACATCTCTCTCTCCAAATAAATCTTTAAGCAATTTCTGGTGAAGGCTGGTGCCTGACAGTATCCTGGGGGGGAAAATGATAGCATCTGAAGTTAAAAGTAAATTAATTCTTTTATCTTACCAGGGAAAATTATCACAGCAAATACTGTATTTTTCCTTAAAAACCCTATTGTTTATTTCCATTCATTTCTTGGAAAGGAAATGGCATTTTACTACAAAATAATTTGGTTAATAAAGAAGTTTCAAAAAGTAATATCTTATGTCTGTATAGTCCTTTGCAAGTTATAAAGCATTTTTACATGTTGTCGGTAGCTTTACTTACCATTTGATGACTTTTTATATTTATATAATTTTAATATTTGAAAGGCAGGGCTTTCAAGGAGTGTTACTTATACATTTTGGCCACTTGCACTTAAAAGTTAGCCCAGAGGAAAACTCAGGCAAAAAAGTGAAGTTTTTGTATGAAGTTTCAAAGGCTAGATTTTTGTGCATACAAGTGGTTGTGCTTAGGAAAGCTCTTTCTAGTGAATTTCAAGCAAGTGCTACGGATTTCACTTCAGAGATAAACCATATGCCTGTTTTTCTATTCAGGTTATAAGTATATATTACAAGATCAATGATATGGTTTGGACGTTTGTCCCCTCTGTATCTCACATTGAAATGTGACCTCCAGTGTTGGAGTGGGGCCTGGTGGGAGGTGACTAGACCATGGGGGCGGATTCCTCATGAATGGCTCAGCACCATCCTCTTGGTGATAAGTGAGTTGTTAGTTCACACAAGATCTGATTGTTTAAGAGTGTGGCACCTCTGTCTCTCTCATTCCTGCTTTCGCCATGTGAAGTGCCTGCTCCTGCTTCATCTCCCACCACGAGCAAAACCTTCCTGAGGCCTCCCAAGAAGCTTAGCAGATGCCAGTGCCATGCTTCCTATATAGTCTACAGAACCATGAGCCAATTAAACCTTTTTCTTCTTTTTTTTTTGAGACAGAGTCTCACTCTGTCCCAGGTTGGAGTGCAATGGTGCAATCTCGGCTCACGGCAACCTCTGCCTCCTGGGTTCAAGGAATTCTCCTGCCTCAGTCTGCTGAGTAGCTGGGATTACAGGTGTGTGCCACCATGCCCAGCTAATTTTTGTATTTTAGTAGAGACAGGGTTTCACCATGTTGGCCAGGCTGGTCTTGAACTCCTGACCTCATGGTCCACCGGACTCAGCCTCCCAAAGTGCTAGGATTACATGCAAGAGCCACCGCGCCCGGCCAATTAAACCTTTTTGTTTCATAAACTACCCAGTCTCCAGTATTCTTTTATAGCAATGTGAGAATGGACTGATACAATCAAATACGGGCCCAACAAAAAATTACACTTATAAAGGTCCCTAGTTACTGTTTTTTTCTTTGAGATGGAGTCTCACTCTGTCACCCAGGCTGGAGTGTAGTGGTGCGATCTCAGCTCACTGCAACCTCCACCTCCAAGTTCAGGCAATTTTCCCACCTCAGACTTCTAAGTAGCTGGGATTATAGACATGTGCCACCACTCCCAGCTAGTTTTTATATTTTTGGTAGAAATGGGGTTTCACCATGTTGGCCAGGCTGGTCTCCAACTGCTGACCTCAGGCTATCCGCCTGCCCCAGCCTCCCAAAGTGCTGGGATTACAGGCATGAGCCACCGCACCTGGTTTCTAGAAAATATTGAACAATCTTCCTGAGGCTAGCTTCTGGTTGTTCCTTAATTAACCAATTTGTGATCAGTAGGTAGGGGTAACACGGTTTACAGCACAGAGCAGAATATGAGAAAATAAAAACTTCCATTCCAGATCTGCTATGATCTCATATTTCTACCAAACCCATAGTAAATTATGATCATGAATATGAAAATTTAAACATATTTGCGAAGTAAATAAGAACATCATCCAATAACAGTACAAGAGATTTTATTGACTACATTGCAAGCTAAAGCATGAAGAAGAAACGGTCATTTAAAAACACCAAAGACCCTTACATAGCAAAGGTTAAGAAATAAATTAAGACTCCTGTTGGGCTTTGTCTGCCAGGGAAGCTATAGGCCTCATTCGCTCCGGTCCTTGGGTTCTCGGTATTTCCACTGGATGTAATCAAAGATGTCTTTCTCACTATCCACTGGCAGCGGTTCTCCAGCAACTCCTGCAAGTACAGAGAGAAAAAACTTACTGTAAGAGCCAGTTTTGTAATTTAGTTATAGAGGGGTTCAGGATTAAGAGTTGTGTGGGACGGGCCAGGCGTGGTGGCTCATGCCTGTAATCCCAGAACTTTGGGAGGCTGAGGTGGGTGGATCACGAGGTCAAGAGATCGAGACCATCCTGGCCAACATGGTGAAACCCTGTCTCTACTTAAAATAAAAAAATTAGCCGGGCGTGGTGGCACACACTTGTGGTCCCAGCTACTTGGGAGGCTGAGGCAGAAGAATCACTTGAACCTAGTAGGCAGAGGTTGCAGTGAGCCGAGATTGGCCACTGCACTTCAGTCTGGTGACAGAGCAAGACTCCGTCTCAAAAAAAAAAAAAAAAAAAAAAAGAGTTGTGTGGGACTTGCTTTCATAAGAAAAAAGAAAATGGTAACCAAGTCACTAAAAATAAAAAAAAGACACTGGCTGGGCACAGTGGCTCATACCTGTAATCCCAGCATTTTAGGAGGCCGAGGCAGACGGATCACCTGAGGTCAGGAGTGTGAGACCAGCTTGACCAACACGGAGAAACCCCATCTCTACTAAAAATACAAAATTAGCTGGGCATGGTAGCGCATGCCTGTAATCCCAGCTACTCGGGAGGCTGAGGCAGGAGAATTGCTTGAACCCAGGAGGCGGAGGTTGCGGTGAGCTGAGATTGCGCCACTGCACTCCAGCCTGGGTAACAAGAGCGAAACTCCGTCTCAAAAAAAAGACACTGACCATGTCCATCCTCTCCCAGGAGCCTGTGCTGGAGCTTTGTCTCGTGTGTTACCAGTGCCACAAAGGGAAACCGGGGATCCCAGCTAGGGCCACTCAAGTCATCCTCACTCATGGCTGTCCTCTCTGCTGGAGCCACTGTGTATTATATAAAATACTCTAATGAGTTCTTGGACTAGCAGCACTGGCATTATCTAGAACAAGTTTATCCAGACCATGGCCCACATGTGGCCCAGCACAACTTTGAATGTGGCCCAACACAAATTCGTAAACTTTCTTAAAACACGATGAGATTTTTTTTTAAAAAAAACACCTTTTGTGATTTTTTTAAAAAAGTTCATCAGCCATCGTGCTAGTATATTTTATGTGTGGCCCAAGACAATTATTCTTCTTCCAATGTGGCCCAGGGAAGCCAAAAGATTGGAAATCCTTGATCTAGAAGCTTACTAGAAATGCAGAATTCTGAGCCCCACTGCAAGCCCACAGAATTAGAATCTGAATTTAGTGAGGTCCCTGTGTTACTGGTATGCACAGTTAATTGTGAGAAGTACTGCCCTTGTTTATCAGAGATGAAAGCCTTATTTTACACTTTGAGGACAAAATGACAAAAATCCATTCTCCTATAGTAAACCACTCGGTATATTGTGAAATGTTAACAGGACCCATTAAGCATAGATTCTTTGAAAATTCTTTAAAAGCATGGGACCAAAGATACTGTGAATGCAAAGTGTGTGGCACTGAAAACAATGATACTTAAGTTCTACACTAACTGGCACAGAAACTACACTAACTGGCATAGTTACTAGAAGGCTTTTAGGGAAACTACATTTGCTAAACCAAAGTATCTTTGAAAATAACCTTCTCTCCAGATGAGAGATGATCTCTAATACAGACATGGATACTCACCAGTGACTCCCAAGGGACGGATGGTATACTCATTGATTGTGAAGCCCTTTTCTAGGGCATAAGCCCTCATATTCTTATTGAAAATATCACTCCCAGTGAAATAGAGAACACCACAGTAATACTGATCTTTGGGTATCAACCTAAAAAAAGTGGACGGTAGATACATTTTTTTACTACGCATTTCGAGTTTAGCAAATATAGGACTCCTAAAATTAACAAGGAACAAAATACCTAAAATAAGCCTAAGCGGTCTAATAACTTGGAGAAGACTATCATTAGGTAGACTGCTCAAATCACTCCAACCTTGTAATTTGTTTAGGTTTCAGTAAACTTTGTTCTGAAAGAGGTGTGGAGAAATGAAATTGCATTATCACTTATTACAACTAACTTAGCCCAGGCAGGAAATGACTTTTGAGCTGTGGAAGGCATCATGGTGAGGTGCAAATCTAGAGAAAATAAATCAGATTCTGTAGACAGTCATTATTCTTTACATACTTTGGAGCTAAACACTGCATTTGGCAAGAACATATGGCTCTTGAGAGTAAAAAGAGGCTCTAGATATGAACGTGAATTCTAACATACAAACAGGGAGAAAACAAGACAAGTTGGGAAAAATTAACAGGTCAGCAACAAAGTCTGAACAATACCTGATATCAATTCTTCTGTGTGGATATTCTTTCTCATCATTTTTACTGGAAAGTTGGCAAACACCCTAAAATGAATATTTTAAACCATGTTTAAAGATTTTCTAAACTTAAGGCTTAATTTTAATCAAGTAAAACACAAGGTCATTTTTGTTTTTAGTGCTGGCAGCTCTAGAATTCTGAGCACTTTTAACTTAGCAGCTTCTGTGAGCGATAGACTATCACCACCTGTCTATTACGCTTCATGATAATCAGACAACTACACAAAACACAAACGAGGATTCTCATTATGAGGATTTGGCCTTTGCATGACTCTAAACAAGAAACTCATCAAAGAAAACACTGAAGATGAAACACAGAGATCAAGATAAACAGAAGAGAGCAACGTGGAAGAAACCATCATTATGCAGGAAGAAGAAAACAAAAGACAGCACCAGTAATAGTCGCGGATACCCAGAGATACTCTATCTGTGAAGTAAGAACAGAACACTACAGAAATCCCTCGGGGAAAGGGTTAACTCAAAATTTACAATGATAGGTAGCAGAAGTAAAAGAGTTTGAAATTGAAGACATCTCTCAGACACTACAAGGGAGAAAGACATAGAAAATAAGAAAAATATGAGATAAGAAAATGAGAGGATCACTTTCTTCCTTCTCCATAGGTGAGTTTTCATTATATGTCTACAGTTTTCAAACAAAAGTTATCCAAGTCTGTTTTATCTTTTCTCTTTCCAGAAAGATGGGCAAAAAATCTGGACTGGTCAGTAACCCATACACATGTAAAACAAGCTATAAACACCACCAAATTTCCAATTAAAAGTGTCAAATGCTACATTCTAAGAAAAATACACAAGTGACAGGCTTCTGGTCCCCAAGAGTGGTGAAGTTAACATACATGCCACTAAAAGTCATACTTCTTCACTCAGTAAAATAGGAAAATTAAAATCTAAACTAATTCTTTAGCTGTTCTTACGGAAGAAAGATGAATGAAACACATTTACCTTCAAAATATGAAACCGACCTTCTTAGGCACTGACAAGTTCCAACTCAACTTCCACGTTCAAGTGGATCAGAATCATTTCCACCTGGAATTACCAGGCGGCATTACCCTGCGGATGCGGATGTCTAGATGCCACAGGGAATGATCTTGTTGTTTGCCACGTCAGTAATAGGATTTTATCTCATGGCTTTGTTCCTTTCCTCAAGGCTAATTTTATTTCCTGCACTTTTTTTGAAGTGCTAACGTTAAAGAATTTCTCTGTTTTACTGTAAATTCTTTATTAGATTGAGTGGATTAGCTTTGTTTGGCATTTCATTTGGGCAGCTTCATGCTGAGTATCTAAAATAAAGCCTCCTTCATTTCCTTGGGGTAACCATGGTATCTCCTATTGTCCCTTCAACTCTGACTGCACGTATTTCACAGAAAATCACCCAAGGCCAAACTTAGACAAAACACATTTGGAATGGCACTCACCTTTTATAAAACAATAGTTAAATGCAGAGGAAACTGTTGTTTTCTTCTGAACGTTTTTATATTCACAGGAAGAACAGCTCAATTACCTAAAGACTGTACCTTGTACAAGATGATCTGGAGAAACCATGGCTTTCCTACGGTTTGATTACTAATAGCTTAAAGGAATTTGTGTCTTGAAGATAACTTGAAAAACACATGGATAGGCATACCTTTAAGACTAGTCAGTGGTGATAGCAAGAAGAGGTTTTGCAAAAAACGGGATATGGAATGAGAATGGTTTATTTCACTACATAAGTTGAATTCATTTTCCAGGCAACTTCCTTTCAGAAGCCTAAAGCTCTTAGCTTCTTCGGATACCTTGCTCACGCTCATCTCCATAGGCTTGCTGCTCGGACTCCTGCCTAGCTCCCTCTTCCCCCAGATACCTGCCTAGCTCCCTCTTCCCCCAGATACCTGCCTAGCTCCCTCTTCCCCCAGATACCTGCCTAGCTCCCTCTTCCCTCAGATACCTGCCTAGCTCCCTCTTCCCTCAGATACCTGCCTAGCTCCCTCTTCCCTCAGATACCTGCCTAGCTAACTCCCTCTGTCTCTCTGTATAAGTCTCATGTTCTCAATGAGGCTGCCTCCAACCACACTATTTAATACTGACTCCTGCACTCCCCTCTTCACTACATTCTGTTCTTCCTTTTTAAAAAATAACACTACCCTAACCTATAATTCACATATTTATGTTCACTGTTAACTATCAGTCCCTTCCCATAATCCTCAAATATGAGTTTTACTTAAATTCATGGATACATTCCAAGCTTTGAGAACAGTGCCTGGAGTGTAGGAGATGCTTGTACAGATTTGCTGAGGTGACTGAATACAACTTCCCGCCCTGGGGGAGCTCACTTTCCTCATTTCGTTCTCCTTTCATGTTGCGATCCTCTCTCTCTATCCCTTCTTCTGTGTCCCAAGCTAATCCTTACCAGGTCACCTTCCTCTCCAGATCCATCTCCACACAGATGATATCTTATATTTGTGCAGCTCTCTTTGTGCAACTCTTAGAAGATCCAGTATCTCTGAAATTGTGCAACTTCTTATTTGTACATCAAATATTTGTATAAATTCTTCAAAGTTTCCAGATGTATTATTTAACTTTGATCTGCATAATGGTCTTCTGACGTAGGGCAAATATCAATTTTAAAGGTAAAACTCAGGCCTTCTAAAAGTAAAGCCACCTCCCCAATGCCACACAGTTATGGAGCCAGAAGACCGCCTATCTTCTGTATGCAAATCTATTTTTCTACAATGAAAGATACAAACCACCTCTTAACTGTCTCCAAAATTGACTTGAGAGTTGACCTAGAGTGCTTCTCTTCCTAACAATGATTACAAATGTCAAAATAGCACACTCAAATATGGTATTCTTTAAGTTCCAGGGAATAAGAACCACAGGTATAACATCCAAACTTTGTCAAAAACCACCTGCTAAGATGGATTCCTATGTGGCAGCATAAAGGACTTAGCTTCTTGTTCTTATTGTCACCCGAGTCTTCTATACTTTAAAGACAAATAAACAAAGGCAGTCTCCTTGTTTTCTTCTGGAAATATGTCTGGGGGATGCCTTTCCTGGCAATACTTCCAGATGTGCTGCCAGATATATGACTGAAAGACTGGAAGATAAGACAGGGCATGGTTCCTACAATCCCAGCTCTATCCTACAATGGGTGGGTGGCTTAGTCTTTTCTGTGGCACATGTACAGTGAGATCTGAACTGCTCTAATCTCTAGCAGTCACTGGGATTTGGCTGCCCTTGCACTTCCCAGGCAAAGGGTTTCCTTTCTTTGATTGAGCAACTACTGGGATAATCCAAGTCCACCACTATCAACAAGATCACACAGATTTGGCTACCCACCTTTCCTTTTCAGGTTACACCCAGCCCACTAGCTTATACTTTTTCCTTGTTTTTTTTTTTTTTTTTTTTTTTTTTTTTTTTTTTTGAGAGAGAGTCTTGTTCTGTCGCCTAGGCTGGATGAAGCGCAGTGGCAAGATCTCAGCTCACTGCAACCACTGCCTTCTGGGTTCAAGTGATCCTTCCACCTCAACCTCTTGAGTAGCTGAGACTACAGGTGCCTGCCACCATGCCTGGCTAATATTTGTATTTTTAGTAGAGATGAGGGTTTCCCCATGTTGGCCAGGCTCGTCTTGAACTTCTGACCTCAGGTGATCCAACTGCCTCAGCCTCCCAAAGTGTTGGGATTACAGGCATGAGCCATAGCGCCCAGCCCTTTTACCTTGTATTCCTGCTAGCTGGATTCCTCCAGCCTTTGTTGGTTTTTCCTCTGGATTTCTCCTCGAGCATAGGAGAACACCATTAAGACTATAAAAAATGCTTCTGCCACAGTACTGTAGAAACACTTTCCTGGTCATTAACTGAAAATACTTGGCACACTTCCCAGTAAGGACTTCTAGTGACTTTCACAGAGATGATACTGGAGGAAGAGATTTAGGCCAGAGAGGTCCCAAGAACATGCCCAGACATAGCAAGACACTTTTCTACTGTGCAAAACATCCAACTTGTCTAGTAGATATTGTTTTTAGGATTTTATCTGACTGAATATTCCTTAAATGTAAGATTCATGCACATTCATTTTGAGTGAATTAAAATCCATCTAAATATGAAAAGGCTGTCTTATTTTTAATACCATCTCATGTATGTATATACTTTTGGGCACAGAGTAAGACTTCAAAACCTGACAGAGTCAAGAGAACAAATCAGAGATTTAATTTCCAAAGACTGACTAGAAGCTTTACTTGACTTTTATCTTTCCAGAGTTCATTTGGAAGCATTGTTAAAGTGTGACCAGCTTAGAAAATACACTTTCACAGCCTACTAATTCACCATGTTGAACTTAATGATATGATTTTGTGTACGTGTGTGGGTTAAATATACACAACACATAATTTACCATCATTTTTTTTTCTTTTTTGAGATGGGGTCTTGCTCTGTCACCCACGCTAGAGTGCAGCGGTACAATCATGGCTCACTATAACCTCGAACTCCTGGGCTCAAGCCATTCTCCCACCTTAGCCTCCCAAGTCTCTGGGATTATAGATGTGAGCCACTGGGCCTGACTACTATTTTAACCAGTTTTAAATGTACCATTCTGTGGCATTAAGTACATTCACATTGTTGTACAACCATCACCACCATCCATCTCCAGAATGTTCCATCCTCCCCAACGGAAACTCTGTGCCATTTAAACACAAACTCCCTGTTACCCTCTCCTTCCAGGCCCTGGCAAACACCCCTCTACTTTCTGAATGATGTGATAATTTAATTATTTTTCTCAACTATATTCTACTTTTAGCTAAAAGCCTTGTTAAACCTATGCACTCAGACTTAGTAACTGTAGCATGTCCACTCTCCAAAAGCACAGTCTTTTTCCTTTCAGTCATATAACCTAGGAAAAGTAGAATGTGGAGAAAAATTGACTCAAATGATGTATATAAGTGACCAGAACACTTAATGACACCTTAAAATAGAAGTAAGAGGCTGGGCACAGTGGCTCATGCATGTAATCCCAGTACTTTGGGAGGCCAAGGAGGGTGGATCACTTGAGCTGAGGAGTTTGAGACCAGTCTGGGCAATATGGTGAAACCCCATGTCTACAAAAAATACAAAAATTAGCTGGGCATGGTGGTGCACACCTGTAGTCCCAGCTACTCAGGAGGCTGAGGTGAGAGGATTGCTTGAACCCAGAGGTTGAGGCTGCAGTAAGCCATGTTTTCACCACTGTGCTACAGCTTAGGTGACAGAGAAAGACCTTGTCTCCAAAAAAAAAAAGTAGTAAGAATCTTAATCCTAGGCTGGGCATGGTGGCTCATGCCTGTGATCCCAGCAGTTTGGGAGGCCACGGCAGGCAGATCACTTGAGGTCAGGAGTTCGAGACCAGCCTGGCCAACACAGTGAAACCTGGTCTCTAATAAAAATAAAAAAAATTAGCTGGGCGTGGTAGCGGGAGCCTGAAATCCTGCTACTCCAGAGGCTGAGACGGGAGAATCATTGGAACCTGGGTGGCAGAGGTTGCAGTGAGCTGAGATCACCCCACTACACTCAAGCCTGGGTGATGAGAGTGAAACTCCATCTCAAAACAAATAAACAAAATCTTAATTTTAGATTTCTATCTGCCTTCCTGTTGGTGTTCATATAGGACCATTTATTAATCTGTTTTTAATCCACTAGCCATTCATCTTGAATTACTAAGTCTTAATTCCTCCCTAATCAACTTCCCTCATTATCATTCCATGTAACATGTTTCTTCCCGAGTGTTCTATCACAGACCCTGATGACTTTTCTTTCTTTGGTGTTGAAATAGATTAATACTTTTCAATCAATTCTAACTTAACTTACTGAAGAATTCTGAGTCAGAGAATATGAGAACCATTTGCTATTTCAGGGAAAAACTTACTTTGTGTCAAAGTCATTACTGATACTTTCAAAAAGCAGATTATGCCTAATTAACTATTATGATGACATAGATTATTTGCAAGTGGAGAATTAAAAGAAAATTTCTTCCTAAAATATTCTGAGTAGTTATGAAAATCAGGCATCCTGCTGATTATTTTTCTTTCAGGTCTCATGGATAGTCTATTTGTTGACTGTAATTCAAAGCTACCATGAAGTCATACACTCAGAATGGTGCTAACTCTAACAAGTACTTACCATGAACTTTGTCTCACCCTTCGACAGGGTATCTGTGATAAAATGAACTTTTTGTAACTGCTCCACAACCTGATGTAATAATTTTGGCTGTAGAATCATAATTAGGGAATAAGAAAAAGAGTAATTACTTTGTAATGGGAAGAAAACATTTCACGATATTTTTAGAGACAGAGTCTTGCTATATTGCACAGGATGGAGATTGTGCTATTCACAGGTACAGTCATGGCAAACTATAGCCTTGAACTCCTGGACCTAAGTGATCCTCCCACCTTAGCGTCCAGAGTACCAGGAACGACATCTCGCCTGGCTAAGAAAATCTTTTTTTTTTTTTTTTTGCAGGGAATCGAACCTGGCAAGAAAACATTTTTAACATGAGTTTTCTAATTATTTGTGGAGAAATCTCTATGTTTTTAATGTTCCGAGCAAGTACCTTTTCCCTCTAATAGAAAATTCATCTTATCAAATAAAACATATTTTTAGAAACCACTGTTTAAGGTACTAGGATTGTTAAAACAATTATTAGTTGTATTTATCTGTTTCCTTAAATCAAAGAGTTTTGCTGTTCTTGAAATGGCTCATGGGAAAAAAATGAATCAAAGAGTCAGCTGTTTCATCTTTCAAAGGCATGTTCTCAAATAAAAAATGTTTTGCCTTCGCAGTTTTCTAATAGAAGTAAGGTTTCTCAATATTCCATTTTTTAAGAAAAAATATTCCTTGAATGCAAACCTGATTATAGTATTTCTAAAGTATTTATGACAGACAGTAAATCATTCTAAAACTATTATATTAAACATCATCTCTTTCGGCCGGGCGTGGTGGCTCACGCCTGTAATCCCAGCACTTTGAGAGGCTGAGGCAGGCAGATCACAAGGTCAGGAGTTTGAGACCAGCCTGGCCAATATGGTGAAACCCTGTCTCTACTAAAAATACAAAAGTTAGCTGGGCATGGTGGTAGGCGCCCGTAGTCCCAGCTACTCAGGAAGCTGAGGCAAGAGAATTGCTTGAACCCGGGAGGCAGAGGTTGCAGTGAGCCGAGATTGTGCCACTGCACTCCAGCCTGGGAAACAGAGTGAGACTCTATCTCAAAAAAAAAAATGTCATCTCTTTCAAATGTCAGACTGTCCTTTGAGCTCCTCACGGAAGAACAATAGGTATCCCCTTTGAGAACTTTGCCTTTCACAGGATTCAATCAGTACAAAGCTCTTCAGCAGATTTTTCAGGAAGGCGAAAACAAAACTTACTCTGAAAATATGCAACTATCATTTACAAAGTGAGATACAGCATTGTGTAAGACTGAGTGCACTGATTATAAACTCTGAGGCACCTGTTTGGTTGATTCTGAAGTGAAGCTTGGATGGGTCAGGAGAACATCCATGTCACCACTGGACTCTGCACCTGTGATGACAAAAAACACATATGAGATTGTCCACATAAATGTATCAATTGGGCAAATGGAACCAAGGTGATGACACACAGAAGAGCCTTACTTCTTACAGCCTAACTTTCTATTTCACTGTGCTTCATAGTCAGAATTAGTTAAAAGATTTCAATTTTCTGTCCAACTATTCAGGTGTATTGATGTAGACAGCAGAATCTGTGATGACAACAGTAATCGGCATTAGACATTGCATACAAAGGGTTAATTTAATGTGTTAAAAATGCACCTAAGTAACTACTCACTAATGAATTAAAACAGTACTTTAAAAAACACCTATGAACAATTCTATTTGTAAAAATTTCAAATCAAACAATATACTCTAACTCTATAAAGGATAATCAGAAAACACATTTTGGCCAGGCATGGTGGTTCATGCCTGTAATCCTAGCACTTTGGGAGGCTGAGGTCAGAGGATCACTGAGCCCAAGAGTTCGAGACCAACCCAGTCAACATAGAGAGACCCAGGCTCTCTGTCTCTTTTTTTTCTCTTTTTTTTTTTTTTTAAAGAAAACTCATATCAATTCTTATAACTGAATTCAATTAATAAATGTTATTACTATTATGGTATCATGGATACACAGCACTTTATCATGATTTAGGTTTTGGTCTTGATCTATACTCTACAACCACATGGCTTTAGGCAAGTTATATACAGCTATTTAAACCTTTCTTTTCTACATTCTATGAAATTATGCCTTCACTTAGATGGAACTTTTTCATTTTACTTTTTTTTTTCAGTATTGGAAATGAAGACTCTTCATTCCTCTAGACCTCAGTTTCCTTATATGTAAACTACTAAAAACTACTTCATATGCTATTGTGTAAAAACATCCACTATAGTGCCTGGCATATAGCATAAAATAATCCAATCTCTCTCCTTGCTTTCATTTTGGTAAGTACAATATAGGCCAAGCATACTGTTGGTATCTGTGTGATCCTCCCACTTTTGGCCTCCCAAAATGCTGAGATTAAAAGCATGAGCCACAGCACCCTAACCAAATATTTAAATATAAAGAAGACTAGGCCGGGCACAGTGGCTCATGCCTGTAGTCCTAGCACTTTGGGAGGCCAAAGTTGGTGGATCACTTAAGGTCAGGAGTTCAAGACCAGCCTGGACAACATGGTGAAACCCCTTTTCTACTAAAAAACAAATACAAAAATTAGCCTGGTATTGTGGTGCATGCCTGTAATTTCAGCTGCTCAGGAGGTTGAGGCAGAAGAATTGTTTGAACCTAGGAGGCAGAGGTTGCAGTGAGCCAAAACCGCACCACTGCACTCCAGCCTGGGTGACAGAGCGAAACTCCATCTCAAAAAATAAGAACAAGACTAGACTCAGTGTGTACTGGACATACATGGAAGTTATTTTCATAAAGAAAATTATACTGTCTTCTCTTCTTCTCACTTCCTTCTCCTAAAAGCTGCATGTCTTTTCACCATCCACCAACAAAAATGTTTCACTTTATTTAAAAAATCAAACACAAACTGTATGAGCACAAGAGAAACAACCCAAGGGTCCATTAATAGGGGACTGGCTAAATAAATGAGCATGATACATGTGTACAACTGAATGTTATGCAGCTAAAAAAAAATAAGGGGCCGGGTGCGGTGGCTCATGGCTGTAATCTCAGCACGTTGGGAGGCTGAGATAGGTGGATCACTTGAGCCCAGGAGTTCGAGACCAGCCCAGGCAACATAGTGAAACCACATCTCTACCAAAAATAAAAAAAATTAGCCAGGGATGGTGGCATGTGCCTGTGGTCCCAGCTACTCTGGAGGCTTAAGTGGGAGGATCACTTCAGCCCAGGAGGCGCAGGTTGCGGTGAGCCGAGATCACACCACTATACTCCAGCCTGGGCAACAGAGTGAGACCCCATTTCAAAAAAATAAATAAGGAAGTTTTCTATATATTGATATGGAAAAATCTTCAGGATGTATTTTTAAGTGAAAAAGGCAAAGTATAGTATCGTATATATATTATGTTACTTTATGAAAGAAAGGGAGGAGAATGAAGTCAAGATGGTATACTAACATTTAGTTGTATTTTCATGAAGAAACATTGCAAGAATCCACAGGAAAGTGGTTCTTAATGGGACAGGAGTAGGAGGGAGTGCACAGAGGAAGTGAGATGACTTACAGTATACCTTTTTATATGAAAGCATGTAACCATACAATATACCCCAAAAAAGTAAAAATAAAATAGAAATAAATAACTCCAGGAAGGTTGTCATAGCCAACAGAACATGCATTTGGCTTGCTGTGCCTCCAAATCTACATTTTGAAAATACAGAATCCCAGCTCCCACCCAAGGAGATTCTTATTCAGTAGATTTGTAGCAGGCTAAAACGTGTATTTTCTTCTTTCTGTTTAAGTCCTAGGTATTTCTGATGCAGACATACTTGAACAACTGGTTAACTTCATTTCTCTCATTTTGCAAGTATGGAATCCAAGACCAGGAGAGACATAATAGTGGTAGATTTGGCCTCAGACCGCAGGTCTTTTGACCCCAGTCCAACATTCTTTCTATTGATCAGTGAGTATGGACTGAGTTTTCTCTCTCCAACTCTAGATTCTTGTAGCAGCTACCCAGAGTATTTCCGATAGGCCGTCACCTACTTCCCAGACAAAACTCCATAGGTGGCCAAAGATTCAGTTCAGGTATCTACTCTGAAATGTTTTAAATAAGGTTCTTCTACTCCAATTTTAAAAGTTAGTATTTTTAAGCATATGTGAGCTTTTCAAAATTTTAAACCAGCAGGACACCAGGATTGTGTGGCTCTTAGTTTGCTCACATTCACATAGTAAGTAGAGCTCTTCTGAAGAACTTGGTTGTTATGAGAGCTGGTTTTGAATTGGTACTTCTAAGACATCATTCTTAGCTCTATTATGGAAAACTTGGGCAGGTGGGCGTGGTGGCTCACACCTGTAATCCCAGTACTTTGGGAGGCCAAGGTGAGTGGATCACAAGGCCAAGAGACGGAGATCATCCTGGCCAACATGGCGAAACCTCATCTCTACTAAAAATACAAAAATGAACTGGGCGTGGTGGTGCACGTCTATAGTCCCAGCTACTTGGGAGGTTGAGGCAGGAGAATCTCTAGAACTCAGAAGGCGGAGTTTGCAATGAGCCAAGATCACACCACTGCACTCTAGCCTGGCAACAGTGTGAGACTCTGTCTTTAAAAAAAAAAAAAACCTTGGAAAATAAGAAAGGTAAATAAAGAAAACTGCCCACAACTTCACAATTATCTAGCTAGACAACCATTACTAGCATTTCAATATACTTAAATCCATTTAATAAATTTTGTTTTAACTAGTCATTAAGATATCATCCTGTAATAAAATCAGGATGAATTTCCCCTAGTTACATATTCCCATCTACAAATAAATACCCTTAACTAATGGGTCTTGGTGAGTCTATAAAGTACCACAAATTACATCCTCTTAATCTAAGTTCTTAACATACATTAGGCAATTTTAACATCAGGGCATAAATAACCCAAGATTAGGAAGCAGGTTACCTCTTCTGAAACTGCCACAGACTGTAGCAATATATTCAGAATCCACTTTTTTAACTTCATTTAGTACAATATCCTAATAGAAGAAAAATTAAGTCAGTATTGTCCCAAAATGGCTTTTCACCAAGTGACACTCTCAATTCTAATCAAAGAATATAATTTGACACATCTTACTTGCATTTGTAACATCTCTTCACGAGGAATTCTTTTTTCAAAGTCCCCAAAATATCTATAAAGACAGAATAAGTAGACAAAAGATTTCTGTAAAATTTATTCAGTGCTGGCTATGCAGCAGGTCATATTTTTTTTTGAGACCGAGTCTTGCTCTGTCACCTAGGCTACAGTGCAATGGTGCAATCTTGGCTCACTGCAACCTCCACTTCCCGGGTTCAAGCAATTCTCCTGCCTCAGCCTCCCAAGTAGCTGGGATTACAGGCACGTACCACAACGCCCAGCTAATTTTTGTATTTTTAGTAGACAGGGGGTTTCACCATTTTGGTCAGGCTAGTCTCGAACTCCTGACCTTGTGATCCGCCCACCTCGGCCTCTCAAAGTGCTGGGATTACAGGTGTGAGTCACCGTGCCCAGCCAATTTTTGTAAAATTTAAATCTTCTTAAAAATTAAATTGCCTTGGCCGGGCACGGTAGCTCACACCTGTAGTCCCAGCACTTTGGGAGGCCGAGGCAGGCGGATCACAAGGTCAGGAGATCGAGACCATCCTGGCTAACCTTGTCTCTACTAAAAATACAAAATTTAGTTGGGCATGGTGGCATGCACCTGTAGTCCCAGCTACTTGGGAGACTGAGGCAGGAGAATCGCTTGAACCTGGTAGGCGGAGGTTGCAGTGAGCCAAGATTGTGCCATTGCACTCCAGCCTGGGGGACAGAGTGAGACTCTGCCTCAAAAAAAAAATAATAATAATAATTAAATTGCCTCTTATAACAATTCTTCATGTCATATCAGCAGATCATTCTCATGAATCAAGACTAGAATGAATTCACTGAAACTATAACAGCAAAATTGGGGGTAGGGTAAATGGGGGAAGGTTTATTCCTAAATTGGATCAAAATCCTTAAGTGTCATTCTTTGTAATATTCCAAAGACTCCATCTAAACTCATTTGTAAATAAGCTACATATTCATGTAACAAGTAAATAGTAAATAAATATATTTAAGTTAGGGCATATTTTCAAAGTAGACTGCTCTCTACTGACAAGGCAAGGGGTTACAGTTTACCACTCTTACATCCTGCAAAATTGTATTTTCAAATACTATCTTGCAACATGGATGAACTCAGGCAACAATATGCTAAGTGAAAGAAGTCAGTCACAAAAGACACAGATTGCATGACTTCATTTACATTAAGTGCCCAGAATAGGCAAATCCGTAGAGACTGAAAGTAGATGAGTAGTTGCCCAGGTCTCAGGTGCGGGTAGGGGAGGCGATGGGGGAATGACTAGTAATAGGTACAGGGTTCTTTTTGAGATAACACAAATATCCTAAAACTGACTGAGTGATGGCTGCACAACTCTGTGAATATACTAAAAGTCACTGAATTGTATATCTTAAGAGTTGTACAAAATATGAAAAGTCACTGAATTGTATATTTTAAATGGATAGATTATAGGACATAGGAATTACTACAAGTCATTGGATTGTGTATTTTAAATAGATGATTATAGGATATATGAATTGCATCTCAATAAGGCTGTCAGACAAGTATTAACTAAGTGTGAAACAACGTCTAAGCACATGCTTCAGCACGATGAAGGGCTTGTTCAGACAATTCTTAACCAAACCGGTTCTTCAGAAGACCTCCATTTACTACAGAAATGCCAGGAAAGCAAGAACCATACCATCCTGGTCTCTTTCTGGCTCAAGATTTTGGAATGGTAGTGTAAGTTTAAAATACTATGGTAGGCTGGGTGCGGTGGCTGACACCTGTAATCCCAGCATGTTGGGAGGCTGAGGTGGGCGGATCAACAGGTCAGGAGTTCAAGACCAGCCTGACTAACATGGTGAAACCCCATCTCCACTAAAAATACACAAATTAGCTGGGTGTGGTGGCGCATGCCTGTATCCCAGCTACTCAGGAGGCTGATGCAGGAGAGTCACTTGAACCTGGGAGGCAGAGGTTGCAGTGAGCCAAGATCATGCCACTGCACTCCAGCCTAGGCAACAGAGTGAGACTCCATCTCAAAACAAAAAATTATGATAAAGCATCAACAGGAAAATTCAAAAGGTTATTAGGACCGAATCGCCAACAACACTATAAAATGCCAGAAGACATATATAGAGTGCTTATGTATTTTAACTATAAATAATTAGAAAGCAGGTTCCCAAACTATATCTGGCACACAAAACAATTATTGATGCTGATATAGAAACATGCCTACTAGTTATTCCTGTATGGTTATTTAGGTGTGAGGTTTTTCCTTTTTTTTAAAGTTAGTTTTTCACAGTCATGTCCTATCTTCAGGTAGATTACAAACTCCTTAATATCTACACTGAACCTCTCTGTATCTTTACCCCAGACCTAGTGCAGTGCTTTGTACAATGTGAGCATGAAATAAACACCCGCTGACTGGCTGATACACTCAGTCCTAGATATTTTAAAAGGAAGTTCCCTGTTAAAGCAAAAAAAAAAAAGAGAAATCCTTAAAACAAGTAAACTAGAAAGCAAAAGCGAAAGCACTATGTGAACACAGGCAGATACTCTACAAAATTTCACAAATCTTAGCACTTCTGAATAGAAAAATGGTTGTGGTTTAGCTAAGTTTGAAGAGTCCTTTGGTGTATAAAAGAATGTCTATAAACATTTTATTTTTATATCTCAAGAATCAAAAGAAAATTTGTTGTCTTACTTCAGCCCAATTCGCTGATGATGGTTCAATTTATCTTCATTTTTTCTGAGATCTGTATAGAAGATAAATAAAGTTGACATGTTAATTCAAATGCTTTTGGGGGAAAATGCTAAACTCAATGACTCTTTTTACAAAGAACCACCTGGGGAACAAATACACTGAAATGTCTGAAAACACAACAAGACAAAAATTTCACATATGAAGAGCTAGATAAAAGTGACTCTTCAAATCAACGTAGTAAAACCTAAAGGCTGATTTCATGGCCCTTTTTATTTACTGAACAAAATTTTAACTAGAGTTACATAATAAAATAGTAGATAAAACATAATAGAATCAGGCCAGGCACAATGGCTCATGCCGGTAATCCCAGCACTTTGGGAGGCCAAGGTAGGTGGATCACCTGAGGTCAGGAGTTCGAGACCAGCCTGGCCAACATGGTGAAACCCCATTTCTACTAAAAATGCAAAAAATTAGCCAGGTGTGGTGGTGCGCCCCTGTAATCCCAGCTACTCGGGAGGCTGGGACAAGAGAATCACTTGAATCTGGGAGGCAGAAACTGCATTGAGCCAAGATCATGCCATTGCACTCCAGCCTGGGTGACAGAGTGAGACGTCATCTCAAAAAAACAAAAACAAAAACAAACGAAAAAACAGAATCACATCAAATTTTACTGACTATAGCAAAAAAAAACCTTATAAGAACCAATATGGTTTAATTTATTGTTAAGAGCAGTAACCACAACTTCTAAATGTTTTCTGATTAACTAGGTTTATTTATATTGTTCATTTGTTCATGCACTCTTTCATTCCATTAGTACCAAGTACTAGATTTGTGCAGGCATTGTGCTAAAAATCCTGTTGAAAAGAAAACTATTACTATATCTTCATTTTTTTAACTTAAAAGTTGTCAGAACATCCCATATTAAGTCTAAAAAGTGACTTAGTTCCATTCAGGTGTTCCTTTACTGGGCATGAGTCCAGCTGTGAGCCTCGTTAAAGAAACAGCAAGATAAGCACGCTTCAAAAGCAATGCCTATAAGCCCATAATATTCACAAATACACACATTCCCTCTGGAGATACAAATCGCAGAAAAATAAGCATCTTTATGAAACATAAAGCAATTGATATTTCCTACGGTTGTGTGCACACAGAAAACACTAAAGTATATGACTAACCCTGAAGTGGAAACACCGAGTGTATTATATAGATATATACAGTTATAGATATCAATAGTTGTTATTACATATCTGTGAATTATGAAATATAAAATCCAGAACAGTAGATCCTTGACACTCCCAAGAGATGCAACTCAATACCTCCAAGAAACCCATAGATTCATGACCCCTTTAGCCAATCATTTCTCTCATATAAGCTGTCTACACCACAAGCAGCAAAGTATAAACCCTCTAGAGATGCACATGTAGAGTTCATTCTCTAGCAATATGGCTCACACAAATTCTTAACTTAGTACTATTACTAATCATGCCACATAAGAGTTGGTTACCATTTTTAAGTAGTACTTACTATGTACCAAGAACTCTGCTAACTGCTTTACATGTATGATTGCATATAATCATATGAAGTGCAAATACCCATTCTGTAGGTGTGAAACTGAAGCAACACAGTCATCCCACTCTAATAAAGTAGTGGAGGTGGGATTCAAAGCCAGGTCAGTCTCCAAAACCTGTCTACCTAAACATTGGGCTGCTTGCAAATAGCTGAACTCACAAATACTGAATCTCAAATGCCATGGATATGCTGTAATGAATTTGAATGTCTACACACACCCACGAAAAGCATAAAGAGATGCTAAAGGATTTTACATGGAATTACATGGAATTACATATAAAGGATTACTATAGGAAAACATTTTATAATTACTTGTTAGGCTCTATTTTTATCACTTCTTTGAAAGCAAAAATTTCTTTAATAACCATTACATTCATGCCTGTAATCCCAGCACTTTGGAAGGCCAAGGCAGGCGGATTGCCTGAGCTCAGGAGTTCACAACCAGCCTGGGCAACACGGTGAAACCCAGTCTCTACTAAAATACAAAAAAAAAATTAGTCGGGTTGTGATGGTGAGTGCCAGTAGTCCCAGCTACTCGGGAGGCTGAGGCAGGAGACTTGCTTGAACCTGGGAGCGGAGGTTGCAGTGAGCCAAGATCGCACCTCTGCACTCCAGCCTAGGTGACAGAGAAAACTCTGTCTCAAAAAAATAAAAAAAAATTTTAAAAATTACCATTACAAATCTCTTACAGAATCTTTCTCAATAATATATAACTTAGCTTTTAATCTGATGTAAGATTTTATTGCCTAAAATTTTATTAAAGAAACAAAGGCAATTTAGATATTTGAAAAATCTGCAAATGATAACTATTTCATTGCTTTTAAGCCAAGAGGTTGGTTGTTGTTCATCTTCTTCTTTTTTTTTTTTTTTGAGATGGAGTTGCACTCCAGTCTGGGCGACAGAGTAAGACTCTGCCTCCAAGGTTCAAGCGATTCTCCTGCCTCAGCCTCCCAAGTAGTTGGGATTGCAGGCACCCAGCATGCCTCGCTAATTTTGCATTTTTAGTAGAGACGCGGTTACACCATGTTGGTCAGGCTGGTTGTGATCTCCTGACCGCAAGTGATCTGCCTGCCTCAACCTCCCAAAGTGCTGGGATTACAGGCTTGAGCCACCAAGCCCGGCACTGGGTCTTGGTCTTCTTAGTTTTCTCTGAGTTATTTACAAACCTAAAAATGTTTATGATGGTAATATAAACTATACCCTATATTTACTCGACTAGAGAGTTAAAAAGAAAATCTTATCATTTGTATCTACTGATTGAGAATGTGTTTTTCAAGTTGAAGTTTGTTAGAGTGTTAATGGTCCTTCTGGAATTAATGATCTATAGTCATACTCACCTTCTAGTGTTTTAATTCCTTCATCTACAAACTTCCTTGCAGCAGATGGACTACAAAAAGAAAAGCATTATCTCAATATTGGGGGAAACTTGGGATACTTGTAACAACCATGTCTTAATAGTAAGAAGAGTTGCTATTAAGCTAAACAAGACCTGCTAAAATGTTGTATGGCTACTTTGGTAATATTCAACTTTATCCGAAGTACTAATTCTTGAAAGTTCAATTTTTAGGAAGACAACTATGAACTCGCACATGAAAAAGATGTCTAAGCAGCTGCTGTCACAGGGCTCGTGTACGGACGGCACTTGAAAACTGTTCATTCATTGAACTAAGATTTACTGAGGGCCACTATGTGCCACATAGTCTCCTGGGCACTGAAAATATAGCAGGAATAAGAATGTAAGTGGGTAGATAGAGACGACAGATACACAAAGAAAAATACTAGGTGGATAAATTAAAATAGGATGATATAACAGTGTGGCTGGGTCCTACTTTAGACTGAGTGGTAGAAGGTCTTTGAGATGATATCTAAAAGAGACAGCTATACAGGGGATCAATGGGAAAAACATTTCAGGCAAAGGAAACAATTAGTGCAAGGGCCTAAGGCTGGCATGAGCTTGGCCTATTCAAGAGAAGAGCAAAACCAGGATGCATAGATTTAAGTGATGGTATGAGGTGCTATGGAGCAGTACACAGGTGTTACATTCTACTGTGCTGTTAGAACTGTCATGGTAGGTTTGGATTTTATTGAGTGCAATGGAAAGCTATTAGAGGACACTGCACAAAGCAATGATAAAATCTGATGTAGGTTTCTAAAAGATCACTTTGCTCATATAAAGAAATCAGAACGTCAGAAATGATTGAAGATATAGGAGGGGGGCACAAGGAACCTTAGCGATTAGCCCAACTTCTCTCTCGTTTCATAAGGAAGGACACTGAAACCTAGAAAGATATAGCGACTTGCTAAGGTTACAAATAAAGCTGGTGCTAGCATTGGGACCAGTACCCAGATTTCCTGACTCTCTTCTCACTGTATCAGTTGATAGCTAATAAAGCAGGAGCAAGGAACAGAAAGAAATGCATACACACACATATAAACACACAAGCACAACAGTCTAAGGCCACAGTGTTTCGGGACAAATAAACCTCTGTCATTCAGAAAGCTATGCAAACGCCATTGCATTGTGATACAGAAACTGATACTGATGTCAGGAAGGCAAAGCAGCATAGAAGAAACAAAACTGAACTGGGAGCCAGAAGATATGGGTTCAAATCTGGCTCTGCCATGGTTACTCACGTTCTATATTCAACTTTCAGTTCTCTTGCCTAGAAAAAAAAGGATAGTGGATGCTCTGTAAAACACCTTGTGTTTCACACCTATAATCCCAGCACTTCTGGGAGGCCAAAGTGGGAGGATTGCTTGAGGCCAGGAGTTCAAGACCAGCCTAGGCAATATAGAGACCTCTTCTCTACAAAAAATACAAAAATTGGCCACACATGGTGGTGCAAGCCTGCAGTCTCAGCTACTTGAAAGAGTACTAAGGCAGGAGAGTCACTTTACCCCAAAAGTTCAAAGTTACAGTGAACTATAACAGCACCACTGCACTCTAGCCTGTATGACAGAATAAGACGCTATTTCTAGGAAGAAAAAAAATTTTTTAAATTCTTCTATTGAAAATTTTATAATGGCCTTCAGTCCCCAAGGAGTCATGCTCATTTTTTTTTTTTTTTTTCAGATGGAGTTTCACTCTTTCACCCTGGCTGGAGTACAGTGGCACGATCTTAGCTCACTGCAACCTTTGCCTTCTGGTTTTGAGTGAGTCTTCTGCCTCAGCCTCCCGAGTAGCGGGAATTACAGGCGCTTGCCACCACGCCTGTTTGATTTTTGTATTTTTAGTAGAGACGGGGTTTCACCATATTGGCCAGGCTGGTCTCAAACTCTTGACCTTGTAATCCGCCCGCCTCGGCCTCCCAAAGTGCTGGGATTACAAGCGTGAGCCACCACGCCCGGCCATCATTTTCAATATACTAGGTTTAAGAATTTAGTATGTTGGGTGGGCGCAGTGGCTCATGTGTGTAATCCCAGCACTTCGGGAGGCTGAGGCAGACAGATCACCTGAGGTCAGGGGTTTGAGACTAGCCTGACCAACATGGAGAAACTCTGTCTCTACTAAAAGTACAAAAAATTAGCTGGGTGTGGTGGCACATGCCTGTAATCCCAGCTACTTGGGAGGCTGAGGCAGGAGAATCAACTGAACCTAGGAGGTAGAGGCTGCAGTGACCTGAGATTGCACCATTGCACTCCAGCCCGGGCAACAAGAGTAAAACACCGTCTCAAAAAAAAATAATATGTTTAGAATAACTTTCACTGAAAATGCTGCCACTTAAAGAATGAATCATTTTATTCAAAGGAATGCACCATTCCATAAAGATGAGAGCACTACAGTCTTAATATTTCAATGTTAATCTTTACTTCAGCCAGTGTCAAAAAAGCCCCCCTTGGTGCTAACTCAAATTTTAAGATAGTAATCTCTTCGTTATAAAATGTTTGAAGTCAGGCGAAGTGGTGTGCACCTATAATCCAAGCTACTTGGGAGGCTGAGGAGGAAGAATCACTTGAGCCCAGGAGTTTGAGACCAGCAAGGGTGACATAGTGACCCTGTCTCAATAAAAAATAATAAAATAAAAAAAGCTTGAGGGCTTGTTCCAAATTCATGAGGTGCTATGATAAATATGCTCAGAGAAATGAAAGAGGCCAAGGTGGAGCAGGCAACAGATGCACACAGAGCAAGCGGCAGCCCAGTTTAGAGGAAGGAGAGGTTCTTCCGGCTGGGGAACCAAAGTGGTTTCATGAAGGAGGTAACATATCCCTTGGATGGGGCTTTTACAGTAGAAAGTATTGTCTGAAGAACTGGCCTCAGATTAGAAGCTATGGAAGGATGAACCATATGGCTAAGGTACAGAGGTGAAGAAGTACAGGTTTTGAGAAACAGCATGCAAAGCATGTAATTTACTTTGGCTAACATGAAAAATAAAACCAACCGATGACTGTGTCTGCTTAAAAAACAGTTCTTACCCAATGCCACTAACTCGAGTCAGGAAATTGATGGATGAACTCGTATCATCTTGCCGAATCTTTAAGAAAAAAAAAGTCTAACTATAATACTTTGAGGACTTAAACGATCTTATTGGAAACATACCAGTCTGCTAAAAGATATGAAGGACCATCTACATTTGCCTGGATGATCCACACAAAATTATTCACAGGTAACCTAGGGAGTTAGAGGTGAATAACAGAGTAACTGAAGATGTCTCTTCTCTAATTTATCCAATACTTTTAAAAAGGTCTATTCATAACAGATCGGAAGTGATATAATTATATCATAGGGGTGAAATAAAACTATAAAAATGCTTGGGAGAGTTTAAACTTAGAAAATCCTAAAATATAACGATCTTTTAGTCAAAGTTTATAATCTCTTTTCTGAATAGTACTGAAAATGATGAGCTAACAGTCTCTTGAATGCCACATAAAACAAGTGGACATTTTATGGAACAATATTCAAAATTTTAAAGATAGAATAGTTAAAGCCATCAACTCCACTCATCTCTTTTCTTGTGAGTCTCACTAGAGTGAGTGGCATCAGTCACCCTGCAACGACGTTACATAGTGGTCATAAAGGCAGACACTATAATCAATGAAGTAAACAAGTTAAAATTTTACCTTTTCCAGTTTACGTAATTTTCCAGTTGCTAAAAACTCATCAATTTTTTCAGCAATTTTTGTTCCTACTCCAGGCTACATGGAAAATTAGAAATATAACAGACATATGAATATAATGCTTACCAAATCACTAAAAGATAAAGTAAAAAGCAGAAAATAAAAAACAAATGAATATCACATGACAAGGTTTGAAATAATGAACATGGAAAACTGGACCCCAGTAAAAATAAATTCTCCCAGAGACAGAATCCTACATGATTGGCAAAAGGGAAACCCTAACAAAATAATTACTAAGAATAATTTATTTTATTCTTACTTATTTAAAATTAACTTTTGTTGTAGAAAAATTACAAAATACAGAGTTGCATAAAGAAGAATATTCACTTGTCAGTTTCATTATCCTGAAAAGTAAAATCATCTGTAACCTCATTCCCCAACATTTGGTATATATTACTTGACATCTTTTCTGCTTATATATATAGGCAGAATTAGATGTGTGACGTACATATTTTGTTCTTAATACATCATGAGCAAATTTCCATACCAATAAATAAATACAATAGTATCTTTAACGGATGCACAGTATATCATTGTATAAATGCATAATAATTTAATTAGCATATATCCTACAGGTAAACATGCAGATTGTTTCCAATTATTTGACAGTATAATAGTATTTATAAATTTCTTTTAGAACAGAGGTTGTCAAGCTTCTGCATACATTAGCATCACATGGGGGAACTTGTTAATAACAACACAGAATGTCAAGCCCCACCCTAGAGTTTCTCATTCACCACGTCTAGGGCAGGACCAAGAATATGCCCAAGTTCTCAGGGGATGCTTGATGCTGCTGGTCTAGACACTTCATTCTAAGAATCACTGCTCTGGAACTGCACATTCCAACATGGTATACTAGCCACATATGACAATATAAGTTTAGATTAATTACAATTTAAAATTCCATTCTTCAGTCACGACATCTATATTTCAAGAACTCAATGGCCAAATGTGGCTCATGGTTGCTGTATTGGACAGCACTTCTCTAGAATCTAAGTTCTAGGAGAGCAGAGATCTTGTCTTTTCACTGCTTTATCCCTAGTGACTGACATACAACTGATCAAAAGTTATGAACGAATGAATCCTAGTAGATACATATTTCTATTAGTTTCCTTAGGAAAAATACTTCAAAGTGGAATTGCTAGGTCAAAGGATACATACATTCTGACAAAGCAGCCTACAGAAAGGCTGTACCAACCAACACTTTCATGGGCAGCAAATGAGTGTCCTTTTTCACACATCATTCACCACGCTGCCTATATTTGATGGGCACTATATAGTGCCTTGTTTATTTTGCAACTTTGGTATTTGTAAAACTGAACTTTCTAAAATGTGTACTGGTCCTTTTTAGTTAAACATCTTGCTTAATAATAGGTGTGCCAGTATTTCCTGCTGCCTCTTAGGCCTAAGTTCACTCATCTATATTCTTGATTTATTTAATGTTTAATAAATGTCCCCAAATTACTGAAAGCACATTCGAGCTTGGAAAATAGCAATTACCAGACAGAAATGAACAAAAGATTTAGGAAGCAGAATAGATTAGAACAAAGAAACTGCTCAGGCTCATTTCCTTTTATCAGAAGATTCTTTCAAAAGGCAATTATTTTTCCCTTTACAGGTAGTGCTACAATAATTTTACTCAATAACATACTGACTTCAAGCAATTTAGGCCCAAGCTACTTTCTACATATAACATTAAGGAATAAAAGGCAAACTAGTCATTCTGGAAATTTCAGTTTTCTAGAACTACTGAGAAGTAATAAGTTAGATAATCTAAGAAGTAAGAATCTATTATCTCTATTACTAAGAAGTAATAATCTAGAATAATTTCTAGAATTACTGAGACGTTAGTTTCCTTAGGAAAAATACGTCAGAATTACCGAGAAGTAATTCTAGAAATGGGCTAGGTAGATCTGTGATTCTTTTTTTTTTTTTTTTTTTTTGAGACAAAGTCTCACTCTGTCTCCAGGCACCAGGCTGCAGTGCAGTGGCACAATCTAGGCTCACTGCAACCTCTGCCTCCCAGGTTTAAGCAATTCTCCTGCCTCAGCCTCCCGAGTAGCTGGGACTACAGGTGCACGCCACCACACCCAGCTAATTTTTGTATTTTTTTAGTAGAGATGGGGTTTCACCATGTTGGCCAGGATGGTCTTGATCTCTTGACCTCGTGATCTGCCTGTCTCGGCCTCCCAAAATGCTGGGATTACAGGCGTGAGCCACCACACCTGGCCAGATCTGTGATTCTTAAAATAATTGTGCAAAAGAATAATGATGAGATTTTTACATTATTCTCAGTCTTATGCAGAAGGAATTTTGGATACTGTTGTATTCTTTATATGCTCAGATTTGAGACGAAGTGTTTCAGAGCTTATCAGGAGTTTTTCTCTATGAAATGAGCAGGCTATTTGCAACAAACATAAAAAAGGAAGTACTGTATGGATAAAAGAGGAAATTAATGGAAGCAGGGGTGGTTCCTGAGACTAACAGTGGGTCAGTTCACCAAGGCAGAAACTCAGAATTAAAGTCCAATGTATTTATAACTTACTTACTTAGTCTATTTCAGGAGGACATATTGATGCTATCTATGCCACAAGGATTTAAAGTCTATATATCAGAGCATGATTTGTACTGAGTAACAAAGTCAAAGTTAAGATGTGGCACATGTTGAATGTGGACAATTTGCCACTAAATCATAAGATGTACAAGATTTATGGTAATGTTATGACTCTAAAGGGCAAAAATATAAAGGCAATTATGGGCCAGCACTTTGGGAGGTTGAGGCAAGAGGACTGCTTGAGCCCAAGAGTTTAAGACTAGCCTAGGCAACATAAGGAGATCCAATTTCTACAAAAGAAATTTAAAAAAAAATTATCAGAGTGTGGTTCAGAGTGTGGTGGTGCACGCCTGTAGTCCCAGCTACTCAGGAGGCTGAGGTGGGAGGATTTCTTGGGACTGGGG
Source organism: Aotus nancymaae (assembly GCF_030222135.1). Taxonomy (NCBI): domain Eukaryota; kingdom Metazoa; phylum Chordata; class Mammalia; order Primates; family Aotidae; genus Aotus; species Aotus nancymaae. The sequence goes on along the minus strand of NW_026988512.1, from coordinate 2,095,387 downwards.
GGTCAAGGCTGCAGCAGTGAGCTGTAATCGTGCCACCACTGCACTCCAGCCTGAGTGACAGTGAGATTCTGTCTCAAAAAAAAAAAAAAGGACAATTATGGCTCATCTCCTGAGAAGCTTAAAGATAATCATATATTAATATTTAAATTCCAGAGGACATTTGTGAAACATTAATAGGTAAAGAACAAAAAGAAGTGTTAACTATCAGGACCTGGACTAGTCAAAAGCCATGTCAGGCCAGGTGCAGAGTGGCTCACACCTATAATCCCTGCATTTTGGGAGGCTCGAGGCGGTGGATCATCTGAGGTCGGGAGTTGGAGACCAGCCTGGCCAACATATGAAACCCTGTCTCTACTAAAAATACAAAAATTAGCCAGGCATAGTGGTGCACACCTGTATTCCCAGCTACTTGGGAGGCTGAGGCATGAGAATCACTTGAACCCTGGAGGCGGAGGTTGCAGTGACCCGAGATTGTGCCACTGCACTCTAGGCTGGGTGACAGAGTGAGACTCTGTCCCCACCCTACCAAAAAAAAAAGAGCCATGTTAATTTGGCATCCTTCACACTCAAGTAGAAATTCAATGTGAGTATATGTATATATTGTAACAGAGAGAAAGAAAACTGTAATTACATATATTTTTTAAAATTTTAACCCATCTTCTCCCAAATAAAAACATTTTGAGATTGAAACAGTTTGTAGGAAACAGCATGAATATTATTCCAAGAAATCAGGAGCAGCAAAATCAGTCTGTGCAGGTCAAGGCCACTTCAGACAGGCAAGTTTTGTTTGGTGGGAATCCACCAAATTCGTACACCTACGAACTCTTCAATCAACACGCTAACTAAACTTACCAATTTCTTAGCTTCAGCTCCACTCTTTATTTTGTATGGGTATTTTGCTATAACAGATGCTGCTTTTCTATGAGGAAAGAAAAAAAGGAAAACCAATTAGAAATCCAGCGGGGCCTTAATTTTTCATCAACTGGAATATACAGACAAGTAAATATCCGTGCTTATGCTGTCACCACGATAACTAATTTTCTACCTCCATATGAAACTTAAAACTCAGATGAGCTGACAGACTACCTTCTATGTCTAACTTTTAAAGTATCTTGAAAAGCCCCACATTTGAGAATAAATGAATATAAACCCTACACATCAAAGTACGATTTGTACTGAGTAACTAAGTGATTTGTTTTGATTTGTACTGAGCAACAAAGTGATTTTAACTGTATAAATAATACTAAAGGAATGAGGTGACCAATTGTCTTTTTTTCTTTAGGAGTAAGTAGAAAATATCATTGGCCCCTTTTTAAAATAGCCAGTTTTTAGAAATTGTTCATAACTCCCTCATAAAAATGTGCCACATCTGAATTACTAGACACCAGATCTTATGGATAGCTATTTTATTTTTTGAGACAGTCTTGCTCTGTAGCCTAGGCTGGAGTGCAGTGGCGCAATCTCGACTCAGCCTCCATCTCCTGGGTTCAAGCCAACCTCCTGCCTTAACCTCCTGAGTAGCTGGGATTACAGGTGTGTGCCATCACATCCAGCTAATTTTTGTATTTTTAGTAGAGATGGGTTTTCACCATGTAGGCAAGGCTGGTTTCCAAACCCTGATCTCAAATGACCCACCAGCCTTGGTCTCCCAAAGTGTTGGGATTACAGGCGTGAGCCACCGTGCCCAGCCCTTGGATAGCTATTTTAAAATTCATAGTTTCAACTGAGTTCCTTATGTCCCTATATCAGTTTATTTAATTTTTAAATGGAGATGGGGTGTTGCTATGTTGCCCAGGCTGGTCTTGAACTTCTGGGCTCAAGCCATCAACCCGCCTTGGCCTCTCAAAGTGTTGGGATTACAGATGTGAGCCACCTTGCCTCACCCTGTAACAGTTTTAAAAAATTGTTTCCATTTCAGTTCAGCATAAGGCAGTGACCAGTAATTCTTGTCCGCCTCCACACATATCTAGTTTGTTAATCTGGGTGACAGACTGGATACACCCTGGGAGCTCGTCGATGGTATTCTGTCTAAAATTTCAATGCAAAATGTAATTTAGAGTTGATGCTGATGAGAAGTGACAGTACAGCTAAGTCAAAAGCATAAATAGTGGATAGTCTTTGGAACCTTGGATTTTCATTCTATTATAGCACAAATAACCCTTTAGATTTGCATCCGAACTTCTCTCTAAGCACATGACTGATGATGAGTCTGAAAATACATATTTCTAAGCAAAGGAGCAGGCAAGCACAGTTTATGCAGGGGATCATTTCAGGAAAGGCAAGGAGTTCCAGGTCACTGGTCTTGTGAGGCAAAGCCTAAAAGGGAAAAAGAATCAGATGAAAGCCCTTTTGTATGCTATGATATATTTGGGTTTTATCAAGGTAAAGAGAAAACTTCATTTAATTATTTAATATGGGAGAATGACAAGATCAGATAACTATTTTCAAAAGAATACTTTGGCCGCAATAAAGAGAAATGTCTATTGAGGTAGGGAGGAGCATGCAGAGGTGGTAGGGATTCCCTGCTTTTCCAGACTTATTTCCCACTCACACCATACCCCTGAAGCAAACTGAATTTCTGACTTCTAGAAAATGTTATACCCCTTTGGAGGCCAAGGCGGGCGGATCACCTGAAGTTGGGAGTTCAAGACCAGCCTGACCAACATGGTGAAACCCCGTCTAAAACAAACAAAACAAAACAAAACAAAAAAAAGTTATACCCTTCATGTTTCAATGCCTTCGCACATTTTATTTGTCTACACTGATGGCCCTCTCGCTTACCCCCTGATGAGCTTCTTCAAAACTATACACCTCCTTTCTGAGGTCTGCTGTGATCCAAATAGAATACAAAGTTGAATATTGCTATGATTTTCAATCAGCAAATGTACGGATGATAATACCATTATTTTACTTTACATAGGAAGTCACAGAAGTAAGGAAAGGAGGGAGCACAATCAGCTCTGAACTGTGTGGAGTGGGAGTGGAAGAAGGGAGCTGACTTGGGATAAAGACAATATAGGGCTAAAAATGTGGAGAAAAGTCCAGGGAGACACGGATTTGGAGTCACTGACATAAGTAGCATTTCAAAGTCAAGAATGGCAAGATTGCCAGGGAAACTACAGAAGTAAGAAAAGAGGGCTAAGGGCAGGCAGACTTCTCGGAACCACAAGTTGACTATCCCTTACCTGAAATGCCCGGGACCAGCACTGTTTCAGATTTTGAATTTTTTTCAGGTTTTAGAGTATTTGCGGCTGGGCATGGTGGTTCATGCTTGTATCCCAGAACTTTGGGAGGCCGAGGCAGGCAGATCACGAGGTCAGGAGTTTGAGATCAACCTGGCCAGCATGGTGAAACTGTCTCTACTAAAAATACAAAAAAATTAGCTAAGCAGCTACCAGGGAGGCTCAGGCAAGAGAACTGCTTGAACCCGGCAGGCGGAAGTTGCAGTGAGTCAAGATTGCACCACTGCTCTCCAGCCTGGCGACAGAGCAAGACTCCGTCTCCAAAAAAAAAGGAAAGAAAAGGAATATTTGCATATACATAATAAGATATCTTAGGGATGAGACCCAAGTCTAAACACAAAATTCATTTATATTTCTCATACACCTTATACACATACCCTGAAGGTAATCTTACATAATCGTTTTAATAATTTTGTGCACGAAACAAAGTTTTGACTGCCACCTATTACATGAGATCGGAGGTGGAATTTTCCACTTGCGCCATCATGTCAGCAATCATCCAGATTTTACAGATTAGGAATGCTCAACCCATACCAACACTGAAAAGTAAGACAGAAGAAGAGATGAAAGAACAGAAAGAGTGCCATTACAGAAATCAAGAGACTTCCACAGAATGAGCTGGGGGTGAACGCCACTGAGAGTCCAGTAAGACGAGATGTAGGTGAGAGGATTTTCAGAGCAGGGGTAGGTCCAGGCAAGGACTGGGACTTCTTAATGACTAAATGACTAGGGATTAAGAAGTCCAGGCAAGAAATGAAGATTTTTCAATTAACTGTAAAGTGAGAAAAGAGATAAGATGTTAACTAGAGGGAAGTTAAGATTGTTTTGGTTTTCGTTTTAAGAGCTGAAGGACTTGGACATATTTATAGGCTAAGGAGGGCTGGCACGGCTGATGCCTAGAATGCCAGCACTTTGGGAGGCTGAGGCAGGTAGACCATTTGAGCTCAGGAGTTGAAGACCACCCTGGGCAACATAGCAAAATCCCATCTCTACAAAAAAAAAAAAATGAAAAAAATGAAAAAAAAAATTAGCTGGGTGTGGTGGCATGCGCCTGTAGTCCCAGACTCTCAGGAGGATGAGGTGGGAAGATCGCTTGAGCCTGGGAGGTTGAAGCTGCAGTGAGCCATGATCATGCCACAGGGAGACCCTGTCTCATATATAAATAAATAAATAAATAAATAAATAAATAAATAAATAAATAAATAAATAAAGGCTAAGGAGCAGAAGCAGGTGGATGTGGAAAGAATGAATAGGTTAAGGCCCCTGGTGAGATGGATAAGGACAGGATCCCATGAAGGTGAGATGAGGATGCTACAGGATCAGCTTCAGATCAACCAGAAGAAAAAATGTGATTCCTTGAACCACATATATTTCATAGTACGGACTTCATCTGCTGTGTTTCAATATGGTTAAAATTACACTGCATTTCTAGTAATTCATGTTTGATGATGAGAAAAATACATATCAGGCTACAGCTATCTACAATCAGAATTGGGAACTTATCTGAATTGATCCTATAAAGAACTGCCCACACTATTCAAGAAATACTGAGTAAGGTACCAGCCTCGGTTCTTGCTTTTATCCACTGGGCCCTCAGTCCTGTTAACTGCCACTCTAAACAGGGCATCCCAGAACGTATGCTAGCCGAGAATGCGGCACTGTCCCACCTGTAAGCATTGTACTTGTGGATGGCTTGGCTCACGTTCTTCTCAAAGTTTGCGAGTTCTGAAAAGGCAACAAGAGGCTCGGTGAACAAGAACCACGGATAACAAACAAGAACTGTTTTCTGGAAAGGGATGCGGCAGCCTCCGAGAGACAGTGACCACCTGTCTCCTACAAGGGCCAGACCAAAAGCAGTCCAAACGATGGCCCAGGTGTCCCCGGCAGGACTGACAACCATCCAGGGGCGCCGGAGAAAGATCCCCACGGGCTACCCGCTGCAAGGGGTCCACCCCACCCACTGGACTGTCGGGGTGGGAGAGAAGGAAGGGAGGGGAAGGGGTTCAAAGGGAAGAAGAAAGCCAGCAGGGCCCGGCCGGTGCTAACCCGTGAGCATGTCGGTGATTCCCGCGTTGAGAGTCTCCTGAGGCGCCTTCCGTTTGCTCATGGCGGCCTGCACCCGAGAACCCCAGAGTGCTCAGAACCAGGGACTGGAGCCCTCTCCCAGCTTGAAGGAGGTACCAGACTTGGAGACGGGTGCAGGAGCAACCCAGCTCCGGCGCGACCCGCGCTACCGGCACGACCTGCGGAACAATGGCTGCCCCTGACAGGGGGCGCGGCGCACGGCGCCTGTGGTGACGTCACGCGTCCCGGGCGGGGCGGGGCTAGGTGGGCGGGGCGGGGCTAGGTGGGTGGGGCGGGGCTAGGTGAGGGGCGCGTCCGCGGCGGAGCGTGAGAGGGACCCGGGAGAGTTAGTGGACTCGTGGATGTGGACGCGCGGCGCGGGAAATAGGCGCGTCAGAATGACAGCCCCGGGGCCTTCCTATGAGAAGACCTGGAGTTTTGACCTAAGAGATTACATCTGCTTTCCCAGTGTTTCTCTGGAATCCTTTCCCTAGAAGGGGAAACAGGGGTGCGACCTCGATTCTGAAATACTTGCGCTGGTGGTGTGGCTTCCTGCACATACATGTGCTCTGTAATAGCGGCCCAATGCATGGCGCGTTTTATATGTGGTCAGAGGCGACAATGGCGTCACACTTACTGTCAAAACTTTCTCTAACAGTACCGGGCTGTCCACACTGCAGTGCAGCCCCGTACTAGGGCGCTGTCGGAGCCCGGCGTGAACCCTGCAGAGAACAGGAAGCCTCCCGCACACAACGTGTTAGCACACCTGCCAACCGGCGTCAAAAGGTATTTTATTTTTAATCCCCCTGGCTTTGCGGTAGAGGCCAAATTGAGGAAGGGACCGCAAGAAAGGGAGAAGTGTTTTATCCAGATCATGAACAATGGAACCCTCATTATAACATGATGACCTACATCTGAGAAATTTACAATCTGCTTGAGAAATGGAAACGTGACATCAGCAATAGTTTATTTTACAAGCGTAAATCCTGGGTTCATATCGAACTGCAATTCCAGGCAACTGCTTTGTGCATCAATAAAATTAAAATCTTATTACAAAATGATATGTAGTTGCTGTAGCGAAATCTAGAAAATGTATAAAAGGAAAAAATATTAAAATCAGTGATCTCATCATACAGCTGAACTATTATTAATATTTTCGGACATGCACTTCTAGTCTTCTAACCCAGTCTATTAAAAATTCCCATTATTTTCCAATATATATCATTAGTTTCTTTGATTAGCAAAGTTGCAGTGGTTGTGTTTTCTTACAGTATAGTGTGTATCTTAAGTTACGCTTATTGGAAATTTGTAATTATGTTTTTGAATTTCCTATTCATATCATTTACTCATTTTTCTAATGGGGGTAGTTTGTTATTAATCTGGTAGATATTTTACATATATTACTACTTGCCCTTTTTTGTATATCTTTTGTAAAAATTTTGTAAGTATTTGTATTTTCCTCTATTTCTTGCTTTATCACTTTACACCTGCAGCTTCTTAACACCTTTACTGTCACTCCCATTTACGTATATGACTTCTCCTAGTTTTTCCTGTTCACATTTTTTCTGTCCAATCTCTATAACAGGCTATATTCACATAATTTTGCTCTGAATAACTATTCCTCCTTGAATAAAAACGTATTGACCTCTGAATTTTAAAAGTTACAAATGTAGGGAACTATGGGATCACTTTTACAAAGTTTTTTTTTTGAAACAGTTGCTCTTGTACCCCAGGCCGTGCAATGGCACCGTCTCGGCTCACTGCACCCTACGCCTCCTGGGTTTAAGTGATTCTCCTGCCTCAGCCCCCACCCCCAGTAGTTGGGATTATAGGAGCCCACCATAACACCTGGCTAAATTTTGTATTTTTAGTAGACAACATGGTTTCACCATGTTGGCCAGGCTGGTCTCAAACTTCTGACCTCAAGTGATCTGCCCACCTTGGCCTCCCAAAGTGCTAGGATTACAGGTGTGAGCCACCACACCCAGCCCATTTTTACAAATGTCATATTTTTTAAATTAGTGCCAGAGAATCCAAGGAAAATAATCCATTACCTATCATTATCATCTTAGAAAAACCTACATTTGATCTACTTCATGACTTTCTTCCTGAGATAACTTGTTTCAATTGGCTTCTGAGATTCCACATGCTCTGGGTTTCCTTCTTCCTCATTGGCCATGCCTCAGCGGGGTGTGTGTGTGTGTGTGTGTGTGTGTTCGTGCACGCCCAAGCTGCTTCCCAGCTCCTCCTCCACTCTCCAGCCTTTATGGGAAATAGGTTCACACTTCAGTTTTCTAACCAGCTTTTCCACTTTGTCCAGTTTTACCTGTTTAAGTGGCATGTCTAGCTTGAAGTCTCCTGAACTCATAGTTCAAGTCCTGACCTCTCACTTGAGTTCCAGTCTCATATATCAGGCTGTCTGCTGTATAGCTCTAGTCCATAATAGGCATCTCAAAGATAAAATGTCCTAAAGAACTCCTAACTCTTGCCCCACAAGCTTCTCCTTAACTTTCCCACATCTCAGTTAATAGCATTTTAATCCACCCTGCTATCTGGTCATTCTATTTTTTTTTTTTTTTTTTTTTTTTGAGACAGTCTCACTGTGTTACCCAGGCTGGAGTGCAATGGTGCGATCTCAGCTCACTACAACCTCTGCCTCCCAGGTTCAAGCGATTCTCCTGCTTCAGCCTCCCAAGTAGCTGGGATAACAGGCACACACCACCACACCCGGCTAATGTTTGTATTTTTGGTAGAGATGGGTTTTCACCATGTTGGCCAGGCTGGTCTAGAAATTCTGACCTCAGGTGATCCGCCTGCCTCGGCCTCCCCAAGTGCTGGGAGTACAGGTATGAGCTACCGTGCTTGGCCAGGAGACGTTCTTAATTGCCCTTTTCACACCCCACATCCCATCGGCCAGCGGATCTTGACTGTTCTGTCTCAGGAATATGTGCTGAATTGGATGACCTCTCCCCCTCAGCTGCCACTGCCCTAGCTCAAGCTCCCATGACCTCCTGAACTATTGCCACAGCCTCTCCAGCGGGCTTTCTGCTTCTGCTCTTGTCCTCTTAGAGAACATTCCCCAAATAGGATGCATGATATTTTTAGGATGTAATATCAAATATGTCCCTATTTATTTATATACCCTTCCACTGCACTTAGTCCAAAATCCAAGCTCCTGGAGGGGTGCAGTGGTTCACACCTGTAATCCCAGCACTTTGGGAGGCTGAGGCAGGTGGATCACCTGAGGTCAGGAGTTCCAGACCAGCTTGGCCAACGTGGTGAAACCCCGTCTCTACTAAAAATACAAAAATTAGCCAGGCATGGTGGTGGGCGCCTGTAATCCCAGCTACTTTGGAGGCTGAGGCAGAAGAATCACTTGAACTCTGGAGACGGAGGTTGCAGAGAGCCAAAATTGCATCACTGCACTCCAGCCTGGGAGACAAGAGCCAGACTGCATCTCAACAACAACAACAACAACAAAATAACCCAAGCTCCTTTTCATGGCCCACAAGGCCTAGTGTGATCCATCTCCTGCGTTTCTTGACATGTTTCTCACCGCTTAGGACACACACACTTCCCTATTTCATACATACACGTGCCTGCTGAGTGTTGTCCCCTCACTGTATGGGTCTTTCCCTGGCTGCCTTCTTCTCATCATTCAGGTCCCAGCCTAGCAGTCACACCCTTGTCACACTCCTGAACCAGGCCCAGGTTTTTACCGTGTTTTCTTTCACAGCACTAAGAACGACTGAAAACTTTCACACGTGGCTTGCACATTATGCACTCCCTACTCACTCCTCCTCCCACCAACGTGGAATGCCAGCTCCATGGGAGAAGGGACTTAATTTTTGTTTCCATATAGTAAGTACTCAATACATATAGTTAATATCTTACAGTTTTGCCGAAGTGTCAAACATGGCCAGGTGCAGTGGCTCACACCTGTAATCCAGCACTCTGGGAGGCAGAGGCAGGAGGATTGAGCCCAGGAGTTTGGTGAAGACCAGTTTGGGCAACATAGTGAGACCTCATCTCTTTTACAAAAATAAGAAAAATGTACCAGGTGTGGTGGCATGAAGAGATGAAGCATGGGACTCTTGGATTCACTCAGCCATCTCAGTAAAAGGAATAGAGATGGGATTGTTCTGGAAAATTTGTGGAGGACCCTCTTGTCTAATGGCATTGAACTCCATGACATACACAGGAGATCCACTAGGTTTTTGAGAATGTTACATCAGCAGAAGCAGCTTAGCCTGGAAGGGACAGAGACAGTGTGAAATGAAAAAAGGCTGTTGAATTCCAAACTGCTACAGGCAGGAAATGGACTGATAGAGCTACTGGGCTGCAAACATGTGCTACCCTTCAAGAAAAAGCAAGAATAACTCCAAGAGCAGAGCCAGGGGCACAGAGGCAGAGACCAGAAGAGCATACGGAGATGATGGATGCAGAGACAGAGGCCTATGAGGTACTGTGAGCATCGACTCAGGCCTGTAGAGCCACCATGGGTACAGAGAGGTCCATGGTTCGCTGTGAGCAGAGACAAAGGTCTGCAGAACTGCTGAGGCGCCAGTGGGCAGCACTTCCAGCTAGGGGATTATTTTCAGACCTTGAATCCTAATGGACTTTTCTCTGCTGGATCAAAATTGGCTGGGAATGGTGACTTCTTTATCCCTTCCAGTTTTCCCTTTCTGAATGAGAACATCTATCATGCTTATTACATCATTGTTTTACATAAATTTAGATAAATTCCAAAGTTATTTGGAAGCTGGTAACTTGTAGTTTCACAGGTCCACAGCCAGAACAATTTAATCCTAAGATGAATCATGCCCGGGGTCTCACCCACATTTAACTTAGATGATGAGATGCAGGACTTCTGAGCTAATATATTGATGTGATTTTGGTCTTAGTTCATGCTGTGAGTTGAGTCTTTGGGATGTTGGAGGGAAAAATTTATTTTTCATGACAAATAGGGATTCTGGGGTGCCAGAGGGTGGACTGTAGTGGGCTGAATGGTAGCCCCCAAGAAGATACGTCCATATCATAGTCCCCAGAGCCTCTATTACCTCATATGGCAAACTACATGATTGTAGGAAGCATCTTGAGACAGTGCTAACCCTAGATTTTTCCAGTTGGCTCTAAATCCAATGACAAGTATTCTTGTAAGAGATACACAGCAGAGATGTGACAGAGAAAGTGGCAGCAATATGACCCGGGGCAGAGATGCAGAGTCACAAGTCAAGGATTGCCTGAAGCCACCAGAAGCTGGAGGCCACCAGGGACAGAACCTCCCCAGAGCCTTCAGAAGAGGTGTGGTCCTGTTCGCATCTTTATTTCAGACTTCTGGCCTCCAGAACTGGGAGAGAATCAGTTTCTGTCATGTACGCCACCCAAGTCGTGGCAACTGGTTAGAGCAGGTCTAGGGAACTAATGCAGGTAGAGAGAGCAGGCTTTGCTGGGGACTTTCTTGTCTGTGCCCATTGGTTGGCTTCTCCAGCACTCAATCTTGAGACAAAACGAAAAGCCAAGGAGTAACCAGCAGAGTCCTTGCTCAGATCCCAAGGTCCAGGGAGAGTCTTCTGTCTTATCTCTACCATTCCGAGTCTTGTATTTGTTTATATGACTAAGGAGTTTTGCTGCATTTAATGAGAGGAAAAGGTGTATCTATCTCATCTTTCTGGAAGAAGACATCCTAACTCCTAGATTTTCACTTTTTAAATCAATTACACTGTTCAAGTCATAGGATTTTTTTTTCCCAGTTTTTTTTTCTTCCTTTCTTTTCACAAGCTGTCCTGTAACTGAACAGCCATAAACTTGAATGACTGCTTTGGTTGGCATCTTCTTGGTCAAAATTCTTCTGCGGCTCAGTTGCCTAAAACATAAGCTAATATCCCTAGGCCCAACATCCGTTCCCTCCCCAGCCTGACCCCGTCCTCGCCTTTTGGGTGTTATTTCCCACTGTCATTTACCAGGGTTTCCAAAACCGTGCTTTAGTAAACACTAGTTCCTTGGGATGTTGATACGTGTTTCACACACACAATCAGCAGGAGAAAATACATTTATAGTCAAATGACATGGGTAAACAGTGAATTTATACAAAGTTAAGCCAGTTTCTTTATGATAAGACCTTTCAGATACTTTCCCAGTGCACAATGTGAATCTCCAAAGAGCAAGTGAAACAAGAACCGTTTGCTAAACTTACTTGACCACAGAACGCTTCATTCTATCTCCATGGAAACTACTTCGTGAAGTCTCCTACTACGACTTTCTTCTCCAACAAAACTCACCCATTTGTGACCATTTGAACTCATTTTGTGCTTCTGCCTTTATATAAAAGAGAAGTTCTGTGAAATGTTGAAGAAGCAGGGATATGGCACTATTAATGGTCCGGGCACTATACAAATCGGTAACATTTGCCATTATTTTAGTTCAGAAACCCTAACCATGGATACTCTAACCGTGGATTGTGGAACCCAATACGAGTGTTACATATTGGGTTACATGTAACAAAATATGGAAGCTATTTTTAAAATGAATCAATTTAATAATACTGCTAGATGCTGTGAGAGGCAGGGACTCCCCGGCCTGGCACTGCCGCACACACACGCTTGAGCAGGAACAGAGGCGTGAGCATGGTGGTCAGCGGGCCGGTGGGCAGCAGATACCCTTTCTGTCCCTCCTTCGCCGTGACAGTCATCCCCAGGTAATCTTTGGGACTTGGAAAAGGCAGCTGCTCTCCCATCCTGGCTACGGTGAGTCACTCTGTGGCTAACAGGGCCACAAACGGAGAGCTTGGCACTCCAACTTTGCTGAAAGGAGGACAGCCACCAAAGTAGTAGGTAAAAACACAATTTTAGCAGCAGTGAAATAAAAAAAGGAAGAGAGGATGGGGCCAGGCCACACCTATAATTAAACTGTCCGTTTAGGAGAAGCTGAATCCAGAAGAAACACAAGCTGTAAAGTGAGAGAGGACAGGGAGCAGGGCTGCTGGAGAGCAGGGGAGGACAGGCTGGCATCAAGCGCTGCTCCGACTCTGCCCGGAAAGATTTGAGTTGGACACTGTCCAGTCACGTGTGTGGCTAACCATACTCTAAGCACTTTTCTCATGGCAGAGGAAGGAGCTGCCGTGGCTGTACCCCTGAATGCTCGTGGGGCCGGCATCGTGCCTGGGCCTCTTCCATGGAGGACCTCCAGTGTGTAGACAAGGTGCCAGCAGTGCCCTTGGAGGGCTGTGCCCTGGGTCCTGGGTGAAAGTCACAGCTGCTGGGGAAGTGAGAGCTCCATCTGGATACCAGAGAATGCTGGGACATCAGTGCAGCAGGAGCCGTCACAGAGAGCCGTGGCCAGGCAGCCCCACATCATGAGGCCTGTTCCAGGCATCCCCATGTCAGGGGGTCAAGTCCTCCCAGATCATGAGGCCTGCTCCAGGCAGCTGTGCTCTTCTTCTTCTGTCTGTAACCAGCTCCAGTCTAGGGCCTGAAAGTCAACAGGCATGTTAAAAATACAACAGCCACCAATACATCTCAGGTTATTTTTCCTCTTCAGGAGGCAATCAGCACAATTTAGAAACATATTGAACCGGGCTGGAGGCTCACGCCTGTAATCCCAGCACTTTGGGAGGCTAAGGTGGGCAGACCATGAGGTCAGGAGTTCGAGACCAGCCTGGCCAACATCGTGAAACCCTGTCTCTACTAAAAATACAAAAACTAGCTGGGCATGGTGGCGAGCTCCTGTAATCCCAGCTACTCAGGAAGTTGAGGCAGGAGAATCACTTGAACCTGGGAGGTGGGGGTTGTAGTGAGCTGAGATCATGCCACTGCACTCTATCCTGAGCGACAGAGTGAGACTCCATCTCAAAAAAAAAAACAAAAAACAAAAATAAAAAGAAACATATTGAAACCCCTGTATTGGCTGGGTATTGTGGCTCATGCCTGTCGTCACAGCACTTTGGCAGGCAGAGGCAAGTGGATCGCTTGAGGCCAGGAGTTCAAGACCAGCCTGGGCAACACAGCAAGACCCAGGCTGCATAAAATAAATAAATTAAATAAAAATTAAAAAGGTAAACCCTTTTATTTATAAGTCCTGTGACTACAGGCCACTCTTGAGCTAAGTTACATACTCAAACTGTACAGGATCTTTGCTTTGGATTGGCTCAGAGCCCTTGAGATTCCGTGACTGTGTGAACTGGAAAGGTAATGTCAGTACCACCGTGGCTCCCAGCACTCACTCCTGTGCTCACTGTGGGTAGCTCATCTCAGCTATGGATTTCCAGCCTCACCACATGACTCGGCCGAATGAGACTTCCTCTTCCTCCGACAGACATGCAAGTTAGCAATGAACTGATCAAAACATATCGTGTGCCAGGAGGAGGAGAGCGGCAAGGGATACAGAACGCCCACAGACTAGAGGAGGACACGTGACTACATCAGCAAAGGCTGCAATTCACATGGTATCCCCTGTAATTCTTCCAAAAGCTTAAAGTTAGGGGAAGTTAGCAAGGCATTAGCAGGTAAAGGCCATGTAAAGATCTAAGCAAATGATGCAGGATTCTCTCAACAATGGAAGCTTCGTCTTCATGTACCTGCACCTGGGCTAGTTTTCTCATAACTGGCGCTACACTACGCTCCAAGGCCCTGAGGACAAGGCCACGGCTGGTTCCTGCTGTACCACCAGACTCCCTAGTAACTCCACCCCCTCCCCTGCCCCGCACTCAACATACAAATGCTCGGCAGTAGCACGGACGGTACAGCGGGGACAATGCTACCTTCCTCCTCATCACTGGCATTATGTGCTGCAAGGATGAAGTAAGATAACACATAGATGTACTTGTAAGCCTCCAGTAACTGTTTGCCATCACTATTATGATGAATAAAAAGTGTGTACTAGAAAATCATAAATACACACTGAAAAAAATCAGCTGGGTGTGGTGATTGGTGATACCCACCTGTAGTCCCAGCTACTCAGGAGGCTAAGGCATGAGACTCACTTGTACCTGGGGGGCAGAGGGTGCAGTGAGCCAAGATCACGCCACTGCATGCCAGCCTGGGTGACAGAGCAAGACCCTATCACAAACAAGCAAACAAACAAACAAACGAACACTGAAGCTGAAAATAATGCCAGATTGCTTTTCCATTTTCTTTCTCTTTTGCTATAGAAAGAAGGGACGTGGAATTGCAGGGGCTCACACGAGCTATTACCGTAAAACTCTGGTCTTGCTCCCTCACGGTGTCCTGTATGGCATTTTCTAGCAGGGTGCAGAGGTTCTGTGCTTCAGCCACCAGTTCTTCACTAAAGAAAATGATCAAATTATTAGAAAGTGGTCATTATTAGTGATGAGAGCTAACACTGTTGTTTTAAAATATGCGAAAGAGTTTTGATAATTTTGATAATATCTTTTTTTGAGATGGAGTCTCACTCTGTCTCCCAGACTGGAGTGCAATGGCTCGATCTCGGCTCACTGCAACCTCCGCCACCCAGGTTCAAGTGATTCTCCTGCCTCAGCCTCCTGAATAGATGGGATTACAGGTGTGTGACACCACAGCTAATTTTTTTTTTTTTTGCATTTTTAATAGAGACTGGGTTTCACCATGTTGACTAGGATGGTCTTGAACTTCTGACCTTGTGATCCACCCACCTCGGCCTCCCAAAGTGTTGAGATTACAGGCATGAGCCACTGCACCCGGCCTTTTTGATAATATTTTTTAAATGAAGTAACAATTATTTTGATCTTGAGGGTCTTAAAACACCAACCCATTGACTAATACTTTCATTCATCTTGCTATGCACTTTCCACACATAAGCATTACTGTCCAAAATGCAAAAAAAGCAAACAGATCTCAATAAAAAGAAGTAAAAAGCTCTTTCTGCTTTCTGACTTACTAGATAGCTGAATTTAATTCTCAAACTGCCAAAATCTAAAGATATTCTTCAAATCACCTGTTTCCCAATTTTTGAAGTAGACCAAAACAAAACAGAACAGGCCAAGCAATTGGGCTCCATAGTTCCTCAGAATCTGCTGAAAAGCAAGTTCTGGGATTTGATCTCCTTTAATCTCTCTCTCCTCTTCTCTATAATAAGAAACGCATGTTTCCTCTTAGGACTAGGCCATGGTGAGAAAGAACAGCATGTAATAAAACATCCATCTTTTTCTAACCTCAGCTACGCTGTGGGGAGACGAGAGACATCCTGTATACCTAGGTCCACCTTTCTAGAGCTTTGAGGATATCACTGAAGGGAATAAGCCACATAAGGGAAGACAGTGCCCCAGAACTCCTCTCACTCTGCAAAATGTGACAATCTGATGGCAGGAGCCATTTTTGCCAAGCCTCGGGGCCTCTAGCTAGGCTAAAGGCTCAGTGCCGGCCCAGAGGGCAATGGAAGAGGCTCCTGGCCTAGCTGCTATCCTCCAGGAGCTCATAAGATGTTGGGGAAATAATTTTTATTTAATAAAAAAAAGGCTGGGCGCAGTGGCTCACGCCTGTAATTCCAGCACTTTGGGAGTCTGAGGCGGATGGATCACGAGGTCAGGAGATCGAGACCATTCTGGCTAACATGGTTAAACCCTGTCTCTACTAAAAATACAAAAAAAATCTGCCGGGCGCAGTGGCTCATGCCTGTAATTCCAGCACTTTGGGAGGCAGAGGTGGGCGGATCACAAGGTCAAGAGATTGAGACCATCCTGGCCAACATGGTGAAACCCCATCTCTACTAAAAAAAATACAAATATTAGCCGGGCATGGTGGCATGCGCCTGTGGTCCCAGCTACTGAGGAGGCTGAGGTAGAAGAATCGCTTGAACCCAGGAGGCAGAGGTTGCAGTGAGCCGAGATTGCACCACTGCACAGCCTGGTGACAGAGCAAGACTCTGTCTCAGAAAAAAAACAAAACAAAAAACAAAAAAATCAGCCGGGCATGGTGGCACAAACCTGCAGTCCCGGTTACTCAGGAGGCTGAGGCAGGAGAATTGCTCACACCCAGGAGGTGAAGGTTGCAGTGAGCCGAGATCACACCACTGCACTCTAGCCTGGGTGACAGAGCGAGACTCCGTCTCAGAAAAAAAAAAAAGAGACAGGGTCTCACTACATTGCCCAGGCTTGCCTCGAACTCCTGCGAACCTCCTGCCGCGGCCTCCCAAAGTGCTGGGATTACAAGTGTGTGCCACCGTGCCCAGCAGAGAGAAAAATTAAGAATCCGCGGTTACCTATGATTAAATACCAAAACAGGATACAAACTCCCCAAGGACAAGATTCCTCAAAGCAGCTGTACTGAGATAATTTACACAGTATAAAGCTCACCCATTTAAAGTATACAATTCAAAGGTTTTTGCATATTTACAGTTGTGCAACCATGACCATATATAGTTTTAGAATGTTTTCATCATCCTCAGGAGAAATCATGCATTATCAGACACTCCCATCCCCCTTCCCTGCCCCAGGCAATCATCAGTGTTTCCCACGCCTAGAGATTAGCCTGCAGGAACCCATAGGGCCCTGCACACAGAAGGTGTCAAACAAAACAAACCACAGGAAGAGATGAGCGTGGGAGCAGAGGTGGCGTGCAGTGTGCTGGAGATGAGCGTGGGAGCAGAGGTGGCGTGCAGTGTGCTGGAGATGAGCGTGGGAGCAGAGGTGGCGTGCAGTGTGCTGGAGATGAGCGTGGGAGCAGAGGTGGCGTGCAGTGTGCTGGAGATGAGCGTGGGAGCAGAGGTGGCGTGCAGTGTGCTGGAGATGAGCGTGGGAGCAGAGGTGGCGTGCAGTGTGCTGGAGATGAGCGTGGGAGCAGAGGTGGCGTGCAGTGTGCTGGAGATGAGCGTGGGAGCAGAGGTGGCGTGCAGTGTGCTGGAGATGAGCGTGGGAGCAGAGGTGGCGTGCAGTGTGCTGGAGATGAGCGTGGGAGCAGAGGTGGCGTGCAGTGTGCTGGAGATGAGCGTGGGAGCAGAGGTGGCGTGCAGTGTGCTGGAGATGAGCGTGGGAGCAGAGGTGGCGTGCAGTGTGCTGGAGATGAGCGTGGGAGCAGAGGTGGCGTGCAGTGTGCTGGAGATGAGCGTGGGAGCAGAGGTGGCGTGCAGTGTGCTGGAGATGAGCGTGGGAGCAGAGGTGGCGTGCAGTGTGCTGGAGATGAGCGTGGGAGCAGAGGTGGCGTGCAGTGTGCTGGAGATGAGCGTGGGAGCAGAGGTGGCGTGCAGTGTGCTGGAGATGAGCGTGGGAGCAGAGGTGGCGTGCAGTGTGCTGGAGATGAGCGTGGGAGCAGAGGTGGCGTGCAGTGTGCTGGAGATGAGCGTGGGAGCAGAGGTGGCGTGCAGTGTGCTGGAGATGAGCGTGGGAGCAGAGGTGGCGTGCAGTGTGCTGGAGATGAGCGTGGGAGCAGAGGTGGCGTGCAGTGTGCTGGAGATGAGCGTGGGAGCAGAGGTGGCGTGCAGTGTGCTGGAGATGAGCGTGGGAGCAGAGGTGGCGTGCAGTGTGCTGGAGATGAGCGTGGGAGCAGAGGTGGCGTGCAGTGTGCTGGAGATGAGCGTGGGAGCAGAGGTGGCGTGCAGTGTGCTGGAGATGAGCGTGGGAGCAGAGGTGGCGTGCAGTGTGCTGGAGAACTGGTGGAGGGCCTGCTAGACACAGACTGCTGGGCACCAACCGTGAGCTCCCAAACCAGGTCTCCAGCAGGACCTGAGAATTTGATGCTGCGCTGCTGGACCAGATGAGACCTGAAGAAGCTCAGACCTGAGCATCTATAATGGAGTGGGAAGCTGTTATTCATGACTGACTAAGGAACATCTTGGTCAGGGTGGTATTTCGTGAAGACTAATTCAACCAGACAAGGCCTGGCACCAGAAAGGCAGGAGGCGGAAAGCCCTGCCCCATACCCCTCCCCCCGGGCCCGCCACCATGGTTCAGGCAAGAGGAGGGAGAGGATGGGAAGGTCAGAGGCACCAGAAGGAGGGTGGTGACTCAGTAACTCAAGGTGTTGGTGAGGTGATGGGGGACAGATGGCTCAGGGGAGAGGAAGCAGGCCTCCCTGAAGGAATGTGGCTTCCCATGGATAAAAGGTAACAGCGTGTGCCTGACCAGCACTTCCAATGTTCTCATTAAGTAGTCATCCAAGCCTTGGAAAAAGAAACTAGTTAGTAAGTTTCGAGGGACCATGAGAGCAAAACTTGTAACACTTTTGTCCCCACAGGACCTAGCAGATGCAACAAACACGCAGAGAAGCGGTAAAATCATCGGACAGACATTCACCAGTGATGAATGCTTCCGTCCCCAATCTCCTGACGTGCCCTCAATGGTCACACTTAGCACTCCTAAGGAGGACCTACCTCTTCTTGGCTGTCTCGGATAAGCTGTCAGAGGTCGTGGAAGGCTGAGACATCAGCTGCCCAGGCTGGCTAAGTCGAGAGGCATTCATGCTATCTGGGCTTCCACTGACGGGACCACGGACCTTGCTCTAGGGGACAAAATCAAAAGAAATTAGGAGCCAAGTGATGAATCACACTTTGCATTCATGCCACAGTATTTTCTCAGGAGAAAACTGGCTGTCAGACACCAGAGCTATCCCTAGAGCCCACCAGTCAGCTCCCCTACCCGAGGGTCGGCTGGTGCTTTGCATCTGGCTTCAAAAATGTTTCTGTATCAAAAGGGGAATGTTTGAGGAAAGGGTTCTAAATTTAGAAGGCCGGAGTGCCTACATTTATTTGCAGGGTTTTTTGTTTTTTTTTTAATCAGCTTTATTCCTTTATTTATTTATTTATCGAGAGTCTCACTCTGTTGCCCAGGCTGGAGTGCAGTGGCATGATCTTGGCTCACTGCAACCTCCACCTCCTGAGTTCAAGCGATTCTCCTGCCTCAGCCTCTTTTGTATTTTTAGTAGAGATGGTTTTTCACCTTATTTGCCAGGTTGGTCTCGAACTCCTGACCTCAGGTGACCCACCAGCCTTAGCCTCCCAAAGTTCTGGGATTCATGATCCACTTCACCCAGCCCCTTAATGAACTTTTACAAGAAAAGAACAGGAAAGTATTTTTACTCTTTTCCAGGCAGAAGACAGACACACACAAAAAGGCTATGGTAGTTCCTGTGGCTCACATCCTATATAACCTGGCTGAGAAGCCAGGACGCCCTGACTCCCAGGGGGCTGCAGCCACTGCCTCTCCCAGCTTGAAGGATCAAGCCATCGGCTCCTGCTCCAGCTACCTGAGGCTCCTCAGCTCACAGCCCACAACCAGCCGCCAACCTTCAGGTCACCCCTCTGCTGATCTCTGCCCCGTATGGTCCTCACCCCACCTGTGTGACCCCCCACCCCATCCCTGCCCCTGGCACTCACTGTGGCCTGCAGTCCCTCAGGCCATGGAACTCTCCTGGCTCCACATCCTCCCCTCCGGCAAAACCTCAAGGCCCACACATCAAGAAGCCATGCAAGTGCCCAAGCCTTCCGTTCCTTGTCCTCCTGCTGACTGTGCCCGGGGAGGGGCCCAGCATTGGCCTCCTGTGTTTCTGCCCTGGACCACAAGTGCAGCAGGGGACCGGTGCCTGCGCTTCCGGGCTCCCTCCCGGCCAGGCCTTGCCCCGGCTCCTGCCCCATCCTGTCCTGTGCTGCACAGGGGTGGCTCAACTCCGACCCAGAGAGCAGCCCTTCTCAGTGCTGAGGTTGGCCAGGGATTCAGATCCTCCAGCTGTCTGGAGAGGGATTTCCCCAAATCCCAGATGTGATCACATCTCCACACTCAAGTTCCTTTAATATCAAGGGAAAAGACAGATCCTGCCATGTGTACTGTGTGCTTTGAAAATGAACATGGGCTGGGCACTGTGGCTCACGCCTGTAATCCCAGCACTTTGGGAGGCCAGGGCGGGCAGACTTCTTGAGGGCAGGAGTTTGAGACCATCCTGGCCAACATGGTAAAACCCCATCTCCACTAAAAATACAAAAATTGGCTGGGTGTGGTGGCATGAGCCTATAGTCCTAGCTATTTGGGAGGCTGAGACAGGAGAATCACTTGAACCGAGGGGGTGGAGGTTGCAGTGAACTGAGATTGTGCAGCTGCACTCCACCTGGGAGACGGAGCAAGACTTTGTCTCAAAAAAGGAAGAAAACATTATACAAAAATTAGCTGGGCGTGGTGGCGGGCACCTGTAATCCCAGCTACTTGGGAAGCTGAGGCAGGAGAACCACTTGAACCCAGGAGGCGGAGGTTGCAGTGAGCTGAGATCGTGCCACCACACTCCAGTCTGCGTGACAAAGCAAAGCATGGCCCGCATAAGCTCGCCCTTGCCTTCAGCAGCTTCATCCTCCATCGCAGCCTCCCCACGCACCAGCCTGTCCCCACTTGGAACACACTGATTCCCCAGGCTCTCTGCCTTTGATAAAGCAACATCTCTGTCCTGGAACGTCCTCACTCTTCAGCTGGATAGCTCCTTATGAACTTTCTTATTGTTCCCTCTCTTCTAAGACAAGCTGGAGCTCCCCCTGTGCACGGAAACTGCAGCTCATGCCTCCTGGAGCTGCTTCCCAGCCCTTCCCACCCTAAGCGGCTCTCGCTTATGCCCGTCTGTGCCCCTTGAAGGATCAGGCCCTCCTGGGAATAGGTGCCATGCCTTCTCCCCGGTGTGTCTTGCTGGGCATACAGTCAGCATTTAATAAATGCTCAATGGATGTAAAGGACACATCAGGTATCATTTGCGAATACCTGCACCTCCCTCTCCTCTTCAGATCCTCTCTGTGTCATCATCCTGCTTTCTCCTTTTCCTCTCTTCTTACAGGAAGATATGTCACTCACGCTCCCAAGGCATGCCCAGCGCTCTGGCATGCCACCCCAGTCCCCCTGTTCTCTGCACTGTGTGTGTCATGCCCTCCGCCTTTGGCAACGAGAATCTCTTAGGGCGCCACCTCCTGCTTCCACCATGAGCAACCATCTCCCTCTTTCCTTCCCTTTGCTCTTTTTTTTTTTTTTAATTTTATTTCTTTATCCTCATTGTAGAACTGACCCTTTGCTCTTAAAGGCAACTGATGCCTAAGTCACTCTTCCATCCCTGTCACCTTCTCTGCAGCCTTTCACGACGGGGCTCCCACGACACGGCCAGGCCTGGCTCTTCTCTCATCTCACTTCTTGGCTGTTTTGTTTCACATTTCCCCCCCATGTGACATTCCATGGACTCACAGCTATGTTAAGATGGTGTGCACAGAAAGCCCGGGTTACTGCACTGACAGCAGTGCGGATGCAGGCGATGGGCAACTAAGTCGCACTGCCGAACATGACAGTGGGCTGAATTGGGGGTCCTAAGAAGAATATGCCACATCCCAACTTCTAGAACTCCTCTGAGTGTGACCATACTTGGAGAAACAACTCCTGTGAGTGTGACCATACTTGGAGAAAGCATCTTTAGAGATGTAATTAAATTAGGGATCCCGGCCGGGCATGGTGGCTCATGCCTGTAATCCCAGCACTCTGGGAGGCTGAGGTGGGCGGATCACAAGGTCAGGAGTTTGAGATCAGCCTGGCCAATATGGTGAAACCCCATCTCTACTAAAAATACAAAAATTAGCTGGGTGTGGTGGTGGGCACCTATAATCCCAGTTACTCAGGAGGCTGAGGCAGGAGAATCACTTGAACCTAGGAGGCGGAGGTTGCAGTGAGCTGAGACCGTGCCACTGCACTCCAGTCTGGGTAACAGAGCAAGACTCCATCTCAAAAAAAATAAAATAAAATAAAAAATAGGGATCCCGAGATGACATCACCCTGGACTATTTGGGTGGAACCCAAATCCAATGACAAGTCTTCTTATAAGAGATACCCAGATGAGGGACACAGGGGTCACGTGAAGATAGAGACAGAGACTGGAGTGATGCAGTCACACACCAAAGAACGCCTGGAGCCGCCGGGAGCTGGAAGAGGCAAGGACAGTCCCTCCCCGAGAGCCCTCAGAGACAGCTCGGCCCTGCTGACGTGGCACTTTCAACTTCTGGGCTCTAGAGCTCAGATAACACATTTGTTTTTGTTTTTAGCAGAGACAGGGTCTTGCTCTGTTGCCCAGTTGGAATGTAGTGGCGTGATCACAGCTCACAGCAGCCTTTAACTCCTGGGCTCAAGCGATCCTCTGACCTCAGCCTCCTCAAACTGCTGGGGTTACAGGCATGAGCCACCATGCCTGACCCAAATTTCTGTTGTTTTAGCCTTTCAGTTTGTGATCATCTTTACAGTAGCCATAGGAAAGTAATATACAGATAAATGAAAATGATTAGCACAGGCCTTTCCTCTGACCTTCCTGCTCACACCAAGTCAAAAAACAGCGACATGAAAACTGAGCAGCAGCTGAGTGGGCTAATGATGGCTCTGTGGTGTCCTGTGTGGGATGGTGGCGGTGCACACAGGCGGAAAGGCACAGGTGGCTGGTGGGCCAGGGGCCCGGGACCACAGTGCTCACTCACACAAGCGATCTTCAGGAGATTCCAGAGCTCCTTCTGCCGCTTCTCCTGCAGCCGGACAACAGTCTTCTCATCCTCATTCATCAAGCTCACCACCTCTTCCACCTTGGGCAGCAGTTCCAGTGCCTTCTGCTTGCAAACCACAGTTTTACTGCAAAGAATAAACACGACAAACTCTAATGGCATTTGGGCTGGAGAAAGCAGAAGCCGTGGCAACTGTGCATCTGGTCAGCAGCTGCAGAAAGTCACTTTGCGAGGTCCAGCGAATCAGAGCACAGGGAGGAAGGGGACCTCGCACCCAGCCTGCATCTCCCAGTCCTTCCTCCAGAGCAGGAAGGTCAGGGCTCATACCTGAGCTGTGTGTAGATCACTCGCACTTTCTTCTCGAAGCTCTGAATTGCCTGAAGCAGCAGCCGCACCATTTCCTGACTGTCACCCTCAGTTCGCTGGTCTGGAGAGAGGGAGGGTAGCCTAGTTCCTCAAGGAAGCCAGCAGAGTAGCGATGCCCCAGAAATGAGCTAAGGAGAAGCCCGAGGCAGACACAGAAGCCCACTCACCTCGCGGCTTTTCTCTTAGTCTCCTGTAGAGCTCCCTGGCTTGCTCCTCTCTAAAATATACAAAGAAGTTCTGTCTAGATTTGAGGTAAAATGACGGCTAATTTTTATATTTTCTTGGAGAGATAGAGTTTCACCATGTTGCCCAGGCTGGTCTTGAATTTCTAAGTTGAGGCAATCCTCTTGCCTTGGCCTCCCAAAGTGCTGGGATTACAGGTGTGAGCCACTGGGCCTGGCCAAAAATAAATTTGTTTTTAAATTTGCTGAGCATGGTGGGATGCGCCTATAGTCCCAGTTATTTGGGAGGCTGAGGTGGGAGGACTGCTTGAGCCTGGGAGGTTGAGGCTGTAGTGAGCTATGATTGTGCCACTGCATTCCAGCCTGGGCAACAGAGCAAGACCCTGTCTCTTAAAAAAAATACACAAACACAAACACAAATAAAATAACTAGAGGAGAATAAAGGGTTAAGTAACTAGAGAAAATACAGAATCAAAGTTCTGACATTCGGAGCTCCTGTCCTAAGAATCCTAAACAGGGAACACTGCTGAGCTCACAGTGACACAGCCCTTGACAGGCTGACCCAGCCTGCCTGGTTCCCTCCGTCTGCACACCAGGAGCACATACATGTGATCTTCAGATAGGAGTGATCTGCCCAGAACCCTCCTACCCTCCTGGAGCCAATGCCGAATACCTGACAAAGACTCAAACGAACGGCTTCCAGGTCCGAGCTCCTAAGCCTCATCGGGTTCTTCCTTCTCTGTCTTACTTTCTGCTCTGAGCTATGCCCGTGTCAGGGAGTGACAAATCAGGGGAGTCTGATACAGGGGTGGAGGCTGCTTGCATTTTACAGCCTTACGGATTACGGACTACCTCTCAAATGCGTCATCTGAACTAATCGTTAGACGTTCGTGAGGCCAGACTGCTTTTCTTGCCACTGAACAGATTTGGAAACTAAGGCTCAGTGATGATTTGCTGGAGACGACCCACAGGGTAGCATGCTCTAGAGGATAATGGTCCCACACGGCCACTGAGGGTTCCCTCAACACACACAGAAGCTCCAGGGGTGTCTGTGTGTGCTGGGCACAGTGAGACCCCCGAGCTGGTACTCACAGGTCATCCAGCGTCCCCCCCTGCTTCCGGCCCATGGGGCTCCTCTGCAAGTCCACAATGTCGGTCTGCAGCGCCATCATCCGCTCCACCAGGAGTTTCACTTCATTCTCCTAATGGAAAAGCTGTGCTAATGTCAACTGATGTGGTAGGAGCATTCTGAGATGCAAGATCTGCGGGGGGCAAGGCTAGGGACCCTCCACACTCCTTGAGGACTCTCAACAGACTGGCTCAAAGGCATGTGGACTGTGGAGTCAGAATGGCTGTGTTTGCCTCTCGGTCCACCACCTTCTAGTTGTGTGACCCCTGGGCAAGTTACTTACCCCCAGGTACAGTTCCCTTTTGCATAAAATAGGCTTCTGACAGGGCCATTTGAGGAGTTATATAAGATGAAGTACTTAAAGCTTCTGGTGTGCTGCCTGGCATATGGAAGATGCCCAAGGCACATTACTTTCTCTTCACTTAATCTGTCTATCTCAATGCCACCCAGGAGGGAGGCCCACGCTGCTTTATTTCATAGATTATGAGTCCCAAGATGGGGAGAAGCACTCACGCTTTCTATGGTTAACATTTACCATTAAACACACATATCTATCAGTACTAATTTAAAAATAGATACGAAGACACAGGTGAAGATCCTTGCCCAAGTGCACAGGGAAAGACAGGGGATAAGTCCAGGAAAAAGCCCCAGAGCCCAGCTTCAGCCTTCAGTTTGTGTGAGTTTCTTAAGTCACACATATTTCCTTTGCCTTCATAATTAACATTTTTGGTGGCATCTGATTCACGCTGTCCTGACACTTTCTGCCTAGACCTTTTATTTCCTACGGATTTAGTGTCCCAATAAAATTAGTCAAAAACCTTCTAAAAGAGGGAGTGGGAGTGTCGATCATCCCATCCTACGCCCTCCCTAACGGGAAACGGTCTCAGCTCTTCCCCAAGGGAACCATCTCTGTCCATCCATGCAGCTCTTGCATCTGGCCACAGAGGGGCTCCCTGTACTGGCTACTCTCTTGGCCTCTTTCCAGTCAGTCCAGTTAAGCTCAACGCATGGTGAGGAACAACTGATTTTTGACAGAGATCAACCCAGTGTTGATGAGAAAGTGAAAAGTGGGAACACAAAACTTCACCCCTCAGTAAGTTCAAAAACCCAGAATAAGTCTCCTACCCGCCCACATTGCTCCACAGCCTGCTCCATTTCCCTCCAGGCCAGCAGCAGTTTATCTGATGCTGAAAAAAAAATTGAGAAGGAAGAACAAAACAAAACAAAATAAAAACACCACAAAACTAAAACGAAATAAGCAACTCAATTATAATAGGACAAAAGAAACCTCAGAGAGAGGAAAAGAAAAAACAAAACACAGTCTCTCTAAATGCCCTGCAAAGCGCACACTCACTGATCCCAAACTCGGTTTGCTCGTTGTACTTCTCCAGGTCAATCTGGATGCTGGTTTTGAAGAAATCCGACTTGGCCTTGAGCTGCTGAGACATGGAAGCCATGGAATTCTTCATCTTGGAGAGGCAGCTGTTGTTCCGGAGGAGATTCATCCTGCAGGAACCACAAGGAACAGAGTCTTGGAGCATCTCTGGGATCCAAATTCCATTTTCTGTGCAATAGCAAAACCCCCTCAAATGTCAGGGGAGGTCCCAGTTACAATTATCATCATCATCATCATCATTATTACAGCAGCCACTCATAACTCAAGGACTTTCTAGCCCTCAGAAACGCCTGAGGTTCTGCACCAAACTTGGCATCAGGCAAAGGAAGACACAAAGGGCCAATAATGTTGGCAAATGAGTCACACTGGGGAAGGAGTCCGTAAGTCCCCAGCAGGACAGTCAGGGGAGTTCTGCTAATCCATGTGGTAGCAACCTCCTCTGGGTTCCCAATCTGGCCGCAGCTCCGCCAGCCCAGCCTCAGTTCTGCGCTCCTCACCTGTGCCGACCACACCCACCTCGTCGGGTCTAAAGGGGCCTCCTTCAGTCCACCCGCCCAAACCTTCCCGTCCATCCAAACCAGTGTCTCTCTTTTGTTGCTCCTAACAGTTGCTACTGGGTTCCTGCCTCAGCCACCTCCCTGTGGCCAAAGCCACCACGCACTTTTAAATAAATTAAGTTAAAAAAATAAAAAAGCCTGGCACGCTACATGGCAGCTCGCTGTCCCTGCTGCAGCCGGTTGCAATCCTCCTTCAGGGTCTGGATGCTGTGCCAGACCTGGCCCCACACCTTCCTCAGCTGGAAGAAGGCAAGGTTCCTCTTGGGCTCTTGAACTAGAGACAGAGACACAAGCAACTGTCAGAGAATAACCACAGTAACTCCCCTACAGTTAACCACATCCTGCCTCGCAACGCTGCTGCACTCTCACGTTTTGTACCTACTACAGGATCACGTAACTCCGGAGGGTGTTATGCCTGGTTACTGTCACACACATGTTTTTATACCCATGACAGCATGAGCATGTACCAGGTAGTCAATAAGCAGCTGTTGATTTGAAGAAAAACTTTATGAACCATTTGGACACATGTGTATAGAGGGCTGTATGTTTTCAATAAAAACACTTTTTTTTTTTTTTTAGAGATAAGGTCTCGCTCTGTCACCCAGGCTACCATACAGTGGGGTTGATCATGGCTCACTGCAGCCTTGAACTCTCAGCCTCAAGCAATCCTGCCTCAGCCTCCTGAATACCTGGACTACAGGCATGCACCACCACATCTGGCTAATTTCTAAATTTTTTGTAGAGATGATATCTCACTGTAGTACCCAGGCTGGTCTTGAACTCTTGGGCTCAAATGATCCATCTCCTGCCTCACCTTCCTAAAGTGCTGGGATTACAGGCGTGAGCCACCATGCTTGGCCTAGGAGGGTGAAATTGACTGATGGTTTCCTGTACTCGCTCTTGCCTAGCTACTCCTTGCATGTCCTAAATTAGGAAGGCTGCCCCGAGGACCAGCAATACTGACTTCCTTTGTGTGGCTCCCTCCCCTGCCTTGTCCCACACATAACTAATTATTTAGAGAAACAAAACAAAACAAATTCTTACGGATATAGCTGACACTTTCAGGCTGGGGCCGTGGGGAGATCTGAGTCTCATAGGTGATTTTACTGTTGTCGAAGAGAAAAACAAGATCCATGTCCAATGTGCGGCCCTCATTTAACTGCAAAGGGACAAGAACAATCCTCTCTTTTCCAACTAACAATGGAGAGGTTCCAGAGCTTTCCCCACTGCTCCGCAAGAGCATCTTCAGCCAGCGAGTAAGAAGCATCCTTGAAGTCTTTCTTAACGTCTCCAGCCTACACCCACTGTCTGAATGCATTCCTATCTACAAACTTATTACATTCTATTTTACTCTCTTCCCTGTGAAGTTGAGAAATTCACTGTATACTTCCCTGTGCAATGATTATTTCTCATATGATAACTTTATCTCCACAAGTCAGCAGAGGCCGTGTCTTACACAGCTGTAGTTAACTCAGGTGCCTAACCCAGTTCTGTACACAGAGGCCATTATAAACAGTTTCAGTTGACTCAAGACAGTGCAGCATCATTTTTTTAACACACTTGGAAGAGGGCCAAGTGGGCAACTCGAGAGATTAAAGTGCTACAGCATCACTTTTTGCAATAAAGGCAAGAAAAAGGCCTTGGAGGGTCTGAGAGTAACAAGTCCGGCAAGGCGATTTGTGTTTCCTCTCAGGACACACAGAGGAGCCCATACACCAACTTACCAGGCAGGTATCTGCACTGTGTGATTAACAGACTACATGACAAAGTAGAATGGAAATCTGAAGGTGTGATGAGTTTCCCAGGAGGCACAGCCAAAGAAAACACGGTGGTGTGTACGAAGCCAGGGCTCACCTTGCTGTCTGAAATACACTGAGTGGCAGGCTTGTCGGGGATCAACGCCAGGCCCGCTTCCTGCAGCAGCTCCTGGTCCTCCTCTGGGATGCCTGTGTCCTGCTGGATTCTGGCCTTCAAGCTCTGCAGACTCTCGTCCTCTGTCACAGGGTAGGTGTGGATTGTGCCTGTGACCATGTTCAAGATATGAACCAGCTGCAACACAACCCAGATGTTACTGGAAAACCGATTTCTTCAAGGACATGGCCATCTACTTGCCTAGCTCCGGTCTCTGCTACTCCCAACATTTCCCAACCACACAAAGAAAGGGCCTAGCTTGAGGGAGGGAGGTCAGGTGCCATGTTTCACATATTTTAGTCTTTCATAATCCTGTCTGTCTGTGGCTATGACCTCATAGCCAATGTCAATTAGCACAGCTGTCCTTTCTCTACTTATGCAGAAAGACTGCTGCAGGAGCCTAAATTTCCTCACTAGGTCAGCTGGCCCCATCACCTGCTCTGTCCTAAAAACCGCATGTTCCTCCGGGGACGCCAGCTATTGCCTCAGGGCTAACTTGGCTCCACGCTCACCTTTAAGTTAAGGATGTCATCCAGGGCCTTGAAGCAGCCGTTGGGCCCATACGTGGGATCCGTGCCCCTCTGCCGGGGGTGCCACATCAGCATGAGCTGCAGCCACTTCTCCAGTCGCTCAGCCAGGACACTGTGGAGAGGGGCAGAGCGTGGGAGGAGGCACTTCCAGCCAATGTTGGGCCACAGTGTGTGTCTCCCAGTATACACACAGACGGCAACCAACAGACAGCAAACGAAAATGAAAATGGGTTTATCGGAGAGAAACAGTATAAACATTTCCCATCAATTATTCAGGTGCTCACACCTCTTTCCTGAATTCTAAAATACCCGCAAATCAGAGATTCCTGACCTCCAAATGGCAGCATAAGAATGACCCATGAGGGCCAGGTGCGGTGGCTCACGCCTGTAATACCAGCACTTTGGGAGGCCAAGGAGGGTGGATCACTTGAGGTCAGGAGTTTGAGACCGGCCTGGCCAAGATGGTGAAACCTCATGTCTAATAAAAATACAATAATTAGCCAGATGTGGTGGTGCACACCTGTAATCTGAGCTACTCAGGAGGCTGAGGCAGGAGAATTGCTTGAAGCTGGGAGGCAAAGGCTGCAGTGAGCCAAGATTGCACCACTGCTCCCCAGCTTGAGTGACAGAGCAAGACTCTGTCTCAAAAAAAGAAAAGATGAGAAAAGAAACGAAACCAATGAGGCTTTTAAAATACACTTCAGAGGCACATCCTAGCTCAGGTGACCCCTACAGAATCTAGATCCCACGCTGCCAGATGTAGTGAGTTCACAGGACAAACTCCACACTCCTTCCCCTGACCCTGCAGAGCCTGCCTCCTGTGAACCCACCCTTCCCTGAGGCCAACACAGCTACTCACTACCTCCCAAACGTGCCTCGCTCACCCCAATCTTTCCCCTTAGAATTTCCTTCCTCCTTCCTCTTCATCTGTCCGTGTCCTCCACATCTGTCCAGACCCTTCCAAAAAGTTCTAGCTTATCCTGTCATTCCATATAGCATTAGTCCATCGAATCGTATTCCGCCCCATGAATACGGTAATCATTATCCACGTCACTCAGTCACGTGTGACTGCCCTGCAGCTTTCTTTTGCACTGTGCCCAATTCTGTACTATTACACAATATTATTAATTGTTTAGATTCTGGCTCTGAGACTGGATTGTAATGCCATTCAAATGACAAAGATTTATTTGTTGACTGTGACACAGAATTGGGCCACATGAAGGGTGGAAAGAGAAATAAGGTATAGTTCCCTACCCTAAAAAGGATTGCTGTTGAATAGGAGATAAACCCTATGCAAAACCGAAGGTGATACAAGGTAGAGGCTATTAAGGGTCGTAAGAGGTATAGACAGATTATTATGTGAACTTAGAAAAGAGATGATTTCTAAGCGAGATGAGGGAAGGGAACTCATTCTAGATTTAAGATTAAAAAGGACTGCCGGGCACAGTGGCTCACGCCTGTAATCCCAGCACTTTGGGAGGCCAAGGTGGGTGGATCACAAGATCAGGAGTTCAAGACTAGCCTGGCCAACATGGTGAAACCCCATCTCTACTAAAAACACGAAAATTAGCCACCCGTAATCCCAGCTCCTGAGTAGGCTGAAGCAAGAGAATCGCTCGAACCCGGGAGGCAGAGGTTGCAGTGAGCCGAGAGTACACCACTGCACTCCAGCCTGGGTGACAAAGTGAGACTCTGACTCAAAAAAAAAAATTAAGAAGGACTATGTCAAGTTCCTAGTCAGAGGACAATATCCCGATAACCTATTTAAAAGTCATCAGATGTCATTTCAGACTTGAATTTCTTTTTTTACTGAGATGGAGTCTCACTCTGTTGCCCAGGATAGACTGCAGTGGCGCAATCTCAGCTCACTGCAACCTGTGCCTCCCGGGTTCAAGCGAGTCTCCTGCCTCAGGCTCCCGAGTAGCTGGGATTACAGGCACGCACCGCCTTACCCAGCTAATTTTTGTATTTTTAGTAGAGATGGGGTTTCACCACTTCTACTAAAGATGCTGGCCAGGCTGGTCTTGAATTCCTGACCTCAGGTGATCCACCCACCTCGGCCTCCCAAAGTGTTAGGATTACAGGCATGAGCCACTGTGCCCAGCCCAGACTTGTATTTCTAAAATAGGAAGAAAAATATGTATTCATGTAATGCCACTGTGCCTTACCTGTTAAGATTATTGGGGTAGGGTAAAGAACTTGAAAACTTCACTGTTCCATTCAAGTCTTCACTGACAACAATGTCCATCTCACTCTTCTGCCGGACTTTCGAATGCCTGCAAATATGAATCCTGTTAGGTACAGTCACATGTTGCTACGACAGGGACACATTCTAAGAAACTCGTCATTAGGTGATTTAGTCCTTGTGTGAACATAACACAAACCAGATGGTTTAGCCTCCTACACAGCTAGGCTGAGTGGTACATCCTACTGCTCCTAGGCTACAGACCTGTCCAAGCATGCGCCAGTACTGAATACTGTAGGCCGGGGTAACACAATAGTAAGTATTTGTGTATTTAAACATATCTAAACCGAGAAAAGGTACAGTAAAAAACAGTATTATAATCTCATGAGACCACTGTCATCTATGCAGTCAATGGTTGACTGGGCTATCAATGAAATATGCAGTCATACATATCCCTGCAACACTTGGCACTCAAGAGCACTTTACATTTGTAATATCAGTTTACAACCATACAGACGACTTATAGCCCCAGTCTTTTGGAATAATAGTCAGTTCATTCACATTGAGTCAGGCAGATCCTTTGAGAGTTTAAGACTGGTCAGGACTGCTTGAATGACTTTTTGAAGAGCAGCCTTTAGCAGAGTCACTGACCATCTCATGCCCAGAGTTCTGAGATAGTGCTATTACCTCCTTATCTCATCCTTGGCTTTTCCTTCTCATTTGCTTTACCTTCTATTTCATCCATTACACATTCTTGTGTTTTGATAGAGGTTAAAACTGGGACTTCCAAACCTAGATTACAGCATGCATACAACATTTACACGAAATATGCACAACCTATGCACACGCATACACACTTCCCTCTAAATGTACACAGCTAAATACTATTTCTAAGGATAAGTGAACTTATACATTTCCCAACTTAGGGAACTTCTTGGGGTATCTGAAGTAGTATTTTAAGGTAAAAATAGATTTTTTCCCTGTTGTCCAGGCTGGAGTGCAGTGGCACAATCACAGCTCACTGCAGCCCCAACCTTGCAGGCTCAAGCAATCCTCCTACCTCAGCCTCCTGAGTAGCTGGGACTACAGATGTGCGCCACCACACCCAGCTAATTTTTGTATTTTTTGTAGAGATGGGGTTTCACCATGTTGCCTAGGCTAGTCTCAAACTCCTGGACTCAAGCAATCCATTCACTTCAGTCTACCAGAGTGGTAGTGCTAGATTATAGGGGTAAAACGGTGCCTGGCCAGTAAAAATAATCTACACACAGCTGGCTTCAAATCTTGGTAATGAGAACAGTAAATCTGAATAATGCTTCATAGATAACCAAGGACTCTGACACAGAGCATTCACTTATTGTCATGACAGGCCCATGTGGCAGACATTATTTTTAGTCCCCCAATTTGGACTAAAGGAAATGATGACCAAATGATTTGCCCAAGGTCACACAACAGAGTAGCAGAATCAGGGGCTCAAACCCAAAGTCTGGTGTTCTTTCCATTCTGTCTGAATGTCCAAATACAGTTTTTCCTCAGAACATCTGGGAAATTCAAATAAAAAACGCTTTGCTCCAAACAATACTCATTGGAAGTGGTAAAGCGGCCTCTCTGGAGCACACGGGGAAGCTAGGAGAGCTGGCGCATGGCAGAGGCTGGTGCTTCACAGCTTGGGCCGACACCGCGACAGCTGTAAGTTGGGAGCTCCAAGACTTTCTAATTATGTAAGTGCGCAAAACAAGCCTCTGCTAGAAAACTTAGGCTGTTGATGGGAAATTAGAAAAGGACCCAAAATAAGATGCTTATTGCTTGGGCTTGTCCTAAAATGTATTTCAAAGTGGCTTTATAATAGAATTGTAAAGCTCAAATTGCACTTGTCTGGAAATTACTATTTACTTGCCATCTGAGATGAGATAGTCAATATTTTTAAGTTGCCCAAAACATTAAAAAGTAGATTAGTCCTCAAAAGAGCTCCTTATTGGGTTTCAGAGAAATCTACTTGAAACTGGCCACCTGGCCCTCCGGCACTGATGAGGGAAGCTTTAGGAAAACGGCTTTGCAGACAACAGATTTCCTAGAGGATGCTGGGTCTTCAGAATGTATTTTCAACAAGCACCTGTTCTTCTAGTTCTAATGGATTTTAATTCATCTTGTCATAAATAAGGCAAACGCTCAACAAGTGATCTGAATAAATGCAATAATTCCTTTAGTTAAAACCACTATAGATGCACATGTAATTTAAAGCTATTTTTATGATGCTTACACTATAAAGTGAGACTATAAATTAACGAACAAATTCCTCACTATTCCAGAACCTATGTAGCTTAAGGAGTAATGCCTGTTGTAAAATAACTAGCCACAGTTGGGCATTCTTTGCCATTTCTCCAGACTCAGGGCAGGGACCTCCCTCACTGGGGGATAAATGTGGAATTGAACAGGCTGCCATCACCTAAGACCACTTTTCTGGAATCGATTTCAAAGGATACACTTTACTTTTTTTTTTTAAGACGGAGTCTCACTCTGTCCCCCAGGCTGGAGTGCAGTGGCACGATCTTGGCTCACTGCAACCTCTGCCTCCTGGGTTCCAGTGATTCTCCTGTCTCAGCCTTCCGAGTAGCTGGGATTACAGGGGTGTGCCACCACGTCTGGCTAATTTTTCATTTTTAGTAGAGACGGAGTTTTGCCATGATGGCCAGGCTGGTCTCAAACTCCTGACCTCAGGTGATCTGCCCACCTCGGCCTCCCAAAGTGCTGGGATCACAGGCGTGAGCCATTGTGCCCGGCCCACTTTATTCGTATAAATAAATATTCTCATGAGGTAGATACTTGTCCTCTGAAAACACTCATGTTTTGTTTTCATTACTTCCAGAAGGTGACAACAGCCAGTGTTGGCAAGGATGTGGTGAAAGGGGCAGAGTCCATGCTCCAGGTGGAGACGTGTATTTATATGACCTTCCTGGTGAATAGTTTGCAACTAACATGCATCAGAAACCTTTAAAATGTGCAAACTCTTTGATCTGTTAATTCCATTTCTAGGTTTTTATCTTAGGGAAACAACTGTGTGCAAGAATTTCCCTACAAGGATGTTATTCTTAGTGTTATTTTAAGAAGTAAAAATTATCAATGTGCTTTCAACCACGGGGGATAAGTTAAATGAACCACAGCACCAGCCATTCAATAAAATAATAGACACTACAAATAATCTGGAAAAACAAAGCATTTTCAGTATCAAGTCTGAAAGGCAGGTTGTATATAACCTACTTTTGTTTACACACACTACAGATCCTGGAAACACAGAACTGTTCATAGTCATTACTTCCCAATTATGGGATGACAGTTGATTCCTGTCTTTTTTTTTTCCCACTGTTTCCATATTTTCCAAAACACAAAAATGAAACAAAGTTAATCTGGCAAAAATGAGGGGGCAATTAAACTACACAGTATTATTAAAGCTCAAAAGAATCGTTTTTTTGTGATGCAAATTGGCTCAAAAAGAAATTCTCATGATGTGAAAAGCTTTAAAAGCATGTGCAGAACCGTGATCAGACAATGCTACCATTGGGGTAAAAGGCGGGGAAACATCAATGCACAAACAACAAATAGAGGCCAATTTACTGGAACACGTTGTAAACATCGCTCAAAGATATGAAAACCCTGGAAGACATGAAAACATTCCTGGAAAACAGCAGGTGCCTGTGGGGAGGGAAATGAGGGTCCAGGAGACTGGCGTGACTTTTCACTGCATACTCCCCCATTCTTCTGGAAACTTGAGCCACGTGAACTTATCATTGTTCCAAAAAATTAAAACTTGAAATAAAGAAGTTTTAAGCAGCAGTAGCATCAATTAAACTAATGTGTGGCCTCTCCAGGAACAATCCTGAATAAAGTCTAACTGATTTGGGGTCATATTTTAAATTATGCATTTCAGTAATAATTAACTTTTTAAATTTTCTTTTCTGCCCCCCAGTTCTTTATTTAAATTGACAAATAAAAATGGTCTATACATATCACGTACAACATGATGTACACACTGTGGAACAGCTGAATTGAGCTAATTCCCATATGTATTACCTCACATAGCATTTTTGGTGGTGATGATTAACTTTTATGTAAACGTATCATGAACAATACATTATTTCTTTAATTAGCAAAACGAAAGCTAAAGAATACAGAGTAATTCTACAAATCTTCATTGTATCCTTTAATTTTTAATTAGAAAAATGTATAATTTATTAAGGTTCACAATTTCAGCTACATTCTTACATTTTATGCTCAGTTGTTGCTGTTGTTTTTAATCTTTTTTTTTTTAAGAAAGAGTCTCATTCTGTCGCCCAAGCTGGAATGCAGTGGTGTGGTCTCTGCCTTCTGGGTTCAAGCGATTCTCCCACCTCAGCCTCCTGAGCAGCTGGGATTACAGGCACCTGCCACCACACCTGGCTAATTTTTGCATTTTTAGTAGAGACAGGGCTTTGCCATGTTGGCCAGGCTGGTCTAGAACTTCTGGCCTCAACGGACCCGCGTGTTGGTCTCCCAAAGTGCTGGGATGACAGGCGTGAGCCACTGAGCCCAGCCACGTTCTTACGCTTTAAAAACAAAAATTTATATTCAGGTTGTAGTAAAATTTGTCAACAACAAATTTTCACCTAATTCCTCCTGATTTGTCATGTGTATATGTGTCTTATTTCTGTTTACTTACAGCATTCTCAGTGTTAAGTGTACATTTTCACACAATAGTCTCTTATTTCTGAACACAGAGCAGATGACATTGACACAGCATTGTATTTAAAGATGTGAAGGCTCAGAAGCCACACGAAGACTTAACAGCTACTCTCTCTATTAACGGGCCCCTGGAGCACAGACCATCCCCCTGCCCATGTTAGGTCCTAATAGGCCTTTCTCTCGGAAGAGACACAACACAGATCTCCCAGGCCCAGTGATGGGGCACCCAGGGAAACAGGGTGCATGAAGAGAAAGGAGCAGGTGGGGCTCCCTCTTGCATCCAGGCGGCCTGGCCCCACTCACCACTGCACGGGCTGCCAGTTGGGGAGGAAGGGCCGGAAGCCCGTGATGCACTCGAAAGCCAGGGTGCCGAAGCTCCAGTAGTCGACGGTCACCGTGTACTTCAGTTGCTCCAGCAGCTCCGGGGCCTGTAGCAACACAAGGGGGCACACCTGAGCTGCTCCTCTCCGGGGGGCCACGGCTCCTGTCTGGGCAGCCAGCCCATCTGCTTTTACCCCAGGCTTTCCTGGCTCCATCCCAGGGGGCACTGGCACATGCACTCAGGGTGAGGAGGGGACCCCAGGCGTGTTTAGCATGTATATCACGCTACCATTTCTAAGACCTTTCTATGCCCCACTCATTTCTGTAAGTACTGATGGAAGGGCTAAAGATTCAGGCCCAGAGTACATCACACACCCATCACTGGGTTTTAACTTCTCCCCTTTAAAAATGAGGGTTGCAGGCTGGGCACGGTGGCTCACACCTGTAATCCCCGTACTTTGGGAGGCTGAGGCAGGCAAATCACTTGAGGTCAGGAGTTCGAGACCAGCCTGGCCAACATGATGAAACTCTGTCTCTACTAAAAATACAAAAATTAGCCGGGCATGGTGGTGTGCACCTGTAGTCCCAGCTACTTGGGAGGCTGAGGCACAAGAATTGCTTGAACCAGGGAAGTAGAGGTTGCAGTGAGCCGAGAGCGAGCCACTGCATTCCAGCCTAGGTAACAGAGTGAGACTCTGTCTCAAAAAAAAGAGGGTTGCAGCATTTCAGGTACTTATGGAAGACTAGCTTAAGGCAGGACGCAGTTGTGGGTGCTGTGTAGAAATGGGAAGAGAGGCTACAAATGTTAAAGGAAAATGATGCCAGGCCGTCCACACCAAATGCATGCATTAAGTGCTGGCTGAACCCCTGCACCAGATACCATGTGGTTGCAGAAAGGGCCAGGATGTAATCAGGCAGGGAAAGCGTGATGCGTGGCTGCTGCCGAGGCAGAGAGAGCTGGAGGGACCAAGGAAGGGGACGCAGGCCAGCGGTGCTAGGGGTGCAGACTGGGCTCAGCAGGTGGCTGGAGACAGAAAGGATCAGGGCAAGCAAAGGCGGAGACAGGGTTGTGCACGGTCTGGTTGGAAATGTGAAGCTTAAGGAAGGGCCTGGGAGCCCAAACCAAGAGAAGACACACTGGGATGGGCAGATCAACCTCTGTGTCTGGTTATGGGCAGATGCTACAGCTCACGCGAGTACATGACTTAACTCAGCTCTCGGTTAGAGCATGGGGTGCCCCTTGCTTGACTGCTGCTGAGCTTTGGAGGACTCCAGAAGGACCTACCGAATCACACACCAAATGGACAAAGGTGCATGAGTCATAGCCCCCTGCAAGTCTCTCTGAAAGCCGCAAATTCCTTGAGTCAATCCCAATTGTGGTGGCTACTGCCATCGGCAAGCAACCTGTGACAGGTCTCGCTGGGCAACTGTGCTAAGCCCTCCTGGAATCTAATAGCCCTCCACATCGTCACTGCCGCCACTTGCCCATGATTCACTCCTCTTCAGTGTGATTCCTTCTTTACACAGTATCAAGAGTGGGCTTTCCAAAGAGTTGCCCCTTCTCCCACTTAAAACCCATTGATCTCTGCCGAGGTTTTAAGATAAAGTCTAGAACTTTAGCCCAACCCTGAAGACCCTTCATAATCTGTGCCCTACCCTGCTCCCAGCTTCAACTCAAGACTCTCTTTTCCTTTTGTGCTCGGTTCCAACCACACCTGCAGGTCTTCCTGTGTGTGATCCCTTTGCATGGAATTCCCCTCTTGTCCCCTACTTCCAGTCCCTTTCACCTCCTCAGCCTTCAAGTCCCAGACCAGGCTGAGGCCTCCCAATACACACTCTCACAACACCCTGCACTCTTGCTTTGTAACACTCACCGCAACTGTAATTTCTTAGTTATCTGCACAAGCATCACAGTGATGCCTGCTTTCCTGCTAAACTCTAAGCTCTGAAGGCAGATAAGGACTTGTCTTTTTCCCCATTGCATCGCCAGCTCTGAGCATAGCACCTGACACAGACTACACTCCATCAATGTTCTTGAATGAATGAGTGAATACAGAAACCCAATATTCAGACCAAATAATGTAAACAAAGAGTGGTGAGCTCAGAGCTCTGGCCCCTCCTCAGCGGCCCCTGAGATACCTCATAGAAATTGTGGCCTCAGCCAGGCTCAGTGGCTCCTGCCTGTAGTCCTAGCTACTCATGAGGCTGAGGTGGGAGGCCCACTTGAGACTGGCATGTATCTGTTTAAAACCCTTTCCTTTTGGAGAAGACACTGAGGCACAGAGAGGCTAGGGGATGGTGCAAGGCGCATGAGCAGAGCCCTCTGGACATCAGCAAAGACGACCACGTCCCACCACAGGGCATCCGGTGGCAAAAAATGCTGACTCGACCGGGTTATGGGTGTGACCTCATGCATCCCCGAAACATTCAGAGAGCAGGCGGGACTTAGGTGCTGGGAGCAGGGCGGGAGAGGAGCCCCACAAATGCAGCAGCAGGGAGGAGCCGACAGGCAAACAGGTAAGGCCCACTTTTTACCAGGTACTGCAGGGTCCCCACAAACGACGTGCAAAGACTGCTCTGATCCAGCTCCTTGGCATATCCTAGGTCAATAATTTTGTGTATTAACTGGAACAAAAGGGAGGAGGAGAAATCTGAGCATTATAAGAACACACTGTCCTCCTACAAGGATTCTGACTGCTGCTGTTAGAGCAGAGGTATTTCTGAATTCCCAGGTACTATTAGATCCCATATTCCTAAGAGGTGCCAGATACAACGGAGAATGCTGGCAACACGGTAGTTTCAGGGCAAAAGAAAAGGTATATTGTAAAAATGCTAGGCACGTGTCCTCCCACACTCAGCCACCCATCGTCATAGCGAGGCTGAATGAACAGAACAGGCACCAGCCCTCAAGACAGCTAAAGCCGGACTTGAAACAGGAAGGACCACACCAGCCTCTTCTCAGTAAAGACCCTCAGTGCTCAAATCTGAGCACAACTGAGTGTGAACTGGAAGAACGGCGAGCCCTATGGTAGTCACAGGCCAGGCCTAGGTGCTGAGGGCAGCTGTATGGCAAGGGATTAGGTGATCTAAGAGCTCAGTCACAGCATTCCACTCGCTAAGCCTGTGCTCCCCACCCCAGCTGAACACACAGAGTCGGGAAAGACCACAGTGTCAAGCCCATGGGACAGTCACCACCTCCTCTGAGCCAGGTGGCCACTGAGGAGGCCACAAAGAGCTCTGGGGAAACCACAGGCTGGACCAGGCTTGGCGGCAGACGCCAGCTCCCAGTGCCTCTTCCCAGCCACATCCACAACCAACAGATTGCTGGTTTCCATTCAGCATCCCGAGGTGAGGCCCTTAAAGCAAACAAAAAACAAAAAGTCGATTTCCAAGAAGTGCTAGTCCCAAAGGCTAGGGGTGGAGGTGGGAAGGCAAACATTATTTTCCTTATCAGATTCCTGCAACTTGAGCAACTAACAATGTGATCCATTCAAATTTGCCTCACTCTGCAAGAAAAACTGTTTCGCTGAATTTTGTTTCAAATCAAAAAGCATTCCCAGAGAATCAAAGTGCAGGCAAGGAAATGCAAATACACACAGACAGGCAGAGCGCGCTCCTTTCCTCCCGGGCACTTCCCGGCACACCCACCCGAGGCTAAGTCCCAGGGCGCCACTCACCCTCTGTTCTCCTTGCTGCAGGACAATGTTTTCTGGCTTCAGATCCCGATGGATGATTCTGTTTTCATGAAGGTACCTAAGTGCAGAGGCTGAGGGGGTGGGAAAGGGGGGTGAGTTTTTATTAAGCCAAAAAAATGCTTTTCATGACAGAATCTCCTAACCTGAAAAAGATAGATGCTGTGATTACGCCACTGCACTCCAGTCTGGGCAACACAGTGAGACTCCGTCTCAAAAAAAAAAAAAAAAAGATAAATGTTGCGTGCCCCCGAAATATACTCTGACTTCTCGAGCAAGACCTCAGGGTGGAGGGCAGGGGCCCTACTACGTTAAGGCTTAGACTTCCATCAAAATCTGGCTTATTTATGCAAGGCACTCTCTGCCTTGGATTCATGAGGTCACCAACTGCAGCCTAGAGCAGTGCTTCTCAAACTACCTGGACCAGCAGCAAACAGGCTTGTTCAAAATGTGAAATTCTCAGGCCCCACCTGAGACCTCTGGATTCAAGCCTGGGGGTGACCCCATGATCTGTGTTAACAAACTCTCCAGGTGATGCTGACACCAATAAAGTTTGGGAAGGGAATCTTCTCTGGTCTAGAGGCTCAAAACTCTAAATTCTATAGGATGGACAAGGGAGAAGGGCCCCTGAGGACAGAGTCGTATGGTCATATGATACACAGTCCCAGAAAGTCAGAGCCAGTTTCCAGGAAGCAGCAGGGAGGCAGAAGAGGAAACAGGGACACCTCCCACATAAACGGACAGCTCAGCGTGGACTCACTATGTGCCCAGGTCTCTGGGCGGTTCTGTGAGGGATATAAAATAAGGGGTGTGATCCCCAACTTTAAAGAGCTCAGAATCTAGTTGGAAAGAAGCAGATTGCAGAACACTGGCTGTGGAGGCATCTGATACCAAGAGCTTCTGCTGTGAAGAGGCAACGTGACAACGTCACACGAGGAGGGACCCGCCTGCAGCTCAGACGGCAAGAAGGACGTGATTTTATCCCTGGGAGAGGCTGAATAACCTTAACAGACATCCTGGCTCACTGCACTATAAAACAAAGAAATCGCATAAGTGGTATTGGAAGGAGATAGAATTATTTTTATTTGGAGATGCTATGACTACAGCCCAGAGGGCCCAATAGACTAAAAATTGGAAAAAATTTAGCAAGTTGTCTGGAAACAAACAAGAATATACAAGTCAATAGCTTTTCTCTATGTTAGCTATATCCAGTTGCAGTGGAAAAGAAAAAAGAACCCATTCACATCAGCAACAAAAACGCTAAAACACCATGGGATACACGCAGCAAAAACAGCAGTGTATGCAGGAAAGCCATATGGCATAAACAGAACAGTGCAAAAAACTGAAAAGGCTTTACAAGTTTATGGAAAAAGACACTATAAACAAAGCCAAAAGTCAAGAGAGCTGGGAAAACAGTGTAACACACATGCCAAGGAGTAAAGAGAACTATATATAAAACCTTACAAATCAGTAAGAAAGGAACTCAGAAGGAAAACGGGGCTGGGCACAGAGGCTCACACCTGTAATCCCAACACTCTGGGAGGCCAAGGCAGGCAGATTACCTGAGGTCAGGAGTTCAAGACCAGCCTGGCCAACATGGTGAGACTCTGTCTCTACTAAAAATACAAAAGTTAGCCGGATGTGGTGGCATGCCCCTGTAATCCCAGCTTCTTGGGAGGCTGAGGCAGGAGAACTGCTTGAACCCAGGAGCTGGAGGTTGCAGTGAGCTGACATCACAGCCACTGCTCTCTAGCTTGAGAGACAAAGTGAGACTCTATCTCAAGGAAAAAAAAAAAAGAAAAAGAAAAAAATGGGCAAAGAACATCAAGTGGTGACAATGCACAGAAGAAGAGACACAAATGATGACAATTACATGAAAAGCTGCGTCACCTCACTGGTAGCCCAAGGATACTTACTGTATATCTTGGAATGAAATAATTAGAAACAAAGAGAAAGTCACTGGGAAATGGTAGAACAAATTACGGTACTGCCACATGAGAACAGGCAACTCTTGGGTTGATATTTTCTGACTCAGAGGGACAGTTAATGGTATGACCTGCTTTTCGTTTAAAATTTAGAAAGTCAAAAGCAGTAACACTGAGAGGTTTAACAATGAGCCCCCTCTGTGCCACTGTCACCGCCACCACCAACATACACACTCTCTCTCTCTGACTCTGTCTCTGTCTCTCTCACACACATCAAGCCACACTAAGAGGGCAGCAGCCAGGGCAAACCGAGGAGGGGAAGACCCCTGAGGCCTGGACAGCGATCCTGTCTGCTGTCATGGGCAGGGGACTCTGTGCAAGGCAGTGGAAAGCCTTCCACAGAAACCGAGTAAGCAAACACGCTCTGCAAAGACTCTAAGCTGAACATTTCCTGAAAACATATTTAAGAGTCAAACTGAGAGCGAAACTGACTTCCACCTTATTAGCGGAGCTCCAGCTCAAAGCATTAAGCTATACAAGGTGAGTATTTCTTATCCAAAATACTTGGGATGAGAAGTTTTTCAGAAATTTTTTTTTTAGATTTTAGAATACTGGCATATTCCTAATGAACCCAAGCTTAAACACAAAATTCATTTGTTTCATATAAGATATATATATATACACCTTATATGAAACAGCTGAATTTGCAAAAATGATTTTATAGCCTGATGGTAATTTTATACAGTATTTTTAATAATTTTGTGCATGGAACAAAGTTTGTGTTAAGTACTTATGTGTGGAATTTTCCACTTTTGGCATCATGTCAGTGCTCAAAAACCTTCAGATTTTACAGCCCTCTGGATTCTGGACTTTGGATCAGGGACAGTCAATCCGTGGCTCCAGACCTCTCCTTACATCAGCTCTTTTAAGCCCGGCCTTCGATCATGTGGTTCCAACATTTCATACTGTTCCTCACTTTTCATTTCCTTCCCACGTGACAGAGTACATTAGTTTAGGTCCAATTAACGTCCAGATGAAGTGAAAGACTCACTGCTTTCCGCGTGCCTAAAAAATGATGTTTCATCTTGTTCTAAATTGTGTTAATGTTTAAAGAGCAATGCTTCTCATCAGCACTTTGATTTTTGTTTTACTGGTTTTTATTACAAATCAAGCAAAGCATAAGAAAGTGAGTGAAGTATAATAAGTAGCTGCACTGACGCAGCCTTGCAGACAGGGGTGGCACTACTGTTGCATCTGAACTACTGGCTGGCAGAGAGCAAGGCCATGCGGTAACTCAAAGTGTCTGTTAATTGAGAGGCTCACGAAAGACCTGTGTGGATATGTGATAGGCTGCTGAAGAGTATTAGGACGTAAAACATAAAAGTATAGTTTTTTCCAAAGCAGAATGTATGGAAGTTAAGATGCTGTAATTTGCCGAGTACGCGTGCCCAGACTGAGACAAGGACCCAGAGCTGGAGGCATAACACCTCAGGGCAAAACCCAGGTTGCAAGCAGGTGAGATGTCCCCAGAGCCACCCCAGTGAAGAGGAGGAGGAGCATTCGGATCAGACCGAAGGCACCGCTGTCTATGCCACACAGATTACAGTTGTCACCAGATCTTCAGTGAGGAGTGGCAGCAGGTTGGTAACTCAATACTCTACTATTAATAGCTGTCTATTTTTATGCTTAAACAACTGTACAAAACAAACTTTATTCCTCATTTGGGGGTAGTCGTCTATTCTCAAATACCTCTGTCAACTTAATAAAGTCCAGGTTTAAAGAATCCAACAGGGATGGGCGCAGGGGCTCACACCTGTAACCCCAACACTCTGGGAGGCCGAGGCAGGTGGATCACCTGAGGTCAGGAGTTGGAAACCAGCCTGGCCAACATGGTAAAACCCTGTCTGTACTAACAATGCAAAAAATTAGCTGGGGGTGGTAGTGCATGCCTATTTAATTCCAGCTACTTGGGAGGCTGAGGCAGGAGAGTAACTTGAACCTGGGAGGCAGAGGTTGCAATGAGCTGAGATCGCGCCATGGCATTCCAGGCTGGGCAACAAGAGTAAAACTCCATCGTCTCAAAAAAAAAAATCTAACAGGTATTGTTATACACAATTTCTTGGTATACGGATATGTAAAAATTCTGATAGGCAAGACCTCTTAAATGTGCCCTGTAGAGAATAAGCTTTCAAAAAGCTTGGTTCAGTATCACTGTGCTGCATTTTATAAAACAGTACTTCAGAGCTGAAGTGAAATGAATCAAAACTGTCTTAAGCCCAGAGAATCTAACTTTGTTTAGATTCTATGGAAAATGAGATACTAAGACTAAGGAAAATACTGTTGTATCTGGAAGTTTATTAAAAATCTAAATTCCTGGCAATAGCAATAAGACATGTTTGTAAAAATTGAAAGCTACACCACAAAGCATAAAAGCCTACCAGGTAATTTCTCATGTTCCCATTACAGAGAAGAGCTGTGAGAAGCACCACGCTGCAAACTGTTAAGCTATTTACAACTACACAGTGAGGCTGGGCACGGTGGCTCACGCCTCTAATCCCAGCACTTTTGGAGGCCGAGGAAGGATCCCTTGAGGTCAGGAGTTTGAGACCAGCCTAGGCAATATAGCAAGACCCTGTCTCTACAAAAAAATTTTTTTAATTAGGCAGGTGTGGTGGTGCATGCCTTCGTCCCAGCTATGTGGGAGACTGAAGTGAGAGGATCGTGAGCCCGGAATTTCAAGACTTGAGCCCGGGAGTTCAAGGCTGCAGCGACCATGATTGTGCCACTGCACTCCAGCCTGGGTAACAGAGCAAGACCCTCCCTCTAGAAAAAACACAAAAACTAAAATAAACGACACAGTGCATTTCCACAGAGCGGGTCCACACGGTGGGCTTGCCACAGGAAGGTAACGGCCTCCTTCTCTCACCCTCCTCCGGAGCTGCGCCCTGGTGGTCACCCCAGCCTTTTCCCAGCTCATGAGGAAGGCATAAACACACGACTGAAGAATGTGACAATCCCATGGGTCTTACTGATGAGCCACAGC
Organism: Aotus nancymaae; assembly: GCF_030222135.1. Lineage (NCBI taxonomy): Eukaryota > Metazoa > Chordata > Mammalia > Primates > Aotidae > Aotus > Aotus nancymaae. The sequence continues at coordinate 2,050,707 of NW_026988512.1, read as the reverse complement.
TCCAAATCACAGCCCTATGTGTTTTTTTCAGATGACAAACCACAAACTGGGGAACAGATAAGAGCAGCTAGACTTCCAATGAAAAAGCATTTTTATCAGGGTGGGCTCACGAATCCCTATTACAAGTTTAGAGGATGACTAAGTGCCCTTCAGAATATTTTTGTTTGAGCTACATTCCACAGAGAACAAGTGGAAAGATAAATAGTCCAAAAGGGTGAGGGAGAGATTAGAAAGGTACAAAGACGCCTGTCACCAGCTGGTAATCCAAGTCACCAGTGAGTGGGAAGGGCAACTGATGTCCATTCCCTCTGTAAAACCCGCTGCCTGGGTCCTACTGTGCCAGCCACTTCAGCGTCACTGGGCTTTCCAAACGAAACAGACCGGAAGGCCAGCTATGCACATGAGGAGAGAGATTTAGTCTGGCTAAAGGTTACTTGGCTAAAATAGCCTTCGGTCGATCAGTGGGGTAGCAAGGCAGTAATGCTGGGTGCTGAGGGGAAGGTGTGACATCTTCACTAATTCATTCAATGAGGCTCTATCAAGTGTCCGCTATCTGCACATGGTGGGAAATGCACCACTGAATCAAAGCCTTTTCCTAACTTCCTGCACAGACAGTCTGGTCAACTGTCCCCAAACCCAGAAGTCAGCCCTCGCTACCAAAGCACAGGCAGAAATCACAGGGCAGTAATGACAATGCCAAGCATCAAAGGAGCAGAGGAGGCGACACCAGCAGAAGGACCCACAGGAGAATCCCTGCAGGCCAGGCCAGGCTGTAGACCCCACAGAGGGGCGGGTCTGCAGCTGTGCCCGAAGGATGGGCAGGCTCAGGGTCTCTGGGAGGTGTGGGAACAGCTTCCATAAGAGGCAGCGCACGCAAGGCCAGCAGGGGACTGACAGGTGGGTGTGGAGTTCTGGATGGAGGCTGGCAGGTGGGTTCCATGAGTCACACACACAGGTTGGTGGGTGGGTCCCATGGGTCATGCCCAGGCTGGCTGCCATGGGTGAGAGAAAGGCGTGGTGAAGGGGGTGGGCCTTTATCTAAGAGCGGACTATGGATGGAAGTGCCCTTCCAAAACAGAAGGGTGGATTAGCACACACGGATAAGGAGGCCAGGGAGGAGGTCGCTGCGGGGATTTGCTGTGACACTGAAGCCGTGGAAGCAGTGGTCTGCAGCCTTTACAATGTGAGGCTATGAGCAGCAGCAGGGGCCGACTCTGAGAGACCAGGTTTGACACAGACACTTGATCCTGGGCAGCGGGCAGAAAGTGGCACCATGACACAAAAGAGAGGATGGCAGGAGGGACCCCTGGCTGAGGAAAATGACCAGGGTTTCTATTGGCAGTGAATGGAAGAAAGACCTGGTGGACGTGGATATGGACTTTAGGATGAGTTCAGGGTTGACTTCCGGATTCTGAGAATGATATGGTGACAAAGAGGGCACAGGAACGGCTGGGCAAACAATGTTGAGGAGCAGTGGGCGGCCGGCGCAGAGGCGGGCAGGGAATGATGGACAGGCCTGCGCAGGGGCAGGGAGGGAATGATGGACAGGCCTGCGCAGAGGCGGGCAGGGAATGATGGACAGGCCTGCGCAGGGGCAGGGAGGGAATGATGGACAGGCCGGCGCAGGGGCAGGGAGGGAATGGACAGGTCGGCGCAGGGGCAGGTGGTAGAGATGAGGCACAGAGCCCGTGGGAGGCACTTAGGCCGCCAGCTGGGGTATGTCACCGTTCTGAAAGCCACAGGCCTGGACAATGACATGGAGTTGTTAGAGGGAGACGGGGCCATAGAGAGCACTCGGAAGCCCAAACTTCCTCATCCTAAAGTAGGGGAGGCTGCAGCCAGGACATGCTGAGCCTCGCCTAAGGCTCCAGAGCTGTAAAGTGGAGCCAGGACTGAGGGCCAGCTGTCTTCTCTCTCATCGTTACTGTGTTTATTAACCTGGTTCCCTGTGCTTTCCAACAAGCTTTATGTGCAAATGATCTGGAGTCAGGTCGTCATCTTTTGTTACAATCAACACTTCAGTCAGACGGATGTGTTTGACAGAACCAGTCTGAAGATCCACAACACTAGGCAGAGCAACCGATGGTGATTCCTAGAATGGAGCTCTCCTCCCCAAAGCCAAGCGCTTTGTCTGAAACCCTCTGCTCTTTAATGGTGATGTCCTGGATGCCTGCTAGGAGCAGCTCCTGTAGGAACAGAGGTGGGGCTCAGAGAAGGAAGCACGGCAGCAACAGAGGGGTGGGTTCCCGAAGGCTTGGAGCGTGGGATGGTCTCACCACAGCCAACCGACCAGCCACCTGCAGAATCCAGGAAGGCTGATTCCAGTCTAAGATCTGATAAGACCCATGCCTGCCCAACAGGGCCACAGCCCACGGCAGCAGACGGCGCAGCAGCCTGCCCCACAATCTTGAGAGCTCAGAATTTTGCACCTCTGTTGACAAAAGAAAACACACGCCAATGTTTTCCAAAGGATAATGAGCAAGACTATTTAAATAGAGTCCATTCACATATAACTTCCTTGAGCTATTTTAGGGACACATTAGGTAGCAGTCCACGTCATTTCCAGCTGTTCCACACCTGTCTCCAGTCGCCTGTCAGCATGGAGCAATGGTCTGGTGGGCGAGTCCCGGCCAGGACGCAGGGAGCTCTGTGCTTGCCAGACATCTGCTCATTTCTTTCTTTCTTTTTTTGAGATGGAGTCTTGCTCTGTTGCCCAGGCTGGAGTGCAATGGCACGATCTCAGCTAACTGCAACCTCCGCCTCCAGGGTTCAAATGATTCTCATGCCTCAGCCTCCTGAGTAGCTGGACTACAGGTGCATGCCTCCATGACTGGCTAATTTTTGTATTTTTAGTAGAGATGGGGTTTTATTATGTTGGCCAGGCTGGTCTCAAACTCTTGCCCTCAGGTGATTCACCCACCTCGGCCTCTCACAGTGCTGGGATTACAGGCATGAGCCACCACACCTGGCCATCTTCTCATTTCTCTCTGGCACTCTGCAGCATCTTCTTGGGCAATGTGAAGTTCAGTGGAAAAATCCTATTCATGTCTGTTATCTTGACCCTGTTCTGAATGGGTGTCTCTGGGAGGTCAGTGGCGCAGAAGAGAGTATGAGCCAACAGATTTAACCCAGAAGACCAGGCAACTCATCCGGACCCAGTGGTCAAGGGTGTGGCTCTGCCACTTATCTGAAGTCAACCTGGCAGAGAACAGCAGTGGCAACTCCAACAAAGGAAATGTGGGGCCAGCGCTTGGAACAAACTGGAACAAAATATGCTCAGGAAATGTTCCAAAATACAAAAGAGTTATGTTAGATGAACTCTGGCTCAGTCACCAGATCCTTGCAAAAATAAATTTAATGGATTTAGTACACAAATCAAAACAGGGATGGAAGTAAAACATGAGCTCATCAGCAGCCTCAACCAGAACACCAGGACTGCACTGTACCCAAAAGGTGGTAGAGATGGAAACAGGCCAGAGGAAGGCCAGCCTCTTCCAGGATGGGAGTCTCAGAAGGCACCCACCCGTGTGCTCCCTGGATCCAGCCTCAGGTCGTGCCCTACAGAAGGCACTGAGCGTTTCCAAAAGGGGAGGCCAAAAATCAAAATCCAGAGCGGGAAGGAAACGAGCAAGGAACTGACACTTGCTGAGTGCACATTCTGCAGGAACAGAGCCCTGTGCTAGGAGCTTTATTTATATCTCCTCATCTGATTCCACAACAATTCTAACAAGGTGAGTAAGGCTCCCGTTTTACTGCTAATAAAAGGGTGTTAAGTAATGTGCCAACAGTCACACTGCTAATAAGCAGAGGAGCTAGTATTGGACCTAGACTTGTTCATGATGTGTGGACATCTGACGTGTTTAAAAAAAAAAAAGCCAGGGGCTAGGCCAGGTGGCTCATGCCTATAATCCCAGCACCTTGGGAGGCCGAAGTGGGCAGATCACATGAGGCCAGGAGTTCAAGACTAGCCTGGCTAACATGGTGAAACCCTGTTTCTACTAAAAATACAAAAAATTAGCCGGGTGTGGTGGCACACGCCTGTAATGCCAGCTACTCAGGAGGCTGAGGCAGGAGAATTGCTTGAACCTGGGAAGTGGAGGTTGGGGTGAGCCAAGATCACGCCATTACATTCCAGCCTGGGTAACAAGAGCAAAACTCCGTCTCAAAAAAAAAAAAAAAAAAAAAAACAACGAAGTTTAACTGTAGTGTACTAGTTAGTAGTTCAAAGTTGAATTATTTCCAACTCAGGGTCACAGAGAGGAAAAACAGAATCAGCAACCTACAGAATTTAATATTCATCTGCCTACGTATAGGAGACCTGCAGCACATAAGCACTTGAGAACCCACCTGTTTTCATTATTCTAATTTACAAGTAACTTAAATATATACACACACACAATTTAAATAAAATAATATAAAAACTACTATACAGGCCGAGCGTGGTGGCTCACGCCTGTAATCCCAGGACTTTCGGAGGCTGAGGCGGTCAGATCACGAGGTCAAGAGATCGAGACCATCCTGACCAACATGGTGAAACCCAGTTTCTACTGAAATATAAAAATTAGCTGGGCGTGGTGGCGCATGCCTGTAGTCCCAGCTACTCGGGAGGCTGAGGCAGGAGAATTGCTTGAACCCGGGAGGCAGAGGTTGCAGTGGGCTGACACTGCGCCACTGCACTCCAGCCTGGTGCCTGGTGACAGAGCCAGACTCTGTCTCAAAAAAAAAAAAAAAAAACTACCACACAAGTCAATGGTAACTGAATTCGAAGTGGACCCAGACCAAAAGAGTATGTAACCAGAGATGTTCTGTGAATATCAGTAGGGAAGCACCTGCAGAATAAACAACCACATGAGGAAGCCAAGAGCTACGTGCACTTATGCCAATAATTTAAAGACTTTTGGCCAGGTGCTGTGGCTCATGTCTGTAAGCCTAACACTTTGGGAGGCCGAGGCAGGGGATCACTTGAGGTCAAAAATTGGAGACCATCCTGGCCAACATGGTGAAACCCTGTCTCTGCTAAAAATACAACAATCAGCTGGATGTGGTGGCGTGCACTGGTGATCCCAGTACTCGGGAGGCTGGGGGAGGAGAACCACTTGGACCACGGAGGCAGAGGTTGCCGTGAGCCGGGGTCACCCACTGCACTCCAGCCCGGGCAACAGGGCGAGACGCTATCTCAAAAAAAAAAAAATACTTTCTTAATAACTACTTGCTAAAGTCATCAATAGTCTAAGGAGTGAAAGAAAAATATCTGGGAGAAAAACATCCAAGAAAAATAACTTGACAAAGCTCTAACCAAAGAGAAACAAAATAAAAGTTGCCCGTGAAAAGCAAGAGAATATTCCCCAACCTGCTAACCTGCCTTCAACAGAGAACAAATAAAGAATCTGGCCACTGAGATAAAAGATACAATCAAGTAAGCCTTCAAGCAAAACGTGGATGGGCACTGGGTGCCCACTCGAGTCAAATAAAACTGGTGTAATGTCAACTTATCCTCTATGTGAACTCTACCCAAAGGGATGAAGACACAGCACAGAGCGAGATGAGAATTTTGTATGTCAGACTATTTTGATCTTAACCTTAAATACGTCACTGCTTGACCTCCCCCTTCCTTCTCCTCTGTCCAAAGCAGCAGTCTGGAAGAGACCAGACCCACACTAGCAAGACAAAAGTGTTGGACCATCGACCCTCCCAGGCCCCAGCTTAGAGAACACAGCTTTACAAATGAGGGATAATGTTAGCATCTGGTGAACCGAGGGGAAGGGTATGTGAGTTTCACTGTACTACTCTTTAAACTTCTCTATATATTCGAGAATATTCCAAAGAAAGTTAGAGCAAACAAAAGAAAAAATATATACAGCTCTGAAAGGTTGAGGTAGGGGAGGGATGAAAATGACATCATTCTCCAAATCTGGTCTAAGATAAATTCTCAATAACTCTAAACCTTAGACCCAACTATTAACTTGCACCAACAACCTTGGAGATTATTTTCTAAAAAAACAAAAAGCTCTGAGCAAGTCCCTCTCCCTTGTGACGTCTGTCTCCCCAGGCTGGGCCAGGTGCTGACCTTTAGCACCCACCCCTCAGTCCCCTCCCGAGTGGGTGCCAGGGTCTAGGAGGTTCCACTGGCCTCTGCAGGCTGAGGTCACTCTTCCCCATGAATGGCCAGCTTGGCATTCTCAGAGGGCGCCACAGACGCCTGCATCTGGGGACACCAACAGTACCCAGGGGATTAAACATGGACAGTGTTTCCTACGCCTCCGGCTGGCAAAGAACTGCCAACGTGGGAGTGGAACAATTCATTGCCAAGGGACAAAACTCATTCAAATGACAGCCTATTCCAGCGCTGGCCATTCCAGGAAGGTGGGGAGGGGAGCTTTATAATGGGAAAGGAAATCTGTTATTCTCTATACATCATAATTCACTTGATGAGTTAGTCAGGAAGGAAGGGAAACCAAACGCTGCGTGCAGCGTCTGGCTGGCTGGCTCCTTGTTGACCTCCCCACTCCACCAGGGTCCCCCTCCCCGGGTTCCCAGTCCCCCTCCAGAGAGACCAAAGGACCCAAGTGTCTGCCTGCGGCGTTCCGCAGGGACTCACAGGGGCACCACACTCTCCCCAAAGGACACGGCCCGACTCCTGGGGCTGGGATTTACCGATGTCACTCAGCAAGGTGAGGATGGCGCCTTCCCGCAGGCCACAGCAGTTCTCAAACTGGTTCAGGTACTGTCAAGAAAGTGAGAAGCAGCGTCAGAGCTGGTGGTCACAAACCATGGGAAGTCCACACGTGTCTCTTACCAGCCAGTGTGATCAGAGAGCTGACCCTGGGCCCTGATCTTTGGGGGACCTGCTTTTGAAGAAGACAGGTAGCAGAACTAGCAGGGACTGGCCCGAGGATGAGAAGGAAGAAGAAGAAGAAGGGGGGGGAGGGGGAGGGGAGGGGGAGGGGGAGGAGGAGGGGGAGGGAGGAGGGAGGAAGAAGGAGGGGGGAGGGAGGAGGAGGAGGAGGAGGAAGAGGAGGAGGAGGAGGAAGAGGAGGAGGAGGAGGAGGAGGAGGAAGAGGAGGAGGAGGAGGAGGAGGAGGAGGAAGAGGAGGAGGAGGAGGAGGAGGAGGAGGAGGAGGAGGAGGAGGCGGCGGCGGCGGCAGTCCTGACCATCTCCGGGCTCTCACATCCTCACAGCAAGGGCTTTGTGGCAAGGAAAGTTTGATTCTCACCGGCTGCTGAAGTTCTGAGCAAGGCAGGCCGAAGTCTAAGCACAGGCAATTGGAATTCTCTGTGCCTAAAGGTCCCAGAGACAGGCCAGGCTGGGAAGGCATCACTGGAAATCACCTGCTATCTCCTGGCCACGTGGGTGATGGTAACAGTAGGAAATACTAAGCACTTATTACGTGCCTGGTGCTGGAGGAGCTCTGCACGGATTAGCTCGGCAAACCCTTCCCTGTGTGACCTCACTTAATACTAACCACCACCACTGAGTAAGCACAGGTGGAATCCCCATGTTGGAGGAGGAAACTGAGGTTACAGGGTCGGATACCTGTCGGCTCACACAGCTGTGAGAGGGCAGTGCTGGAAGGCGGCACAGGTCAATCTGAAGCTCGAGCCCAAGCCCTCAACCCGCTGCCTTCCAGGCCCCTCGACTGTCCCTGTGCTGCTGGAGCTGGCCTCAGAGGAGGAAAGAGAGAGGAGCTTGCCAGCTGAGCCTCACAGGCAGGAATTCACATCGTATTCTAAACACTCAAGTCTGTCTACGCACCCAGCATACAGACTTTTAATATCAACTCTTACATGTGCCCATGTGCTGGCCAAGCCTGCCTCTCTGTGCCCACAGGTGGATTACAGATTTTGAACTTTTTAGAGGGAACAAAGGGAACAACAGATAGCAAGAGCCCTGGACAACAGTGTCCTCCCTCAGACCCACTGGGTGACAGCAAGGACAGGGTCCCTTAGATTCGAGGCCTTCCTGTCACCCCCTCAACCATCCTGCAACCGCGTCAGGTCAGTCATGTTAAACTTTCCATCTCTTCTTCCCTGGCTCGTTGGCTCTTTGCCGCCTGAAAGACCAAGTCGAAAAGCCTCTGCCTCACTGCGGAGCCCTCTGTAATCTGGCCACATCCCACCTACTTCCAGGCTGCCTCTGTGAACTCTCCACTCCACTCCAACATGGCTTTATCTCCACACAGCTGCAGTTAGTAATGGGTGACTGTCAAAGGTTAGCAAAATAAAGAGGAAAATCAAAGTGCTGCCGAGTTCCCCGTCTCTCACTGTGGGTCATGCCAAGAGCTGTGTTCATATCCTGCTGTGAGTGCCACTCCCAGGATGTGCCCATCTCCAGGGAGAGCCACTGCGGCAGGCCAAGCCCCATGGAACATTTCCTTTTATTTTACTTATCTGTCTCTTTCTTTTGAGACAGGATTATCTTTTTCTTGAGACTGAGTCTTGTTCTGTCACCCAGGCTGGCATGCAGTGGCGCAATCAGAGCTCACTGTAGCCTCAACCTCCTTGGCTCGAGCCATCCTCCTACCCCACCCTCCCAAGTAGCGGGGACTACAAGCGCACGCTACCACACCTGGCTAATTTTTCATTTTTTAGTTTTTGAAGAGACAAGCCCTCTGTATGTTGTCCAGGCCAGTCTCAAACTCCTGGCCTCAAGCTATTATCCTCCGGTCTCAGCCTCCCAAAGTAGAAAGTTCTTGTTTATTTAAAGAGGCACAAGGGCCTGGAGGAACAGTGAGAACAGTGCCTGACGTGTGACTGGGAATGGCCACTGAAAGGGATTAAATGCCTGGGCTCCCGCCTCCACTCGTGACCCTTCCGGAGGAGGGGAGAGGTGCAGGGGGCTGCACTCGCAGAACAACCGACCTCTTTTTCAATTAAAATAAAAATTGTTTTGGCCAAGCACGGTGGCTCACGCCTGTAATCCCAGCATTTTGGGAGGTTGAGGTGGGCTATTACTTGAGGTCAGGAGTTCGAGACCAGCCTCGCCAATGTGGTGAAACCCTGTCTCTACTAAAAATACAAAGATTAGCCAGGGATGGTGGTGCACGCCTGTAATCCCAGCTACTCGGGAGGCTGAGGCAGGAGAATCGCTTGAACCCAGGAAGCAAAGGTTGCAGTGAGTGAGATCATGCCACTGCACTCTAGCCTGAGTGTCACAGCAAGGCTCTATCTCAAAAACAAACAAAAAAATTATTTTGCTCATAGCTTCCAGTTTTTATGTTATATGGCCTTATTCACTCTCACAGACGGAGAGGTGCCCTGCGGTTGGGTCCCTGTGGGCTGGGACCTAGGCTCTGCTGCTGAAGCTACGTGAGGCCCAACCTCTCCGGGTCATGACATCTACCTGTGATGTGGGAAACCATACTGTGCACCCACGTGTGAGCTGCTGGAAATCGAATGAGGTAACATGAACTAGCAGGCTGTGTTCTGCCATAGGGAACGATGGAAAGGTGGGCGCCCAGAACTGCTCCCGGGACCAGGAGGGGCTGCCATCCACCCCCGAGAAGCGAACATTCTAAGGAAGAGGAGGTGGTGTGGTGAGAAGGTGGAGAGCAGAGCCCCACACATGAGTCCAGGTGGGTCAGGTGGGTCGGATGGGTGGGTTGGGTCTGCAGCCCTGGCCCAGCTCCCTGATCGCAAAGCCTGCTCCCTCCCTGCTACACTCCCCACCTCCATGTGTGGTGCTGTCTTATCTCTGGAATAAAATCCCTCCTAATAAGGACAGCAATGGTGCTGGCACCAAAGGCCTGAAGTGGCCGTAATGTGTCCAGGGAGGAAGCATTTGTTTTGGAACTCACCCAGTCCTTCCCCACGCCCAGACCTGTGATGAGTTTCCTCATCACTGGAGTGATCCCAGCAGTGTGCAGCACGCCCTTCCCCCTTCCCTGGCATTCTCGGAAGCGCCTCTGACTCACACACACACCAGCCCCAGGTGGGCAGGGAACAGGGGATCTGAAAGGCAAAGCAGTCCTGCTGGAGTCGCTGGGGCTCCCCAAGCTTCCTGATGATGACAGCAGTGAAAGGTCTCCCCATACCCCTTCCTGGTGTCCCACCTGCCTGGACAGGCTGAGCACCTGGCGGCCGCAGGAGCCTCACCTTCCGGAGATCTCCTCCTTGGCAGTACTCCATGGCCAGCAGGGGCAGGTCATTGGGCGCCAAGTTCTGCATCCCCTCAGGGACATCCCGAGCAGCCACCACATTGGGGTGGCTCAGCCTAGGAAGTAGGAAAACCAGTGAGAGCTCCTGCCCAGACCCATCCCTGCCACCCCGACCAGCTCTCAGCAACAAATGCCCAGGATAACCCAGGGCTTCCAAACAGAGGAAGACGGGGCCCAGGACGGGCGGTCAACTGCAGCACCTGGGTCAGTGGAGCTGGCCCGGCCCCACCCCCAGCACCAGAACTCAGACCCTGAGGGCGCGCTGCATGTGACTTGAGTTTCTTGTGCATGCCACATCCCAAGTCCTCATCGTGCTGCCAAACTGCTCCTACGAGGGTCTTCCAATCTCATGCCCTCCACATGGGAAGGACGTGTCACACATGCTAGCAGGCAAACGAAGTGGTGCCTGCTCTTTGTTTTCGTATTTTTTTTCTTTTCTGTTTATTTTTTGGCAGGTTGATTCATCCACACACATCACCCCTAGGTGGACATGCAGAAAGGGGTCTGAAAAGGAACTCATGTAACCAAATGCAACCATGATGTAACCAAATGGCATCTCCTCTTTTTAAGAGGCTGGCAGAGGAGCCCTGCGTGGTGTCCTCGCTAGCTCTTTCGGAGCCTACCTAATGCCTCACTAGCTAGGAGGACAGCAGCCACCAGGCAGACGGACAGCCTGGTCTCCACACTGGAGGAGTAAATGTCAGCGGCAGCATGACAGCAGAGAATGGTCACGTACCACCTTGAAATTGGAAATATAGGAGGAAAGAACGCTTTTTTGCTGACAAAGGAAAAGTCACCATGATAACTTATTAAATTGTTTAAATTATTTAATATTACGAAATTGACAAAAAGCCTTTGACAAGGCCCCGCGTGGACTTTAGCTGCTCCTCCTCTAGCATCTTTAGAAGCAGCAGAGTCGCCGCGGAGACTGCCGGGCTGGCGTCCTGATGGAGGGGCTGAGATTAACGGCTCTCCTTTCTAGATGCAGTGGGGGCTGGTGCTCCAGGTTTCCCTTGGGTCCCCGCATGCCAGGCCTCACCTTCTCATGATCTGGATCTCCAGGCACCATCGGTCTCGGTTCCGTGGGCTGAGCTCCTGCCGGCACTGCTTGATGGCGATCTGCTCACCTGTTTCCTACAGAAACAGCATGGTGGAGATCAGCAGAGCGAGCTGCAGGCCAAATCCCACCTGTCCGCTGCACAGGAGGGGTCTCCAGGCCCCAGCCATCACCTGCAATCACCTCCTGGTGCTCCTGGGCCACACGTGCACCCCTCGTGGATAGCCCCGTGGCTCCTGGGCCACACGTGCACCCCTTGTGGACAGCCCCGTGGCTCCTGGGCCACACGTGCACCCCTCGTGGACAGCCCCGTGGCTCCTGGGCCACATGTGCACCCCTCATGGACAGCACCGTGGCTCCTGGGCCACACGTGCACCCCTCGTGGACAACCCCGTGGCACCTGGTCTTTGGGCTGCCTCCTCACCACCCCACCTCTCACCCAGCCTCTCCAGCCTAATTTCTTTTTTTTGTGATGGAGTCTTGCTCTGCATTGGCATAATCTTAGTTCACTGAAACCTCCACCTCCATTTCAAATGAGTCGCCTGCCTCAGCCTCCTAAGTAGCTGGGACTACAGGCATGTGCAACCATGCCTGGTAAATTTTTGTGTTTTTAATAGAGATGGGGTTTCACCATGTTGGTGAGGCTGGTCTTGAACTCCTGACCTCAAGTGATCTGCCCACCTCGGCCTCTCAAAGTGCTGGGATTACAGAAGTGAGTCATGGGGTCTGGCCTCACCTACCTCATTTCTATCATCTAGAGTCTACAGAGCCTTCAAGGCTCTGCTTCGTTCCCAGCTCTGCCATGAAACCTCTGCTGACCATTCCTGCCTGGAGAGGTTTCTTTGTCCGAACCCCAGCTACTGCTGGGACACTGCTTATAACTGACCACGATGACCTATAAAAATGGCACTTGGATGTGGTTCAGGCTAATAGTGAATGCCATGTTGAGTGTCTTCATTGTTTCACGGGAGAGTTTTGCCTCTTCAGAGAGAATGCAAGCATAATATAGGAGATGAAACACCAGCTGGTTCAAATTCCAACTCTGCCATTTACTAGCCATGTGACCTTGGGTCTTGGTCATATAGACCAACTGAGTCAAACCACTTGGTCTGACTCAGTTTTTCATCTGTAAAATGGGAATATTGACACCCACCTGTCAGGGCTGTCATGAAAACAAGCCCCTAGCAGGTATTAGTAAACCCCACAGAGCAGGGAACCCAGGTCACCTGAGTACTCCTGTTTAAAATCCTGCAGAGATCAGCTCCCACCTTCCTTTCCAGCCACTCTCCCATGACACTGCAGCCAGATGGCACCGCTCACCCCAATGCTCAGCTCTGCTCCTCTACACTCACCAGCACATGTGCATAGGCACCATGGTCTGCCCAGCTCAACAGGGACTCACCCTCCGCTATATTCCTGTAACAGCTAATTACTTCAGTGCACATGCCAGAGTTACTTTCTGCAGAATAACGGGCTGTTTTCTCTTTTCTTTGTTAAATTACAGACTTGTGCATCTTCATGGGCTTTAACCTCTACCCAGGTGACCAGCAGCGTCCTCAGTGGTGGCTCCTGCACCTGCTGAATCATGAGCTGAGCCACTGGCTCCTGGCAGCCTCCCCTCTTCTCCCTGGTGCATGAGTGGGGATGCCGGAGAAGGGCAGGCCCTGAGGCTGTGGCACGGGCAGCAGGGAGAGCGGCTGCTGCAAGGGAGTCACCACTGCACCAATGTCACCTCTTTTGGCCGTGGGGGTCTCCAAGATGACTGAGGGGCAGCAGCTGCCCTGGCTACAGCTCCTGGAGCCCCGGGCTGAGAGGCGATCCTGCCACCACTAAATAAGCTGACCTGTACCGACATCCCGCACCTCCTGCTGCAGGTGCAGGAGTAACCTCCCAACAGGAGGCTGAGGTAGGAGGATTGGTTAAGTCCAGGAGGTAGAGGTGGCAGGAGATCCAGGCAACAGAGAAGGACCCACAGAGAACTTTGGCAAGGTCTCCCAGTGTGGCTGTTCCCGTAGCAGTGGAGACACCTCAGTCTTCTGGTTACTAAACTGGCCAGGATCCCTGCAGGAATAAGGACCTTCCTAGCAAGAAAAGGAAAAATGGACACCTCCACACACACCAGAAGCTGTCTAGTAAGGTCACTGAGTCACCGACCAATGAACCAATCCTTAACGCTGACACCAAGAACTGCAAGCTTCAGAAGAAAGGTAGAAACGGAACGGTAGACTCCACGCCAGAAAGCAGGTACCGCCACCGCCTCTCGAATACTCCAGGAAGCTGCTCTCAGCAAAGCCCGGTACCACTTTGGCTAACCTTTCCAGCAGATGGTGGCCTCGCATGCCTGCTTCATTTTTTTAACAGCTCTACTGAGAATAATTCGTGCACCATACAATTCATCCATTTAAATGACACAGTTCAATGGTTTTTGGTATACTCAAGAGTTGTGAGACGAAACCCACGATGCACTTTAGAACATGTTCGCCATCCCACAAAGAAACCCACACCCATCAGCAGTCACTCCCCACTCCCCCGACCCCTCCAGTCCTAAGAAGCCACCCATCTCTTTCCATCTCTATGGATTAGTGTGTCCTGGATGTTTCCTATAAATGGAATCACACATCATGAGGCCTTTTGTGACAGGCTTCTTTCCCTGAGCACTGTTTGCAAGGTCCACCCATGCTGCAGCCACAAGCTTACGTCTGTGACTACAGCAGACCCCTCAGTCCAGTCTGCAGCAGTAGGCATGGGCACCCAGGTTCTGCCCTAAGTGTCCTTCTCATTCTCTCTTTGCCTAGTAGAACCCTGATCTTTGGCCTAGATTCTGAGGCATTCTCTGAAGAAGAACTGACTTCTTCTCTCAACAGTTGTAAACCCTGTTCCTATTTTTTGTTTGTAGAGACAGGGTCTCTCTCTATTGCCCAGGCTGCAGTGCACTGGAGTGATCATATCTTACTGCTGCCTCGAACTCCTGGGCTTAAGCGATCTTCCCACCTCAGCTTCAAGTAGCTAGGATTACAAGTATGTGTCATTGTGTCCAGCTACTTTATTTTTATTTTATTTTTGTAGAGACAGGGTCTCACTATGTCACTCAGGCTGGTCTCAAACTCCTGGGCTCAAGTCATCCTCCTACCTCAGCCTCCCTAAGCACTGGGATTACAGGTATAAGCTCCTGTACCTGGCCACTTTGTTGCTATTAAACTGATTACGACAGTGGCACAAGTCATGGTGGACAGAAGTCCACCTCAAGCTTTTCAAGAATTAGAGAATGTGGCAAAAGAATAACATTTCTGGCCAGGCACGGTGCCTCATGCCTGTAATCCCAGAACTTTGGGAGGCTGAGGCAGGTGGATCATCTGAGGTCAGGAGTTTAAGACTAGCCCGGCCAACGTGGTGAGACCCCATCTCTACTAAAAATACAAAAATTAACTGGGTGTGGTGGTGGGTGACTGTAATCCCAGCTACTTGGGAGGCTGAGGCAGGAGAATTGCTTGAACCCAGGAGGCCGAAGGTACAGTGAGCTGAGATCGCACCACTGCACTCCAGCCTGGGCAACAGAGTGAGACTCTGACTCAAAAAAATAAAATAAAATAAAATAACATTTCTTTAATCGATGTGCAGACCACGTTACACCTCCCTGCACGTCCCGATTCCTGGTCTGTTCTCAGGCTGGCGTGAACTTGGTTTCAGGTTTCACTTCTCCACAGTGCTCAGACTCGGACAATTTTTGCCCAGTTCTGTGGCAGCATCGTCCACAGCAGCTCTGCCTGACGGTACCCGCTATGGTTTAAGTGTCCACAGTTCTCCAGAATTCACTGAAATTCAGTTCCCGTCGTAGCAGTATCACCTCAGTATTGAGGTGCGACTCGGCCACGGTGGCTCCGCACCCGTAGGTGGGACTGATGGTTATAAAAGGACGAGTTTGGCTCCTTTTGCCTTCGCCCTGTGACGATGCCGTGATCCCGGACTTCCTAGCCTCTAGGACGGTGAGAAATAAAATCCTTCTAAATTACCCATTCTCGGCTACTCTGTGACAGCTGCGCCGAGCGGACCGAGACTGCCACAGACACGTGCCTCCAGTTAGACGGAGTTTGCAGCGGAGCTCAGACGTGGGGAGCGCAGGGTTCCAGAGACCGATGGCCCCACTGCAGCGTGGAGTGCCGCTGCCAAGAGCATCTGTCCACCTCGGTCCACCCTGCAGCATTTCTGTGGACAGTATTCCAAGCAGTGGTTTAGCCAAAGAGACTGTAACTCATGCTTCGTTACCTCAGAATGACTGAGACTTTAAACCAAGATACTGAAAAATCTGCAGCAACTTAACTTCGGTACGCAGAAGAGCGCACTCGTTTTATGGCTGCCGTGACAAATGACCACAAACTTGGTGGCTTAAAATAACACACTTTATTTCCTTGCAGTTCTATCTGCTGCAGTCTGACGTGGGTCTCCCTGGGCTAAGATGTTGGTGGGGCTGCGCTCCTTCCAATGGCTCCAGGGAGAGTCTGTTTCCTGCTTTTCCTTCTCCATCTCTAGAAGCACCACTTTCTTCAGCTCACGGCCCCTTAGCCCATCCTGGCGTCAGCCATGGCCCGCTGCATCTTGGTCACATGCATGGCTGACACTGGCTCTGCTGCCTCCCTCTCCCTCGTTTAAGAACCCTTGGGAATTACACTGGGGCCCCCGGGAAGCCAGGCCAATCTTCCATCTAAGGGCAGCTGATTAGAAAACTTAATTTCATCTGCAACCTTAATTTCCCTTTGCCACGCTGCCCCACCTGGTCATAGGTTCACGGATTAGGATGCAGACTTCTTGGTAGGGTTGGAGGGGATTATTCTACCTATCACATATAAAACAGGACAGATAATCAGATCCAAAAGGTAGATTACATGACTCAGTTTATTAAGTGATTTAGGTAATCTGTCTAGCTACAAATTGGATAATTGCAGTCTTTTGCCCAACATAAACATTGGACCTGATACACAGCTGTCACCAGGCCCAACCCAAAATCAGGAGGAGATTTTGACACTGACGACTGAAGATTTGATTCTGGCCTTAAATATGCAAATGCAAACTTAAAAAACTGAACTCAGCAATGTGAACCCTGAACAAGTCTTGAAATAACTGGGCAAAGAAACCAAAACTAACTTTCTACTCAGAGAGCTCAGCTTCGCCCTAGAGTTGAGAAGAAATCCTGAATTCCCGGGCCTAGGAAGGTCTGCTCTAGATACAGACATACTTCAACTTTTCCTAACACAGTGGCTCTCAACCGCCTCTGGGAAGTATTCTGAAAGATTCCCAGTTTTTCCATGAGTAATGTTTCATTTGAAACAGAAATACAAACAGAATGACTTTGTTACTAAAAAACCTGCTCTAGAAAGCAAAATTCGATTCAAACAGCCCAGAAACAGGCTACAAACACTGGATGTGAAACTCTGGGAAGTTCTGCACTAGCAGTGGAACTCAAACAGATGTAAAATAACAAAGATGGCTTACTTTATTTTGCACGGAATCTACTGAGTCTTAGCTCAGTTCTGTGGAAACCCACACTGGGCCTAAGCCATCTCAGTATCCAACTGCTAGTACGCGAAGTCCCCGTTGGCGACAAAACTTAAAACTGCTTTGTGGCCAGGCACAGTGGCTCAAACCTATAATCCCAGCACTCTGGGAGGCCAAGGCAGGTAGATCACTAGAGCCCAGGAGTTTGAGACTAGCCTGGGCAACACGGCAAGACTCTGTCTCGACTAAAAATAGTTTTAAAAACTAGCCAGGCATGGTAGCGCACACCTGCAGTCCCAGCTACTTGGGAGGCAGAGGTGGGAGAATCACCTGAGCCTGGGAGGCCAAGGCTGGGCAACAGAGCCAGACCTGCGCTGAGCTGCAGTTAAGCTGTGATTGTGCTGCTGTACTCCAGCCTGGGCTACTGGAGTGAGACCCTGGCTCAAAAAAACAAACAAAAAACAACAAACTGATCTGTATTTTGAGAAAAGGGAGAAAGGGTCTCCTGTATGTCCACATTGAACGTAGCGATTCTGAAGGTCCTCAGAGTTTGCAGTTCCTTGCATTTGGTGCATGAAAACATAAAACTTGTGTATAAGCATGTGTGTTACAAGGTGTAAAAAGGGCAGAGGGGACCAGGTGCAGTGGATCATGTCTGTAATCCCAGAAGTTTGGGAGGTTGAGGCAGGTAGATCACAAGGTCAGGAGATCGAGATCATCCTGGCCAACATGGTGAAACCCCGTCTCCACTAAAAATACAAAAATTAGCTGGGTGTGGTGGTGTGTGCCTGTAGTCCCAGCTACTCGGGAGGCTGAGGCAGGAGAATCACTTGAACCAGGGAGTCAGAGGTTGCATTGAGCCGAGGTTAGGTCATTGCACTCCAGGCTGGTGACAAAGTGAGACTCCATCTCAAAAAAAAAAAAAAAGGCAGCAGAGGGGGAACACATCCTCAGACCAAAAGGTGCCTGGCAGAGGCGAGCTGAAAACCAGTCACAGGAGAAACAAAAGGGCTGGTCCAGCTTCCTGAAGTTCGCCTCTTTCAATGACTCAGGGGAAACACACAGAGACCAAGAGCTCCGTTTAGACCCTTATCGCAGAAAACCCAGGGTCCTGTTATCATGGCAAGTGTCCATCCAGACCACTGTGGACACGGGGCAATTAGTAACAACCTCCTCCTCCTTCTCAGAACCCACCCCCCGAGATGAGTGCTTCAGAAAGGACATGCAAGGCTGGGACCAGAGAGACTGGGCAGGAGGACCCAGTCCTGGGAGCCAAAAGGTCCGGGGATGGGCTGCAGTTTCACCCAACTCAGCAGGTGACTGAACACACCCCGTGCTCCAGCATCGTCTGGTCTATGCTAAGAGGGCTATGATTTCTTCACCCTACTCCCTATAGTGCAGACCCCCAGGGGAACAGCGGCCTCCCGCCTCAGCCACAGGAGCCAGGCGCTGAGGCTCAGGAGGCAAGCAGGTCAGGTGTAACTCCCTCCCCCGCCACCTGGTAAAGGTGCAATAGGAGCCCATGTTGTATAAGCCTCTGGGTCCTTATCCATAAGACGGGGATGGCTCCACCTGCTCCAGGGAAGTCAGCTAAAAGGAAATGCGGATCTGTCCACAGGGAGCCGGAACGACCGCAGCCCCACTTCCTTTTCTGGCCCCGTGGAGATGCTGCTCTGCCCACTCGAGTTACTTTCCTGCCAGGTGCTCGAAAGTCTATCTCCTTTTCAGATCCTGCTCAAGTTCCATTTACCCCAGGAAGCCTCCCTTCCCCAGCGTTCAGGAGAGATCGTGCAGACAGGGAACCCAGCTCGGCCGCCACAGGACGCCCTGGAGAAACGGTAGCCACTGTTACCACACAGTTTGGTGCTTGAATTTAGACTTATTGAATGCGTTCCCGAATGTCCCTGGATCACTATGATCAGAGAGTAAACACACAAAGGGCAGGGCCCCTTTTTTCCTGGTATCCCTGATGGAGCTCAGGCCCAGGCTCTATAAATCCCTAGAGAAGTGAATGAACAGAGCAGAGGCTTTAAGGCTTCGAAAGACACATATAAGCTGGGGTGAGCTTCGTCTTGTCCCGTGAAGGGCCGAGTACAGATCCATGCTGCTTCATAGAAGGGATCGTTAATACTCTGCCTTCTAATAGCCAGCACACACACTGCCTCCTCTACCCCGACGAGCATCCCGCAGGGCCCCAGGCAGCGCTTCCTGGTCCCCCTCACAGCCAAGTGCACAAAGAACATGACGGTATCTCAAGGTACCCTGGGTCGCTTCCAGAAGGCAGCTGACCCGCACCCTGCCCAGCCATGCTGGGGACCCAGCACTGAGGCGATCGATATCTGAGAATCTCCATAATCCATGTGAGAAGTGGGGGCCCACAGCCAAGATGCTGACAGAGCCAGGATCTGAACCCACGTCTATGACTAAGTCCCATGTTTGCTCCCCTCCGAAATCATGCTGCCGGGTGGGGGCACTCGGTTATCTCTTTCTCTTCTTCCTTTGTATTGAACAAAGGTCTCATTGAAAATATCAGCCTCTCTAAACCATACTGGGAAGTGGCTTGTGCTGACCCCTGGGCTGGAGGTCTTAGAGAGTCCTGACACAGCGCGGAATGGTGAGGCCCACGCATAGCAGGAGAACCACAGGAACAGGGGAAGCAGGTGGGGGGCTCACTTAACTGGCCACCCTCCCCAGGAAACACTCAATGTGGGGTTCTCTGTTTAACAAGGAAGACTTGCAGTGTTTTGTCCTCCAAAGAAGCACTTTCCAACCAAGTGCAGTGGTTCATGCCTGTAATCCCAGCAATTTGGAAGGCCAAGACAGGAGGATCGCTTGAGCCCAGGAGTCCGAGACCAGCCTGGGCAACATAGAGAGACCTCATCTCTACAAAAAAATAAAAAATTAGCCAGGCGTGGTGTCTCACACCTGCAGTCCTAGCTACTCAGAAGGCTGAAGTGGGAGGACTCCTTGAGCCTGGGTGTTCTGGGCTGCAGTGGGCCCTGATTGAGCCACTGCACTCCAGTCTAGGTGACAGAGGGAGACCCTGTCTCAAAAAACAAACAACAAAAAACCAACAAAGAAGTGTTTTCCTCTTCCTGCTTCAAAAAGGTTTAGACTGTGGGGAACGGGGAGAGCCTAAGGAACACTGAGTCCCCACCACAGAGGGCCACAGGCATAACGGAAAAGGCATGAGGCTGGGTTCGGAACAGACGCAGGTTTCAATCCTAGCCTCTTTGCTTGCAAGTTCAGCCTGTGAGTGAGTCACGGAGACTGTGCTTCAGTCTCCTCAGCTATAAAATGGGAACAAAGCCAACAGTACTTCCTTTTGGAGTTGTGAGGGCTGGACAGAAAGCATGTAGAAATACCTAGCCTGGTGCTGGTGCATAGTAACTTCTCAGTAGATGATGCCCCTGATTATCAGGTCACTTCTCTGACTGAGGATACCAATGCTTAGGGGCTTTTTCATGTAATTCCTATTGTGATAACCAAAACACTCCCTCTTCTGTAGACAAGACACAGCGCGAGGAGTGTTAGGAAAGTACGCACTGTTGCTATGTGGAGTAAAACCATGAGAGTCAACCAACACCACCGTAGTCCAGCTGCTTCTTTCAAGAGGCTGCGAACAGGGGGGTCCCCAACAGAGAACACACATGCTCATCTTCCAAACTTGGACAATGATCAAAGACCTCTCCTCAGCACCCAAAGCAGCCCTAGAGAGTTCCCAAACTTAAGGAGAACCCAGGAGGAAGGTAGAGAGCTTCCTGGCCTGGGTCGGGCTTAAGGGCATCCACTGAGGACCTGCAGGCGCTCCACTCCTCCTGCTCCTGTCCACCTCTACTCCACCACTACACATCCTGTTAATTCCACCCCTTAACTCTCTTTTTTTTTTAGATGGAGTTTCACTCTTGCTGCCCAGGTTGGAGTGCAATGGCATGATCTCGGCTCACTGCAACCTCTGCCTCCCGGATTCAAGCAATTCTTCTGCCTCAGCCTCCTGAGTAGCTGGGATTACAGGCATGCGCCACCATGTCCGGCTAATTTTGTATCTTTAGTAGACGGGGTTTCTCCGCATTGGTCAGGCTGGTCTTGAACACCTGACCTCAGGTGATCCACCCGCCTCAGCCTCCCAAAGTGCTGGGATTACAGGCGTAAGCCACTGTACCTGACATAAATATCTCTTGTCTGTCTACCTTTCCCCATCTCTCACCTGGATGACTCCAAAACTGTCTGACCTAGTCTGCCCGCATCACTGGGGCAGTGCCATAGCACCCCAGTAGCAGCTCCTGAGAGCTGGTTGTTAACTATTCAGGAATCTGGCCGGAGCGGGCTGTTAAACGCTGGTGCTTGAAGTCAGCCCTGGTGGGAGTAGCTACTCCATGGGAACTGCTGCGCACTATGGATCAGGGCGTTGCTTCCGAGAGCTGGTTTGTCCCAGCACGGCGCCCACTGCCTGGGCTGTCCCAATCTGTCCCCATGGGCACAGTACCTCCCTCTAATATCGTTCCACAGCTCCTCTATCAAAGCAAAACCTCCTCAGCTGAAACTGTCCAGAAAACGCTGCAGGATCTGACTCGCACCATCCACCCTCAGACACCCAGACATTTGTGCCCCGTCCTCCCTTCCAGCCAGCCTGGCCTTCTGTCCTTCCCACTTGCCACACCTGCCCTCCACAGGGGCCCCTCAGCAGCCTCTCCCTCTGCCTGGAACTCTCCTCCCACCTTCTCCGCCCAGCTGACTTCTATTAGGGCCTCAGTTCAAGCACCACTTCCTTGGGGAACCTCCTTTGACTCCGATGATCCCACTCCCAACAGAAGGTCTCAGTGCACTGGGTCCCTCTCCCAACTTGCACTTATCACAGTTAGGAGCTTACATTTCTAACTAGTTGACTAATGGCTCTTTCCCTTCTCCAAAGAGGTCTGCTTTAATCAGCACTGTACCCATAACAGACATTTGATAAACATTGGTGGACTGACTGAGTGGGTGATTTGGGGCTCCGAGCACATATACAACGTCAGGCATTTGCTACAGGAGAACTTAAGGAGCTTCAAGGCCAGATCCAGCCTTGGCTGACCAGGAACGCAGGGTCCTGACGAGACTTACTCCACACACAGATGGGAAGGACAGCAAAGGAGCCAGCCTGGAGGAACTCACTGGGAGAACCAGTTCCCACAGAACAAAGCCATCCCAGATGGGTGTGCGAAGGAGGTGGCCTAGAGCTGGTCCTGGAGGAATGTGGAGGAGAGGGAGGCCTGTCCCAAGACAGGGCTCAGTGGCTGAACCATAAGCAGCCAAGGGGAAGAATGATGGAGAGGCAGGTGCAGACAGACTGCGTGGGGTTTAGCCAGCAGAAGGAGGAGGCTGGCTTTTGGCTTTTTAAAAGTAAGTAACAGGCCGGGTGCAGTGGCTCAAGCCTGTAACCCAACACTTTGGGAGGCCAAGGGGGGGCAGATCATTTGAGGTCAGGAGTTTGAGAACAGCCTGGTCAACATGGTGAAACCCTGTCTCTACTAAAAATACAAAAACTAGCCAGGCGTGGTGGCGGGTGCCTGTAATCCCAGCTACTCGGGAGGCTGAGGCAGAAGAATCACTTGAACCCGGGAGGCAGAGGTTGCAGTGAGCTGAGAACATGCCACTGCACTCCAGCCTGGGCAACAGAATGATACCCTATCTCTAAATAAATAAATAACAAATTAAGACTTTTGAAAAGGGGAAGGAACTGGAAAGTCGTAATTTCATATTCATGGATTAGAAGAATATTGTTAAAATGGCCATGCTACCGAAAGCAATGCAAGACTCAATGCAATCCCTATCAAAATAACTGACGTTTGTCACAGAAATAGAAAAAATCCTAAAATTCATATGAAACCATAGAAGACCCCAAATACCCAAAGTAATCGTGAGCAAAAAGAACAGAGCTATAGACATCGCAGCACATGAATTCAAAATATGATTCAAAGCCATAATAACCAAAACAGCAATGATACTGGTATAAAAACAGACACATAAGACTAACGGAACAGAGCAGAGAACCCAGAAATAAATCCATGCACTTACAGCCAACTCATCTTGAACACAGGTGCCAAGAACATACACTGGGGAAAGGACAGTCTCTTCAATAAATGGCACTGGGAAAATGAATATCCACCTGCAGAAGAGTGAAACTAGATCCCTATCTCTCACCAGACACAAAAATCAACTCAAAAGAGACTGAAACTTAAATATAAGATCTGAACCTATGAAACTACTAGAAGAAAATAGGCCAGCTATGGTGGCTCATACCTGTAATCCCAACACTTTGGGAGGCCGAGGTGGGCAGATCACCTGAGGTCAGGAGTTTGAGACCAGCCTGGCCAACATGGCAAAACCCTGTCTCTACTAAAAATATAAAAATTAGCCAGGGTGGTGGTGTGCACCTGTAATTCCAGCTACTGGGAGGCTGAGGCAGGAGAATTGCTTGAACACAGGAGGCAGAGGTAGCAGTGAGCCGAGATTGTGCCACTGCACTCCAGCCTGGGCAAGACTCCATCTCAAAAAAAAAAAAGAAGAAGCCAGGTGCAGTGGCTTACACCTGTAATCCCAGCACTTTGGGAGGCCAAGGTGGGTGGATCATGAGGTCAAGAGATTAAGACCATCCTAGCCAACACTGTGAAACCCCGTCTCTACTAAAAATACAAAAATTAGCTGGGTATGGTGGTGCATGCCTGTAGTCCCAGATACTTGGGAGGCTGAGACAGGAAAACTGCTTGAGCCTAGGAGGCGGAGGTTGCAGTGAACCGAGATTGTGCCACTGCACTCCAGCTTGGCAACAGAGCAAGACTCCATCTCAACAAAAAGAAAGAAAAGGAAAGAAAAAGGTAGGGTGCAGTGGCTCCTGCCTGTAATCCCAGCACTTTGGGAGGCTGAGGTAGGCAGATCACAAGGTCAGGAGTTCAAGACCAGCCTGGCCAACTTGGTGAAGCCCCATATCTACTAAAAATACAAAAATTAGCCATGTATAGTGGGGAGCGCCTGTAATCCCAGCTATTCAGGAGGCTGAGGCAGGGGAATCGCTTGAACATAGAAGGAGGAGGCTGTGGTGGACCGAGATCACGCCACTGCACTCCAGCCTCGGCAACAGAATGAGACTCTGTCTCAAAAAAAAAAGAAAAACTATAAATAGAACTGCCATATGATCCAGCAATTCCACTACTGGGTATCTGTCCAAAGGAAACGAAATCCGTTCACCTGATTTATTGGCACCTCACGTTTATTGGCACCCTCGTGTTTACTGCAGCACTATTCAAACTAGCCAAGATATAGAATCAACCTAAATGCCCATCAATGAACAAATGAATAAAGAAAATGTGGTGCACAGCCACAACAGACTCTTATTCAGCCATAAAAAAGAATGAAATCCTGTCATTTGTGGCAACATGGATGAGCCTGGAGGGCATTACATTAAGGGAAATAAGCCAGGCCCAGAGAGATAAATACCACATGTTCTCACCCATCTGTGGGAGCTGAAAAAAACTGATCTCAGTTGGGTAAAGTGGTTGTCCGACGCCTGTAATTTCCAGAGCTTTGAGAGGCTGAGATGGGAGGATCCCTTGTGTCCAGGAGTTCGAGACCAGCTTGGGCAACAGAAAGACCTAATATCTACAGAATTTCAAAAATTAGCCAGGCATAGTGACGTATACCTGTAGTCCCAGCTACTCAGGAGGCTGAGGCAGAAGAATCACTTGAGCCCAGGAGGTCAAGGCTGCAGTGAGCCATGATGTCACTACTGCACTCAGCCTGGATGATAGATTGAGACCCTATCTCAAAAGAAATTAAAAATTAAAAAAAAAAAAAAGGCTAGGCATGGTGGCTCATGCCGTAATCCCAGCACTATGGGAGGCCAAGGTAGGCGGATCACCTGAAGTCAGGAGTTCGAGACCAGTCTGGCCAACATGGTGAAACCCTGTCTCTACTAAAAATACAAAAATTAGCCGGGCGTGGTGGCGCATGGCTATAATCCCAGCTACTCAGGAGGCTGAAGTGGGAGAATCGCTTGAACCCAGGAGACAAAGGTTGCAGTCAGCTGAGATCATGACACTGCACTCCAGCCTGGGTGACAGAGCAAGACTCCATCTCAAAAAAAAAAAAAAAAACAAAAAAACTGATCTCAGCCAGGCGTGATGGCTCACACCTGTAATCCCAGCACTTTCAGAAGCTGAGGCAGGTGGATCACCTAAGGTCGTCAGGAGTTCGAGACCAGACTGGCCAATGTAGTGAAACCCTGTCTCTACTAAAAATACAAAAATTAGCTGGGTGTGGTGGCGCGCACCTGTAATCCCAGCTACTAGGGAGGCTGAGGCAGGAGAATCGCTTGAACCTGGGAGGCAAAGGTTGCAGTGAGCTGAGATCGTGCCATTGGACTCCAGCCTAGGCAATAAGAGCAAAACTCCGTCTCAAACAAACAAACAAACAAAAAAACCCTGATCTCATAGAAGTAGAAAGTAGAATAGTGGTCACCAGAGGCAGGAAGGGGTGGGGGACGGGGGCCAGAGGGGGAATAGGGAGAGACTAGTTCATGGGTACAAAATTACAGTTAGGTGGAATAAATTCTAGTATCAGGGTAACTGCAGTGAATAAAAATTCATTGTATATTTCAGGCCAGGCGCAGTGGCTTATGCCTGTAATCCCAGCACTTTGGGTGGCCAAGGTGGACAGATCACCTGAAGTCAGGAGTTTGAGACCAGCCTGGCTAACATGGTGAAAACCCGTCTCTACTAAAAATATAAAAATTAGCTGGGCGTGGTGGTGCGGGACTGTAATCCCAGGTACTCAGGAGGCTGACACAGAGAACTGCTTTAACTTAAGAGGCAGAAGTTGCAGTGAGTCGAGATCACACCGCTGAATTCCAGCCTGGGCAACAGAGCAAAACTCAGTCTCCAAAAAAAAAACCCAAAAAACAAAAAAGAGTAATTGTATATTTCAAAATACCCAGAACAAAGAATTTTGACAGTTTCCAACAAAAAGAAAGGATGTTTCAAGTGATGAATATGCCAATTACCCCGACTTGATCATTATACATTATATATGTATCAAAATATCACATTGTACTGTACCCCATAAATATGTACAATTATGGGTCAATTAAAAATAAAAAACAGGCCAGGTACAACGACTCATGCCTGTAATCCTAGCACTTTGAGGCCAAGGCAAAAAGATCACTTGAGGACAGGAGTTCTAGACTAGCTGGACAGCATTGTGAGACCCCCATCACTACAAAAAAATTTTAAAAAAACCTCAGCTAAGGCCAAGTGCCGTGGCTCAGGCCTGTAATCCTAACATTTTGGGAGGAAAAGGCAGGAAGACTGCTTGAGGGTGGGAGTTCGAGACCAACCTGGGTAACACAGCAAGACCCCCATCTCTACAAAATTTTTAAAAATTTTTAATTATTTGAAATACGGATTTTCATCATCATTCTAAACGAAATTCTCACTTTCATGTGGATCTGCTTATTTTGTGCTGTGCAGTATTGCAAGCAATACTGGGAAGATATCATAGTCAGCAAATATTTTAAATAAAATTTTTTTTTTGAGACAGGGTCTCATTCTGTCGCCCAGGCTGGAGTGCAGTGGCACTATCTCAGCTCACTGCAACCTCTGCCTCCTTCAAGCGATTCTCCTGCCTCCACCTCCCAGTAGCCGGAATTACAGGTGCACGCCACCATGCCCAGCTAATTTTGTATTTTTAGTAAAGATGGGGTTTCACCATGTTGGCCAGGCTGGTCTGAACTACTCACCTCAAGCGATCCACCAGCCTCAGCCTCCCAAAGTGCTGGGATTACAGGCGTGCGCCACCATGCCCAGCCTTTTAAATAATTAAAAAAAAATTGTTTTGAGACAAGGTCTCACTCTGTTGCCCAGGCTAGAGTGTAGTGGCACAATCATAGCTCACTACAGGCTCAAACTCCTGGGCAAACAATCCTCCCACGTCAGCCTCCAGCTGGGATTACAGGTATGCACCATGGCTACCTAATTTTTAAAACTTTTTTGTAGAGATGAGGTCTTGCTATGTTGCTCAGGCTGGAGGTCTTGAACTCCTGGTCTCAAGCAATTAAAATATTTAAAACTATTTATTTACTCTCATCCTTTAAATTTTCCTATTTTTGTATGTTTTATAACATATCAGTATATATTAATACATGATATTCCACTGTTACCATAGATATGTATAATACAGACTAAGAGCTTAACTTTTTTTTTTACTCTTTATTTAGGTGACATAGTCGATAAAGCTTGGAGACCACTAACCTAGAGTCAGTTCAGAAGTTCTGAAGCCCTCTTCTTAGTCCCCTACTCACTGTCCCAAGATGACCAAGGCCAGCAGTGAGCCCTTGGCCCATCAGGATCAGAGAAAGCGGGGGCAGTGAGGAAGGGGCCTGGCTCCCGCCCCTCCCCGGGCTGCACAGAGGGCCGGCCTACCTGATTGTGCCATCGGATGACATTTCCAAATCCCCCTGTCCCAAGGCGCTCTTTCATTTCCCAGGCCCCACACGTCTGGGTTGTCAGGGAAGGTGACCAGCTCATACTGATGTCGTGCTAACTCTGTAAGCAATTTCGGGTGGGGGACAAAAGGTTAGGATTAAGGAAAAAAAAGGAATTCAAAGGGCTGGAGAAAGCAAGAGATACCACTGCTTTTGAATGGGAGAGAAAAAAATACACTGGCTTTTTACCATTTACAATGCGTTTGGTTTGTCCAAACTTTGTGGCAAACTTTTGTCTCTCTTACCCTCCCCCATCCCGGTTGCTGTGGCAGCAGGCAAGCAAGCCAGCCACCTGGGGAGGCGATGCCCACGCCCCTGCCCCAGCGAGGGGCCCCCGGGCCTGCCCGCCTTCTGCCCGAGGTGGCGGGGACAGAACCTACTTCTGAGCGTCCCCTCGGTCACGTGTGTCTTTACACCATCCCCATAAACCGCGGGTTTCTCTCAAAGCCACCCACCCCTGCCAGAGCTGTTTCTCCCGGCTTCCCGAACTTCATCCCGCACAAGTGAAACGCTCCCCCGTCCGCAACTGCGACTTTCGGGCGGCACAGAGGGGTCCTCCGGGCCTGCTGGGAGCGGGGCGGCGGGGCCTGCAGGTGGCACCCGGGCCGCGCCCGCCGGGGGGACTCACCTGTCGGCGGGGACGCGGGGCAGGGGGCGGGATCCCCGGGGCGGGGGAGGCGGGGCTGGGGCGGCCAAACCCGGGGCTCTGACGCCCCCCTAAAAACATTAAAATGCGGGAATCTTAACCCCGGCAGCGCGGCGCGACTTCCTCAAACACTTCCTGCTCTGACGTCACGGAGCACGTGGGCCGTGGCCGCTCTTAAAGGGGCCGCGCGAGGCGGACCAGGTCCGGATGCTGCGAGCGCCCCGGGCTAGCTGGGCCTTCTCGAGACCTCCGGGCGGCTCCCCGGGGCGGGGTGTGGGGGCGCGTGTGGCCTCTAGAAAACTCTCGGGAAAAGTAGACTGTGCTCACCGATGTAAAAGAACAGCCCTGAAATGACCCCCGTTACGCCCTGTTCTCCCTGGACAAGTGACTTCCACCTGGAGCGGTTTCTGGGCCCGGCCCGGGGATTTCCTCACCCGGCCCCCAGGCTCCCACCTCGCTGGAATTTCCCGCGCCCGGCTGGGATGATTTAGGGACTGTTTGCGAGAACCGCCATTGCCGCCTGCCCTCCTGCGGGCGTTCCCCTGTCTGGAGGTCGCTTGGCCGGGTGTAGAGAAGGATCAGTCACAGCTGACTCCTGAGAGGTGACAGCCCGTCCAGCCCTTAAGAAAAGGGGACCCAGCAGCGTGAGGCCAAACTGCAGCCCCAGCCCCGGTGACGCGGGGAAACCGCCAGGCGCTCAGCTGAGGGTCATCGCTCACCTCTTTCCTGCTTGGAGTCAGAATGCCCTCACTACTGAGTTTCTCCGTTTATGGGATTACATCAGTGGACAAAGGAGGGGTGTGTGCGCGTGTTACTATATTTTATTCAAGCAGGGAAAAAGTAGCAAAGGAACCTGAAGATAATAGTAACTCACATCTATAGAGTGTTTTCACAGGGCAGGGCCCTGTTCTAAATCTCTGTACTTAGATTTCCTTATTCAATCCTCAGGGGAACCCTATAAATTGGACAATACTGCATTATTATTATTATTATTGAGACGGCCTCGCTCTGTCACTCAGGCTGGAGTGCAGTGGTGTGATCACAGCTCACTGCAGCCTCCAACTCCTGGGCTCAAGTGATTCTCCTGAGTAGCTGGGACTATAGGTGCCCGGCTGCTATACCTGGTGGGGTCTCACTCACTGTGTTGCCCAGGCTGGTCTCAAACTCCTGGACTTAAGGGATCCACCCACCCGTGCCTCCCAAAGTGTTGGGATTACAGGCGTGAGCCTCCGCGCCTGGTCTGCGTTATTATTATTTCCATTTTGCCAATGAGAAAACCGAGGCACAGAGAGGAAAACGCTTTATGGTAAAATCACAGGGCTGCTACGTAGAGGAGCTGAAACTCAAACCCTAGCAACTGGTTCCCAGGTTCTTAATCCGTGGTTGAAAGTGGCATGTTAAGAAGTTCAGAAGGAGGCGAACTGGATTTTGAATCCAGATACTGCTATTGGCTACTTCTGAGGCATTGGGGCAGGTTACTTAACCACTCTGAGCATCTATTTCCTCTATTAAAATGTAGGCAATATTAAGTTGAGTTGCATTTAATTGTCATTTGTTTTGAAATTGAAAACAGCCAAAACATCAATGAGAAAGATCAGCAGTTTCGTCTGCTTCAGTGTAATAGCAGGAGGACGGCAGTGTCCCAAGTCACAGAAAAGAGGCGGCCCCAGAGCTGTTGTGAGGGACAAATGAGGTATTGACAGCAGCAGTGCCGGCCAGCCCTGGGGTTGAAGTTAACTCTTGGGGACAGATCTCAACCCAAACATAGGGGTCAGTGGTGCTCCAGGCTGCGCTAGGTGTGCTGGCTATTCGGCTTGCCTTCCTGTCTGCCTGCCTGCCTCTTGCCTGCCTGCCTTCCTTCCTTCCTTCCTGCCTGCCCCCTTCCTTCCCTCCTTCCTGCCTCCTTCCTTCCCTCCTTCCTGCCTCCTTCCTTCCCTCCTTCCCTCCCCTCCTTCCCTCCTTCCTTCTTTCCCTCCTTCCCTCCTTCCTTCCTTCTCTCTTTTTCTTTCTTCCTTTCTTTCCTTTCTTTTTTCTTAACAGGGTCTCCTTCTATCGCCCACTTTGGGGTGTAGTGGCGGGATCACAGCTCACTGCAGCCTTGACCTCCTAGGTTCCACAGGTCCGCCCGCCTCAGTCTCCACAGTAGCTGGGACTACAGGCACGTGCCACCATGACCAGCTAATTTTTAAATTTTATTTTGTTGAGATGGGTCTCACTATGTTACTCAGACTTGGCTTGAACTCCTGACCTCAAAGCAATCCTCCTACCTTGGCCTCCCAAAGACCTGGGATTACAGGTGTGAGCCTTCATGCCTGGCCTGGTATTTCTTGATTACTCCCAGCTAAATGGCACGCTCAGCCTCAAGGCTGGAAGCAAAAGGAACATGAGTAAATAGTTGTAACACACGTAGAATAGTGCTGGCATCGTCTAAGTGCAATATAAGTGTTTGCTTACTAAGTAAATTTTTTTAAAATAAAACATTTATTGGCCAGGTGCAGTGGCTCACGCCTGTAATCCTAGCACTTTGGGAGGCCAAGGTGGGCAGATCACTTGAGGTTAGGAGTTTGAGACCAGCCTGGCCAACATGGTAAAACCCTGTCTCTACTAAAAATACAAAAATTAGCTGGGTGTGGTGGCGTGCACCTGTAATCCCAGCTACTCAGGAGGCTGAGGCAGGAGAATCACTTGAACCCAAGAGGCGGAGGTTGCAGTGAGCCGAGATTGTGTCATTGCACTCCATTGCCTGGGCAACAGGAGCGAAACTCATTCTCAAAAAAAATTTATATATATATTATTGAACACCTGTATGTGCTGGGCACTGTGGACATTCTGTTTCCTGTATGATGTTATAAAAGGTTTCTCTTTAATCCTGTCATCTCTGAAAAACACTATCCCTGAGAAACTTGCCAGGACATCTGCTACTATGCCAGACGTTTACTCTGCACTCCTTTAATTTGAATCCTCATTTTGCTCAGCTCAAAATAACTTGGCTTTCAACTGAACATAAATCTCTCTGATAAGGTCATGTATTACTAGGCTTTTTTTTACTTCAATTAATCATGTCCCAGGAAGGGGCCTCTGGGTTTTATCAAATTCCAAGGTATTTATTATCTTAAGCTGTATTTTCCATCCAGATAAGACATGTTTAGATGTCTCCACCTGCATCTGGTCTCTATCCTGCTCAGGAGACACGAGCAGACTGTTTCCAAAAGTTATTTTCAGATGCAGCGGAAAAATGTCTCTTTCTTCCTGCTTTGAGGCTGAGTGTGCTATTTAGCTGTGCTATAGGGAAATCAAGAAATACTGACCAGCCAGAGTGCCTAGCTCAGCCCAGGGCATTACTGACCCAGGGGATCCAAGCAATGGCATGAGATCTCCTCAGAGGCACTTAGAATCTCACTGGGTTTTTAAAACCCACAGAAAGCCATCAAGTAAGAACAGACAAGAGCTAGGCACACAGTACCGTTATAGGAAACGGGTCCCAATCCAGACCCCAAGAGAGGGTTCTTGGATCTCGCGCAAGAAAGAATTCAGGGCGAGTCTGTAAAGTAAAAGAAAGTTTATTAAGAAAGTAAAGAAATAACAGAATGGCTACTCCATAGACAGAGCAGCTCCCAAGGGCTGCCGGTTGCCCATTTTTACATTTATTTCTTGATGATATGCTAAACAAGAAGTGGATTATTCATGCCTCCCCTTTTTTAGACCATATAAGGTAACTTCCTGACGTTGCCCTGGCATCTGTAAACTGTCATGGCGCTGGTGGGAGTGTAGCAGTGAGGATGACCAGAGTCACTCTCGTGGCCATCTTGGTGTTGGTGGGTTTTGACTGGCTTCTTTACTGCAGCCTGTTTTATCAGCAAGGTCTTTATGACCTGTGCCTTGTGCTGACCTCCTATCTCATCCTGTCACTTAGAAAGCCTTAACCATCTGGGAGTCTCAGCCTCGTTGTACCCAGCTCCTATTCAGGATGGAGTTACTCTGGTTCAACTGCTTCTGACAGTGCTAGTGATAAGGATGAGGTTTCTGAGCACTGTTAAATTTAAAATGAAATCTTGTTGGCAGAGTAAGTCGAAGACAACTGTCCTCTTGCTCAGTCCTTTATGTCACCCATTGATTAAACTCTGCTCTCTCACCTGATGGCAGCCAAGCAGAGCAGCACTGAGCTCCTCTGAGTGGGGAAAGAACTGCTTTCTGTGCAACCTGGAGCTGAGTCATAGAAGGAAAAGACAGATTGAAAGTTAAGAGGCCGTAAGGCAGACCACGGAGGATGGGGAGGATTTCCCCAGCGCCCCAGCCCCCACAGCCAGCTCTGGTCCAGCGGTTTCAGCAACTCTTTCATAACCCGTCTGATTTTATTTTATCCCAGTCATGCAGAGAAAGGACTCTGCAAGTCAGGACTTGCTCCTTCAATAAACAAAAACTCCTCTGCCAGAAAAGTTGGAGAAACTAGTTTAGTTGAGGACGTGAAGAAGTCTGCCTTTGTTCTGGGGACACTGGTGGGAGGTGAGGGTGGGCTGGTAGAGACGAGGGTGACAACGAACCTTGGCCCAGACCCTTCGGGCTCCAGGCAGAGCTGGCTGCAAAAGAGGAAGGAGAGGAAATTGGCCAGTGCTGTCTCTGTGACTGGACCTAGGCCAATCGAGAAACTGACAGGAGCAGGGCCAGCCAGGCCGTTGTGAACACGGAAAGGCAAGGATCTGGGGCTCTGAGTCACCCTCCCTGAAGGAAGGAGAACTTAGAGGAGGAAATCACTTTGCGAGCTCCCTTTACTTTGACACACATTTTTATTCCAGTAAATTCAAACTAAAGAGGAAGAAGTCATGAAAGGGCCGCTGCCACCTTAGGCCGTGGTGGCAGAGACCAAGGGTACGGGCCAGTGTAGATGTCTAAGAACCCAGTAGGTATCCTTTTCGGCTTCCTTTGGTTCTGAGCTCTTACTTTTGACCCATGGGATCAAAGATACTGTTCACCACTGCATCCCTGGCACCTGGTACATCATAGGTACTCAATAAAAATTTTACCGAATGAATGAGAGAAATGGTCAATACAAAGACTGGCCGATGCGAAGAGTGAAACAGCACTCTTTAGCGTTGGGCTGTGCATGGTCTTGGAGCTTGAGAGATGTGAGTTCCAATCCTGGCTCTGTCTTTTCTTGGCTTTGTGAACTCAGGCAGTTTATTGACTCTTACTGAGCCTCAGTTTTCTCTTCCATGAAGTAGGGGTGAATAAAACCCACTCCTCATGGTGCTATGGTATTAGTGAGATAATATACATAAACGTGCAGAGCCTGATGCTTGTGAGGCCCTCATTGCATATTAGTTATTAATGTAGTTATTTCTTTAATGCCGTAACCTAGTAGTTGGCTGATATTCTTGTTCTGTGATTCAAGTGAAATGGGATCCGGCTGGGTGTGCTGACTCATGCCTATAATCCCAGCACTTTGGGAGGCTGAGATGGGTGGATAACCTGAGGTCAGGAGTTCGAGACCAGCCTGGCCAACATGGTGAAACCCCATC
Source organism: Aotus nancymaae (assembly GCF_030222135.1). Lineage (NCBI taxonomy): Eukaryota > Metazoa > Chordata > Mammalia > Primates > Aotidae > Aotus > Aotus nancymaae. The sequence continues at coordinate 2,017,331 of NW_026988512.1, read as the reverse complement.
TCTACTTAAAAAAATACAAAAACTTAGCCAGGTGTAATGGCGGACACCTGTAATCCCAGCTACTCAGGAGGCTGAGGCAGGAGAATTACTTGAACCTGGGAGGCAGAGGTTGCAGTGAGCTGAGATTGTGCCACTACACTCTAGCCTGGGCAACAGAGCAGGACACTGTCTCAAAAAATAAAAATGAATGCCTGGCATGGTGACTCATGCCTGTAATCCCAGCACTTTAGGAGGCCGAGGCGGGCGGATCACCTGAGGTTAGGAGTTCGAGACCAGCCTGACCAACATGAAGAAAACCTGTCTCTACTAAAAATACAAAATTAGCTGGGCATGGTAGCGCATGCCTGTAATCCCAGCTACTTGGGAGGCAGAGACAGGAGAATCACTTGAACCCGGGAGGTGGAGTTTGTGGTGAGCTGAGATTGGGCCATTGCATTCCAGCCTGGGCAACAAGAGCAAAACTCCATTTCAAAAAATAAAATTAAATAAATAAATAAAATGAAATGGGCTCAAAGCTTCAGAACCTCCCCACTCCCCTTGCAGTTCGAGGCCCTGTTCTTTCACCTTTCCTCCTCCCCAGGACCTTGCTGTCAGAGGGGGTGAGTGAGGCAGGTATATGTTTCTTAGTTACCTCTGCCTCTGATCTTTTACTTTTGCTAAATTCTTAACTGCCTTTGCCTTCATTTTAGAGTCTAGGTCATACTCTGTCACCCAGGCTCGAGTGCAGTGGCATGATCATAACTCGTGCAGTCTTGAACTCCTGGGCTCAAGTGATGCTCCCATCTCAGCCTCCCCAGTGGCTAGGATCACAGGTGTGTGCCACCATTCCCAGCTAATTTTCTCTACTTTTTAAAAGACAGAGTTTCGCTATGTTGCCCACACTGATCTGGAACTCCTGGACTCAAGCAATCCTCCTGGCTTGACCTCCCAAAGTGCTGGGATTTCAGATAGGAGCCACCCCGCTTGGCCCAATTCTGTTTGTTTTGTAGCATGAAGGTCGTCCTCCACTACCAGCAAATACAGGGTCAAGCTTCCACATTTGGGCCGGGCACTGTGGCTCACGCCTATAATCCCAGCACTTTGGGAGGCCAAGGCAAGTGGATCGTTTGAGCCCAGGAGTTTGAGACCAGCCTGGGCAACATGGCAAAACCTTGTCTCTACTAAAAATACAAAAATTAGCCGGGCATGGTGGCGGCCGCCTGTAATCCCAGCTAATCGAGAGGCTAAGCCATGAGTATCAGCTGAACCCGGGAGACAGAGTCTGCAGTAAGCCAAGATCGTGCCACTGCACTCGAGCCTGGGTGACAGAGCAAGATTCTACCACTCTGTCTCAAAAAGCAAAAAACAGAAAAACAAAGGTTCTACATTTGGGGAAGTGACAGGGGTCAGCACATCTGAAGTGCAATGGGTAAGCCTCACTCTGGGACAACCACCTTTGTGATCATGGCATCCCCCCTGCCAGGTCATGATAAAGGCCAATTTTAATTCATTAGGTTGGTGCAAAAGTTATTGAGGTTTTTGACATAATAATTTCCAATTTCATTCTAGAGAACTTCTAAGGTGTGGGCAGACTGCTGGGTTGGGCTGGATTTCTCATGCCTGAGGAGTCAGAGGTCAGAGATGACCAAACAACTGAGCCAACTGGGTGAATCTGGGGTCAGTGGCCCCAGAATAACATGAGGCTGGCTGGGCTGTAGCAGGAAAGGACCACTAATCGCTGAGACTGCAGAGCCTGGGCCAAGAACGGGGAAGAGAGAACAGAAGGAAAAAAGCTGGTTTGGCGGGAGGAAGGTGGAAGGGGCCACCAAGCAGCGGAGATGGGAACTTTAACCAAAATCCTGGACTGCTTTGCAGTTCAGCCGCCAGACTGCGGTCCCTCATGGGCTCAGACCTCTCTCTGCACTTCTCCTCGGCAGTGTGCCTGTCCCTCCTACCTGCCTGTCCCAACTTCTCCTTTCTGCCGGAGTCAGCCAGTGACATCCAGAAGGCGGGATCACCGTAGGAGACCGGAATATGCTACCCAAAATAGGCCTCTTTGGCATACGGATTGTGCTGAGAAATGGGAATAGAAGCAGCAGCCCTGAAAGCAGAGTGAAAATGACCCTTTTGCCTGGGCGTGGTGGTGTGCACCTGTAGTCACATCTGTCTGGGAGGCTGAGGCAAGAGGATCACTTGAGTCTAGGAGTTCATGACCAGCATGGGCAACATAATAAGAACCTGTCTTTATTTAGAAAATAAAATGGCTGGGGACGGTGGTTTACGCCTGTAATCCCAGCACTTTGGGAGGCTGAGGTGGGGTGGATCACCTGAGGTCAGGAGTTCACAACCAGTCTGATCAACATGGTGAAACCCCATCTCTACTAAAAATATAAAAATTAGCTGGGTGTGGTGGCGGGCACATGTAATCCCAGCTACCTGGGAGACTGAGGCAGGAGAATTGCTTGAGCCCGGGAGGCGGAGGTTGCAGTGAACAGAGATCACATCATTGCACCCTAGCCTGGGTGACAAGAGTGAAACTCCATCTCAAAAAAAAAAATGTTTAAGGCCAGGCATGGTGGCTCACACCTGTAATTCTAGCACTTTGGGAGGCTGAATCAGGTGGTCACCTGAGGTCAGGAGTTCAAGACCAGCCTGACCAATATGGTGAAACCCCATCTCTACTAAAAATACAAAAATTAGCCAGGCATGGTGGCATGGCTGCCCACGTAGAGTTCCAGCTACTCAGAAGGCTGAGACAGGAGAATTGCTTGAACCAGGGAGGCAGAGGCTACAATGAGGTGAGATCACGCCACTGCTCTCCAGCCTGCGTGACAGAGCAAGACTTGCCTCAAAAAAAAAAAAAAAAAATTAAATTAAATATGTAATCCGGGCATGTTGGCTCAAGCCTGTAATCCCAGCACTTTGGGAGGCCAGAGCGGGTGGATCTCAAGGTCAGGAGTTTGAGACCAGCCTGGCCAACATGGCAAAACCCCGTGTCTACTAAAAAAATACAAAAATTTCCCGGGCATGGTGGCAGGCACCTGTAGTCCCAGCTGCTTGGGAGATTGAGGCAGCAGAATCACTTGAACCCAGGAGATGGAGGTTGCAGTGAGCCAAGATCGTGCCATTGCACTCCAGCCTGGGTGACAGAGTGAGGCTCCATCTCAAAAAAAAAAAAAAAAAAAAAATTAAATATTAAAAAAACTACCCTTTTGTAAGGGAAATTTACATCTATAAAAACCATCTCTCTGCTGTTTTTTGATAGTCTCAGCAACAACAAAAAACATCTCTTGCCAGGCACAGTGGCTCATGCCTATAATCCCAGCACATTGAGAAGCCCAGGCAGGAGGATCGCTTGAGCCCAGGAGTCTGAGACCAGCCTGGGCAAGATAGGGAGACCCCATCTCTAGAAAAAAATCAAAATATTAGCTGGGTTTGGTGTCATGCCTGTAGTCTTAGATACTGGGGAGGCTGAGGTAGGAGGATCACTTGAAATCAGGAGTTTGAGACCAGCCTGGGCAACACAGCAAGACATCTCTAATTAATTAAAAAATAAAACATAATTCTACATATATACTTAAACACCAAAAAAACCATCCTAGGCACGTTGGCTGACACCTATAATCCCAGTGTTTTGGGAGGCCAAGGCAGGTGGATCTCCTGAGGTTAGGAGTTCGAAACCAGCCTGGCCAACATGGTGAAATCCTGTCTCTACTAACAATACAAAAATTGGCCGGGCATAGTGGCAGGCACCTGTAATCCCAGCTACTCTGGAGGCTGAGGCAGGAGAATTGCTTGAACTCAGGAGGCAGAGGCTGCAGTGAGCCAAGATTAAGCCATTGCACTCCTGCCTGGGTAAGAGGAGTGAAACTCTGACTCAAAAAACAAACAAACAAAAAAACCCATCTCCATTTGTAAGAGTTTCTCTGTCCCTATACCAGTCGTAATGGTTCACCCCTATAATCCTAGCACTTTGGGAGGCTGAGGCCGGTGGATCACTTGAGCCCAGGAGTTTGAGACCAGCCTGGCCAACATGGCAAGACCCCATATCTACTAAAAATACAAAAAGTTAGCCGGGCATGGTGGTGTGCACTTGTAGTCCCAGCTACTGAGGAAGCTGAGGCAGGAGGATCTCTTGAGCCTGGGAAATTGAGGCTGCAGTGAGTCGTGATTACGATACCACTGCACTCCAGCCTGGACAATGAGCATGAGACCCTGTCTCAAAAAAAAAAAAAAGAAAGAAAGAACGTGGCAGTCAGCACTCCTGGATCTCTGTGTGTAGTGCCAGCCAGGAGAGGAAGGGACAGGTCTCTCTTTTGTCCCTTCTATCTCAAATTCGCATTAGCAGGAGAAATCATTTGTTAAGAATTAATTTTTTGTACTGTGACTATGGTGAAATATGGTTTGGGGTAACCATTGGTTATTGATCCCTTCACTCCCAGGTACAGCTATTGCTTTCCTGTCTCCTTTTGTGTCCTAAAAATGTCACGTGGCTTTCCTACTGCTGGGGTGCCCAGGTTATCCAGGCTGCCTGTGTAGGCCACCAACCGCCAGGTCGGGGACACCCCAGAATATAGCCAGCCAACTGCCAGACCGGCGACACCCCGGAATAGGGCCAGACAGAAAGAGAAGTGGGGGCTGCATCCCATCTTGACCAGTGTCTGTCAACCTAAAATTATCAAAACGGTCAGAATCTAGTTCAAAGAGAGGTCATCACACGGAGTTGAGGCCTGCAGCCCAGGACACACTTCCAAGTTGCCTTGGGGACTGCTCCAGACAACAAAAGAGAGGCTCAAGTTTTTTAAAGGAAAAAAAAAATAACAAATCAGAAGAGGAGGGGCAATTACAAAAGTTGTTTGTCAGGAATTCTTGTTGGTTTACAGAAATAACCTCAGTTATTTTTATGAATAACATTGGTGATTGGCTGTGCATTGTTAAATGACAGGGTGTATGGCATTTGATGGCTATTTGGTAACAGTCTAGAGCTCCCATAGCAAGTAGCTGCTAGAGGTAATTGTTTCACTCAAGTGGGAGAAGGAAGGGACTGCTGTTACATTTTAAATGCCTTTCTGGGTCTCATAATTTAAAGGGACTCACATTCCTTAAATGAAATGTATTTCTTGGAAGCAGAGGTGAATGGGGTCTCACTGTCACCCAGGCTATAGTGTAGTGGTGTGATCATGGCTCACTGCAGCCTCGACCTCCCCAGGCTTAAGCAATCCTCCCACCTCAGCCTCCTGAGTAGTAGAGACTACAGGTGTACACCACCACATCCAGCTAATATTTGTATTTTTTGTAGAGGTGGGGTCTCACCATGTTGCCCGGGCTGGTCTCAAATTCCTGAGCTCAAGTGACCCACCTGCCTCGGCCTCCCAAAGTGCTGGGGTTACAGGTATGGGCCACAACATCTGGCCGGATGAAATGATTTTTCTTTTTCTCATGTCCTACCAACCATTGCCAGCTCTTGGGGTGTTATCTAAGACTTTCTTCCCTTGGCTGTCTATGGGAATGGTTGTATCTTTACACCCTGTTTGGAGAGGCGTCTCATGTCTGTGGCTAAGCCATAAAAGGCTCATTGGTTTTTTTTTTGTTGTTTTTTTTTGAGACGGAGTTTTGCTCTTGTTACCTAGGCTGGAGTGCAATGGTGCGATCTCAGCTCACTGCAACCTCCGCCTCCTGGGTTCAGGCAATTCTCCTGCCTCAGCCTCCCGAGTAGCTGGGACTACAGGCGTGCACCACCATGCCCAGCTAATTTTTGTATTTTTAGTAGAGACGGGGTTTCACCATGTTGGCCAGGATGGTCTCGAACTCCTGAGCTCAGGAAATCCACCTGCCTCGGCCTCCCAAAGTGCTGGGATTACAGGTGTGAGCCACCGCGCCTGGCCTGACAGTTTTTCAATGTGGCATGGGACATGTTTACTAACACATTCAAATATCTGGAGTTCCTCAGTACTAAGAAGCCAAGAGTAGATGGACATATATTCAGCAAGTATGCTTCAATGCTTTATCTTATTTGGAAAAGATCTAGGTATGCAACTTAGCAAAACCCTGAGTATAAGTTACCAAAGAGATTTGGGAAACTATTTTTAGTAGACATATTATAAACCATAATCACTGTTAAAAGCTCATTTATATGCTTTTATCCCATTTTTGTAACTGCCTCACAGGTTCCTCCTGCCTGCTGCACAAATGAAGAGCACGGCATTGCAGTAAAGAAAGTTTAATTGGCTGGGTGCAGTAGCTCACACCTATAATCCTAGTACTTTGGGAGGACAAGGTGGGTGGATTTCCTGAGCTCAGGAGTTCGAGACCAGCCTGGACAACATGATGAAACCCCATCTCTACTAAAAATAGAAAAAATTAGCAGGGTGTGGTGACAGGCCCCTGTAATCCCAGCTACTCAGGAGTCTGAGACAGGAGAATTGCTGGAACCTGGTGGTTACAGTGAACCGAGAACATGCCACTGCACTCCAGCCTGGGTGACAGAGCAATGCTCCGTCTCAAAAAAAAAAAAAAAAAAAAAAAGGCATGCAGCATTAAGATGTGTCTCTGTTGAGAAAAAAAGGAGAGTAATTTGGTTCATGTTTGAAGTTTATGTAAAAGCAATTTCAGAATGAAAAAGGAGAATGAATGAAGGACAAAAGCTGAATGGAGCCAGGCATGGTGGCACGTGCCTGTAGTCCCAGCTACTCAAGAGGCCAAGGCAAGAGTATCGCTTAAGCCCAGGAGTTCGAGACCAGCTGGGGCAACACAGCGAGAGTGTCTCAAAACAAAAATCAAATGAAAAACCTGAATATATGTAGAAAGTTAGAGAGAGAATCTTGTGTGATCAAGTTGGCTAAAATTGAATCAATTTATTATAAAGGATGTCAAAAATGAGCCTTGATATCAAAAGTACAATCCAAAACTAAAGTTTCATCTTCTCTGTTAAAATTACAAAGTTTTATTTGTAATTTATTAGTGCACTTGTCTTGATAAAATATTATGGAAGGTTTTTCTTTACCTTCTGTGTGATCTGCACAGGAAATCTAGAATTTGCTTAGGTGGAAAAATATTTGCATCTTATCAGAATAATATCCTGTGTTTCATGTTGTCTTTATCAGGTCTTTGATTACTTAAGAAGACTCAGTCTTCTCTATTAAAAGAGCTGAGCTTTAAAACAATAACTATATACCTTTCTGTAATTACCTCTGAAATCTTCCAGCACGTTGGTTAAATGGATAACCAAGTAATGTTTTACAGTGACCTGTGATCCTATTTAATAAAAAAATGTAGTCTTTTGACTTAAAAAAAAATTTTTGTCCTTCTTAAATTTTTTTTTAGAGATGAGGTATCCTCCTGTGTTGCCCAGGCTGATCTCGACCTCCTGGGCTCAAATGATCCTCCTGCCTTGGCCTCCCAAAGTGTTGGGATTATAGGCATGAGCCACTCAACCCAGCAATCTTTTGGCATTTTTGACAACTTTGCAAAATCAAACTCTAAGTGAAACCTTTCTGACCTTGAACTAACTTTGGAATTTTCCTAAAGGCCCCTAAAAAGCCACAAAGGACTTGTCTTTCTTCTTATAAAAATAAACTTGTTAAATTAATTAGGGTTATTTGGTCTGTTAAACCACATGGGAAGCATTGTCAAAAAAGAATGGCTGGGCGTGGTGGCTCACCCCTGACATCCCAGGACATTGGGAGGCCAAAGCGGGTCGATCAACAAGGTCCGTAGATTGAGACCATCCTGGCTAACATAGTGAAACAGTGTCTCTACTAAAATTATAAAAAATTAGTCGGGCATGGTGGTGGGCGCCTGTAGTCCCCATTACTTGGGAGGCTGAGGCAGGAGAATTGCTTGAATCCGGGAGGTGGAGGTTGCAGTGAGCCGAGATTGTGCCACTGCACTCCAGCCTGGGTGACAGAGCAAGACTCCGTCTCAGGAGGAAAAAAAAAAAAAAAAAAAAGAAGTGATGCTCAATCTTTTTTATGTTATATTTGTATGTATTTATGTTATAATGTGTTCCGGAAATTGTATGAAGTTCCTAGAGATCTGATGGGTCCTGATATAATGTTATCAGTCATAATTCTAGTTACTGTCTTAAAATGTATGTGACAGAAGTAACTGGATTTCTTTCTCAATTGTATTATAATGAATGCTTATCCTTTAACCACGGCCATTTGAAGTCTTTTGCCGTTCATGGACAGTTAATTGTTTCATTCTGTTGCATTCCTAAAAGCTTTTGCAAACGACTTTAATATGAACCCCTGTGTTTACATGGTTTCTTTGCGTGTTTGCCTTGCTGATGAGTAAGACAAGTCACTTCCTGGCAGGCCCAGGAACCTCAAGAAAGTCTGCATTTGTATTCAAGGAGATTGATGGAGAAAACGGACAAGTACACATTCCTGATGACTCTAAAATCATACCCTTGAACTTGCAGAACACTAGTGGAAAAACTGATTCATTCATGAACTTGCTAACTAAAGATTAAGCAAAACAAGAATTAATGATGTCGGACCAGATGACCCGATGAAGACGATTATAATTTTTTTTCTTGAGACAAAGTTTTGCTCTTGTTGCCCAGGCTGGAGTGCAAAGGTGCATTCTTAGCTCACTGCAACCTCCGCCTCCAGGGTTCAAGTGATTCTCCTGCCTCAGCCTCCCGAGTAGCTGGGATTACAGGCCGCTGCCACCGTGCCCAGCTAATATTTTCTATTTTTAGTAGAGATGGGGTTTCACTATGTTGGCCAGACTGGTCTCAAACTCCTGACCTCAGGTGATCCACCAGCCTCAGCCTCCCAAAGTGCTGGAATTACGGGTGTGAGCCACCGCACCCAACTGATGATTATAATTCTTATGACTTCTTGTTTTGGAACATTTCTGGGTCTTTAATGTTTTTTCTCTTTTTTTCTTAAGCTAACTATAACTTACAGCAATCTGGTAAATTATACCTTCGTAAACAGAATTGAAACATTTATCCTTTTTTCTTCACCTGATCCCTGCAGAATTCAGAAACTCTTATTGACTATTCTTATTTTCATGGCTATATAGTTACTTTCATAAATTCAGTGAGAATCTATTCTCTTTATAACAACGGCACAATTGAAAACTATATTACCATGACATTTACTAGAATGTCAAATATGAAAATGTACATATAATCAGATAGGATCAGACAGTTTTAAGGAACTAAGGTTGACTTTATGGAGCCAAAAAGCCAATCTTGTACTTTACTTATGAGGTTTCTTTATGTGTTTGCCTTACAGATGAGTAAGAAAGGTCACTTCCTGGCAGACCCAGGAATCTCAGGTATTTTGGGGGCATCAAGAAAAGAATAATTCATCAAAGTCTATAGATATTGCAGGCAAAGTTGAAACAAGCCAGACAAGTTCTCTTTGTATTCTTGAGACATTTGTAAAGTCTAACCAGAGATTCCTTATTAAAAGTTCCAGCAAAGCAGACTTAAAAACACTACTTTCGTTGCGATTAATCAGGGCACGTATAATGAGACTAGACTTATTTTGAAAATTAGTCTTTACTTTGACTATCTTTGGTAGAAATGAGGGTGACAGAGAGAAATATTACGTTTTAGTAAAAACTGTCGTGCACCTGTGGTTAGATTCTAGTTCTGTTCATTGTCTTTGAAGTTTCGTTATTTACCAGCAAACTGGATGGAATCCCGAATTCCAGTCTCCTCCAATATCTGGTTATGTCTCTCCAAACTAACATTCCAATTTTTTTCCCAACCCTTCTGACTTGGGATCACTGAGAACAAAAACTGCCCTTTTCATGAAGCTGCAAAAGCTGAAGCGGCTTAAATTGATACCAACTTCAGAGTGTTGCTTAAAAGAGTCAGACTCTTTGATGGATGATCAAATCAAATACGTTTAAGAAATACATTGGTTTGGTCCAGAAAGATAAGACAACTCAAAGCAGGAGCTTCCAGGCTATAGATAAATTGAAACATATTCTGGTTGACAATTGGTTGAATTTGTCTAAAGACCTGGGATGAGAGAAAGGAAATGTTCAGGTTAAGATAAAAGATTGTGGAGACCGAAGTTCTTTTGAAGTCTTATAGTGGCTGCCGTTAGAGACAATAGATGACAAATATTTCCTATTCAGATCTTTAAAAAGTGCTAGACTCTTGGTTAATCTCTTCAGGATTGGGAGGTCCTGGAAGAAAAAGATCTAGCTTTGTTAATAGAGATTCTGCAGGGCCATTTCAAAATATGGCAAAGAAACATGTTTTGGGTTAAAATATTCTGACTTTCTTTTTTGTCACATTATGCCAGAGTCAGATTGGAAAGCAAGTCACAATATATAGGGTTAAATAAAACCTATGATGAGAATTTGTGGTTTGTAGGGGAATTACCCCTTTGTACTTTTTAAGGTGTAATAATTCATCTGGAATTTCCTTTTGTATGAGGAATAAGGAAGGGATCCAGCACTATTTATCTTCCCCAGTGGGCTAGCTCATTATTCCAGATATTTATCTAAAAATCTATCTTGGCTGGGTGCTGTGATTCACACCTGTAATCCCAGCACATTGGGAGGCCAAGGCATGAGGATTGCTTGAGCTCAGGTGTTCAAGACCAGTCTCATCAACCTAGTTCGACTTGGTCTCTACTAAAAATAAAAAAAAATTATCTGGGTGTGGCGGCACACACCTGTACTTCCAGCTATTAGTGAAGTGGGGTCCATCATCTGGGGTAATACCCAAGGTTCCTTGCCTCAGGCCAGGGAAGTAGAGGAAGCAGACACACACAGGAGTGAGTTTAAGAGCAGAGGTTTAATAGGTGAAAGAAAGAGAATAGCTGTCTCTCCTGCAGAGAGAGAGAGGCTCCTGAGTGGGTCATCTGGTTCTGTGATGGAATGCATGGGGCTTTATAGATGAGCTTGCGGAGGCCAGTGTCTGATTTACACAGGGCTCGAGATTGTTCCAACTGGGTGTGCTGCTTTCATAGCACGAAGAAGCTGGCCATCCTACCCCAATCTTGTATTATGCAGATGGGGTCTCTACCTGGTTGGTGTCATGTTGCCTGCTTTTTTACTGCACTTACAGGGACAAAGAAAAGGGACGATGGAGCCTGCATGTTGACCATGCCCGGCCCCCAGCCAGCCTTCTCCTATTGGCACAGCAGCCAGCATTCGCCCGTGCGAGATCCCAGCTTGCTTATCTACATTTGCAGCTTGGCTTTTCAGGCTGCTCTTTGTTAGAAAAGAAATGATTTGGGAACTGCTCTTTATTAAAAGGGAAACCTTGCCAAAGACTCTCTTACCCTCACTAAATGTCTAAATAATTTCTTTCTAGTTCCTGTATCATTAGGAGGCTGAGGTGGGAGGATTGTTTGAGCCTGGGAGGTTGAGGCTGCAGTGAGCTTGACACGCCACTGCACTCCAGCCTGAGTGACAGAGCCAGACCCTGTCTCAAAAAAAAAAAAAAAAAGACAAAAAAAAAAACCTAAAAATCCATCTTATTTCTCACTGTGTTGAAATGCCATTTTTATCATAAACTTCATTCTTATTTGTTTTAATCTATTCTTGGACTCTGTATAACAGTCTACTCCACTGTTAGATGAGACTCTAACGGTCTCATCTCGTTAGAGTAGGTAGTTTGGCAGACGTGAGCAGGGCAGGAGAGCACCCCCGCCTCCTCCACAACCACCTCGGGAATATCAGGAAACCATCTTGCTGAAATAATAATTGGTCACAACTGGTGCCAGGAAAAGGCAGTCTCCCAATGGATAGAAACACCAGGAGCTGGTGATCAGCAGCTTCCCATTAAGATCTCAGGAGTTGGCCCAGCAGAATTCAGGATAAGTGCTTCCTGGAGAACATCTATCTTTCTTCATCACCAGCAATTGATATGCACTGAACAGCTGCTTGGCAAAAAAGGCCAGAACAAGCGGTAGTATCAATAGTCTAAGACCGGGGTCCCCAAAGCCTGGGCCGAGGACAGGTCTCGTACACCTGCTCGTACGCCAGGAGGGGAGAGGTGGGCAAGCGGGCATTACCACCTCTATTAGTCCGCTTTCATACTGCTATAAAATCTCAAAGCCTGCCTGTAAAAACAGCCAGCCATCGGAGGCGGGTGAGATTTACCTGAGACTAGGTAATTTATAAACAAAGGAGATTTAATGGACTCACAGTTCCACATAGCTGGGGAGGCCTCTGGGAACTTCCTGGTAGAAGGAGAAGCAGGTACTTTCTTCACAAGGCTGCAGGAAAGACAGAGAAAACAGTCACTTATAAAATGATCAGATCTCATGAGATCTTCCTCACGATCACGAGAACAGCATGGGGGAAACAGCCCCCACGATCCAGTCACCTCCCACTAGGTCTCCCCTCAATACCTGGGGATTACAGTTCAAGATGACATTTGGGTGGGGCCGCAATTCCTAACTGTATCATTTTGCTTCTGACCCCTCCCAAATCTGATGGCCCTTTCACATTTCAAAACCAATCATGCCTTCCCAACAGCTCCCCAGAGTCTTAATTCATTCCAATATTAACCCAAAAGTTTAAGTCCACAGTCTCATCTGAGACTAGGCAAGTCCCTTCTGCCTATGAGCCTGTAAAGTCAAAAGCAGATTAGTTACTTCCTAGATACAATGAGGTACAGGCATGGGGCAAATGTTCCCATTTCAAATGGGAGAAATTGACCAAAACCAAGGGGCCACAGGTCCCATGCAAGTCTGAAATCCAGCAGGGCAGTCATTAAATCTTAAAGCGCCGAAATAATCTTCTTTGACTCCAATGTCTCATATCCAGAACTCGCTGATGCAAAGGGTGAGCTCCCATGGCCTTGGGCAGCTTTACTCCTGTGGTTTTGCAGGGTACAGCCCACCCGCCCCTGGCGGCTGGCTGCTTTTACAGGCAGGCTTTGAGTGTCTGTGGCTTTTCCAGGCCCACGGTGCGATCTGCCAGTGGATCTACCATTCTGGGGTCTGAAGGATGCTGGCCCTCCTCTCATAGCTCCACTGGGCTGCCTGAGCTCCACCTCCTGTCAGATCAGTGGCAGCATCAGATTCTTATAGGAGCAGGAACCCGACTGTGAACTGCACATGTGAGGGGTCTAGGTTGTGTGCTCCCTATGAGACTCTAACTAATGCCTGATGATCGGAGGTGGAACAATTTCATCCCAAAAGCACTCCCCCTCATCCCACCCCAACCCGGGGTCCGTGGAAAAATTGTCTCCCATGAAACCGGTCCCTGGTGCCGAAAAGAGTAGGGAGCGCTGCTCTAAGAAACCAGTCCCAACTTCCTTAGACAGAAAACTTGAAATAGCCATGTAGGGATAGTCAGAGAGTGGAAAAGCCGCTTAAGAAGGTGTTGTCTCCTGGCCCTTCTCCCCGAGATTCTGTGGTTTTATGCAACAAGATCAAGACGGTATCAATCGCACACAGATGTTACTGATATCGCAGAGCTAAGATTTAGTGAGCATCACTTGATGCCTGACCTGGGCTAGGGGCCTTATAAACCTCATTGGATCCTGACATACAAGTTTTATTATACATCTCTTTCCCATTTTTATACTTTTTTAAAAGTGCAAAACAATATATTTTGGGGAGAAAGGAACCAGAGCAATAGAGAAACGTATTATAGAAAATGAAACTCTGACAAAGCCACCCACAGAGATAAACTCTCTTGCAATTTTTTTTTCCACTTAGTACTATATCTGGGGTAGGGGCTGTGGCTCACACCTGTAATTCCAACACTTCGGGAGGCTGAGGGGGATGGAGCGCTTGAGTTCAGAAGTTTAAGACCAGCCTGGACAACATAGCTAGACCCTGTGTCTACAAAAGTTAGCCCGGCATGGTGGCACGCCCCTGTAGTCCCAGCTGCTCAGGAGGTTGAGGCAGGGGGATTACCTGAGCCTTGGGGGGTTGTTGCTGCAGTGAGCCTTGATTGCACCACTAGCCTAGGTGACAGAGCAAGATCCTGTCTCAAAACAAAAAACAAAACAAGAAAAAAGAAAATATCTCTGCATCAGATCTTATTCTTTTTATTTTATTATTTTTTTTAGCGATGGAGTTTCACTCTTGTTGCCCAGGCTAGAGTGCAATGGTATGATCTTGGCTCACTGCAACCTCCACCTCCCGGGTTCAAGTGATTCCCCTGCCTCAGCCTCCAAGTAGCTGAGATTACAGGCACCTGCCACCATGCCCAGCTAATTTTTGTATTTTTAGTAGAGACAGGGTTTCATGATGTTGGCCAGGGTAGTCTCAAACTCCTGACATTAGGTGATCTGACATTAGGTGATCCACCTGACATTAGGTGATCCGCCTCGGCCTCCCAAAGTGCTGGGATTACAGGTGTGAGCCACCGCACCCAGCAGATCTTATTCTTTTTAATAGCAGGATCAGATTCCATTGGATCGATATATCACTTCTTAATTAACCATTTCCCATTTGCCTCTTGGTAGCTGTTTCCAATTTTGGCTACTATAAAAGCGCTGCAGTAAACATCCTTTTACGTGTATCTGCAATAAACATCCTTGTACATGTCAAGAGTTTAAGAGACGTTCCTAGAGGTGAAATGACTGGTTCAAAAAGTACGCAGATATAAATATTGTGATAGTTCTTGGCCAACTGCTTTCCAAATGTTTATGTTTTCAGTACATTTTCTAGTCAAGCGCTCTCAGGTCTTGTAAGCTAAGGGTTGTCTTCCCTGTCTGAGCCTTAGAGTACTTGATTCTGTAATGATTACAGAGCGATGAAACGATGAGCCCCTCAGGACAGGATCTCACTCTTCCCTTATTTTGCTGTCAGATGCATGCCGAGTGTGTTCAGCAGAACCCGCATTGCTCTCTGCCTGGCTGTGTGATTCTCCACTACTCAAAGGCCTCTCCAGCCCAGCTCTGAGGCTCCCTGGGAGCTGCTGACAGATGGCCTGGGGTCTGTCGATGAGCCTTTGTGAACATAATCAGTTTGCAGAACCAAGGGAGTGAGGTGTCCTGGTCGGTTTTCTGCCTTCCATCACACCAGAAATTGTAAACTCATGATGTCATTGGAGACATCGGGGAGAGGTATTCTCAACACGTAAAGAATCATCAAACTAGAGTTTCTAAAGCAACGGCCTAAAAGCCCTGGGAAAGGAAATCATTTTGGCAACAACATGCTCTCAGATCAGTCTCTCAAATGCCACAGAAGACCTTTTTCCATAGGTTATAAACTAGAGTTCAGCAGAAGTTCTGTTCTATAGAGGTGCAATTCAGCCTGGTGGGGCATAGGAAATAGCCCTTTTACGAGTGGTCAGTCTGGACATTGGGTCTTTCCAAACCCTGACTCAATTACAGCTGGCAGCCCAGTGGAGCTAGATAATCTGATAGCTGACAATTTCACACGTAAAATGAAATTTTAACTGGGAGGCTGAGTCAGAAAAATCACTTAAGCCCAGGAGGTCAAGGCTGTAGTGAGCTATGATCTCACCGCTGCATTCCAGCCTGGGTGATAGAGCAAGATCCCGTCCCTAAAACTTAAAGATTCAAATTTACTTTCTCAAATTATTATCAATCAGCACTGATTGGTGTCTGTCTGTTAACCGTGTCCATCAATGACACAGTGCTGGGACTGCCCGGGAAGGCCCCTCCCTTATTTTCTGAAGGGGAAACAGAATGGACTCTGTTCCCTGATCGTCTTCTCTCAAATAGGATAATTGACTACCCCGTCTCAAGTAAGACCGGAAGACTCTGAAGATTTAAAAATAATTAATCCATTCAAATAAAATTACCCGAGCAGCTTGACAAACACATGGGTTCTTTCATTTTGGATAGGTGACCTCAAAGCATGGCAGAACTTCCAAATAAAATAAGGAATGTATCTGTGAAGCATGTTCATAAATATAATTGAGGGAACCAAAGCTTGGTTTCCAGAAACAGTTACCCCAAGGATAATAGGAACATGTTTTGCGGTTTGTATAGACAATTGGGCATATAGGCTTGGAGTTAGATGAGAATTCCCTAATGGGCAGCTGTAGATTGATTCACATCTGCTTAGATGATCCTACATCATCTGAGTTCAGCCAGTTTCTACCTATATTCTAATTTTTCCAGTATAAACAACATTCTAGACCATGTGCAGTTGCAAAACCTCAAATATTATGTGACCCAATAAACGAGCTTGTCCAAATACATAGACTCTTAAAATGATTAAGAGAATCCCAGAATCCAGGACCGTTTATCCTTATTTTAATGTTCTGAACATCATGACCCTCACTCCCAGTTGCAAACCAGTTCCTGTGAGTGCTGCCTGTCTAAATCAATTCTACCATTTGACCAAACTTCGAACTGAAGTGGCTCCCTGGAGTGCGATAGGCGCTTGCAGTTATGCTAGTTATTCTTCTACTGGCGATGATGTCAATTAACAGTTGAGATTATGATTAATCCTAACGAAAACTCAGGGAACTGGTGGGACATAAAAACCTCCAGAGATGTTTTGGGGCTCTGAGAACACAGATCTATAACCAAGGACCCCATTTTTTTAAGAAATAGTTTATTTTTTTCTCTCTTCTTTTTCCTCCTTTTCCCCACTTCCTACTTTAGCTCTTTAGAAATGCAATAATAACCAGCCTGGCCAAGATGGTGAAACCCCGTCTCTCCTAAAATAATTTAAAAATTAGCTTGGTGTGGTGGTGGGTGCCTATAATCCTCACTACTCTGGAGGCTGAGGCAAGAGAATCGCTTGAACCTGGGAGGTGGAGGTTGTAGTGAGCTGAGATTGTGCCACTGCACTCCAGCCTGGGTGACAGAGACTCCATCTCAAAAAAAAAAAGAAATGCCTATTACCTCCATTTCATCAGACATTTCCTACAGGGCAAATCCATCTAACTATGTGCTTAGATGCTCCAGAGCAGAACGCTCACCCACCAGGAGGCTTCCTCCAGAGATAACAATCGATTTATAATCCAAAGTCCCTACAAAACTCTTTCCCCACTGGAGAGTTTTAGGCCACTTTCACAACCCATTTCTGCCCATGAAAATGCCAGTCCAACTGCCCGGTAGGTAAGACACTAAGCTGGCACAAGGACCACTCCCACCTGCACACCTTCTCCCCTGCCTTTTAAAAGTGCCCACTTTCTGCTCCAAGAGCAAAGAGGTACCCTTAAGGCAGGAAGCCCGAACTTCTTCCCCTAAGCTGGCTTCGGGTGCCCTTTTGCATATTAAGTGGTCTCTGTCCTCTGATATTAGTTCGACCATCTAATTGAAGCTTGAGTTCCACACTGACCAATTCCACCCATTCTCTTTGTGTTCTCCTGCCAGCATTAACATGACTTTCACCACTGCTACTTATAAATAAGTGGGCTGATATGTCCCTATCAGGTCTACTCTATTCTACCACAGAGAGTTGAAGCTTTCTATTTTTTCATTTGTTTCCAGTAGGTTTGTAATTGCTCACTGAAGCATTTTTAGGACGACTGTTTTAAAATCTTTGTCAGATAGTTCTAACATCTCAGCATTGGCCTCTGTGATTGTCTTTTTTCATTCAGTTTGAGATCTTCCTGGTTCTTGCTGTGATGAGTGTTTTTTTTTGTTTGTTTTTGTTTGTTTTGAGATGTAGTCTCGCTCTGTCACCCAAGCTGGAGTGCGGTGGCGTGATCTCGGCTCACTGCAACCTCCACCTCCTGTGTTCATGTGATTCTCTGGCCTCAGCCTCCTGAGTAGCTGAGTTTACAGGCACGTGCCACCACACCTGGGTAATTTTTTGTATTTTTAGTGGAGACAGGGTTTCACTGTGTTAGCCAGGATGGTCTCGATCTCCTGACCTCATATCCGCCTGCCTCGGCCTCCCAAAGTGCTGGGATTGCAGGTGTGAGCCACTGCGCCCGGCTGAGTATTTTTTTTTAATGGAAAATTTATTGTTTATTAAGAATGTCAGATTTTGAAACTAGAAGCAGTAAAGTGCATGAAAAGTTTAAAATATAAATCTCAGAAAACTCTTAGAGCAGCAAAAAAGCAGAATAAAGAAAAACTTAAAAACACAGGCATGGCCTTTTCCTGTTACTGTGCCATAATTAACATCAAGTATCCAACTAGTTTTTCCCCAGAAAATTATGTTCTCTGCCTCCTGAACCACAGATTTTCAACTGGCCCTTCCTAGGAAAAAAAAAAAAAAAATTCCAATATATGTAAAGGCATCAACAATTGGGAATAAACCAGTGGCTTCTTAATTCAACCCTGACAGACAGTGGAAACAAAGATTAAAGCATATAATGGCCATTTGGCAACTAGAATCAGGAAAATGGCCCAGGGTTTTCAGCTGCTGTCCCAAATTTGTTCTCTCTCTCCCAAATCCTTTGCACTGTCATCTCCAAAAATCAAAACCAACAGCCACATAACCTACGTTGGAAACACATGAATATCTGTTTGGCTTTCCCCTTCTAAAATTTTGATCAAGGCCTTTTTATTTAGCAGATTTGTTTCTTTTAACATTTGACTATAATGACAAAAATGATATAGATCATGTAATATCTGTTTTCCCAGCACAGCCAGACAGAAAAGAAGGTTGAATTGGAATAAGAACAAAATCATTTTGTGGGAGTCCTAAATGTACCACATTCTACTTTCATGGTGTGTGACAATATAGATTACTTACTGTTTATAAATAAACTTAAGAGACAGGCTTAGAATGATCAGGCTGGGTGGTTCACGCCAGAAATCCCAGCACTTTGGGAGGCTGAGGCAAGCAGATCACCTGAAGTCGGGAGTTCAAGACCAGCTTAGTCAACATGGAGAAACCCCATCTCTACTAAAATACAAAATTAGCTGGGCATGGTGGTGCATGCCTGTAATCCAAGCTACTTGGGAGGCCGAGGCAGAAGAATCGCTTGAACCCGGGAGATGGCAGTTGCTGTGAGCCGAGATTGTGCCATTGCACTCCAGCCTGGGCAACAAGAGTGAAACTCTGTCTCAAAAAAAAACAAAAACAAAAACAGAAAACAGAAATTAAAAAAGAAAGATTTTTCCTGGAAGGTGTATCATCATTCAGTTTGAAATCTTGTATTCATAGAATTAAATAATCGCCTTTTACGGTTGGGTGTGGTAGATTACGCCTGTAATCCCAACACTTTGGGAGGCTGAGGCAGGTGGATCACCTGAGGTCAGGAATTTGAGACCACTCTGGCCAACATGGCAAAACTCCATCTCTACTAAAAATACAAAAACTAGCCAGTGTGGTGGTGGGTGACTATAATCCCAGCTACTTGGAGCTGCTTGAACCTGGGAGGTAGAGGTTGCAGTGAGTCAATATCACGTCATTGTACTCCAGCCGGGGTGACAACAGCAAAACTCTGTCTCAAAAATAAAAATTGCCGGCTGGGCGCGGTGGCTCACGCCTGTAATCCCAGCACTTTGGGAGGCCAAGGCAGGTGGATCACGAGGTTAAGAGATCGAGACCGTCCTGGTCAACACGGTGAAACCCCGTCTCTACTAAAAATACAAAAAATTGCTGGGCATGGTGGCGTGTGCCTGTAATCCCAGCTACTCAGGAGGCTGAGGCAGGAGAATTGCCTGAACCCAGGAGGCGGAGGTTGCGGTGAGCCGAGATCGCGCCATTGCACTCCAGCCTGGGTAACGAGCGAAACTCCGTCTCCAAAAAAAAAAAAAAAAGAGGACGACAGCTTCAATTTCCTGTGATTTCGTCTCCAACCCAATCAATCAGCATTCCCCCTACTTTATCTGTCTGCCCACCAAACTATCTTTGAAAACCCCCAACCTCCAAGTCTCTGGGGAGATTGATTTGAGTATTGATTTTAGTAATAACTTCATCTCCCATGTGGCATGGCCAGCCTCGTGTCAATTAAACTTTCTTTACTGCAATGCCATGGTCTGAGTGAGTTTTGTTTGTCCAGCAGGCAGTAAGAACCCATTGTCTCAGCCTGGCCAACATGGTGAAACCTCATCTCCACTAAAAAATTAGTCGGGTGTGGTGGCGAGCACCTGTAATCCCAACTACTTGGGAGGCTGAGACAGGAGAATGGCTTGAACCCAGGAGGTGGAGGTTGCAGTGAGCTGAGATTGCACCATTGCACTCCAGCCTGGGTGACAGAGCAAGACTCTGTTACCAAAAAAGAAAAAAAAAAAAAAAAAAAAAAGACTGATAACGTTATACCAGGATATATGAGATCTCTAGGAATTTCATAAATCTGTGGAACATTCATAAGAATAATATATATTGGCTGGGTGCAGTAGCTCACACCTGTAATCTCAGTGCTTTGGGAGGCTGAGGTGGGCAGATCACAAGGTCAGTAATTCGAGACCAGCCTGGCCAACATGGTGAAACCCTGTCTCTATTGAAAGTACAAAAATGAGTTGGGCATGGTGGTGGATGCCTGTAATCCCAGCTACTTGGGAGGCTGGGGCACAAGAATCACTTGAACTCAGGAGGTAGAGGTTGCAATGAGCCTGATTGCACCACTGCACTCCAGCCTGGGTGACAGAGTGAGATTCCGTCTCAAAAAATAAAATAAGATAAAATTAAAAAGTAGAAAACAAATTTCTCTCAAAGTTAGCTTGGCCCATGCCCAGGAATGTGCAGCCAATCTGTGAGGCTACAGACAAATGCAGTCAGAAACATCAGATTTCTCTTCCTGTCTTAAATTTTGCAAAAGTGATTTCATTATTGTCTTAAAATGTTGTATATCACAGAAATAACCGTATGTTCTTGTCAATTACGTTATAATGAACTCTCATAAAATCTTTGATCATGGCCATTTTAAGTCTTTTGTCATCCACAGTTAATTGTTTTATGCTTGTTACAGTGGGAAGATAGGCAGAAACGGGGCAGAAGCGGGTCCCACGCCTCACAGGAAAGTCAGGCGACCGTCAGGTGATGGTCATGAAACTGCCTTTGCAAAATGATGGCTGAGATGGTGAAAGAGATCTACCTTAACCGCCTCCATCTGCTTCTAACCTCCAAGCTGTCCCTGTTCACTCCTCGGCATAGGTTGAACCAACTTTGGGAGAAACTCTGTTTATAGTTTATAGTTTAGAACAAAGACAATAGCAGCCCTTTCCCAAAGCAGATCTCCTTCTTGGCTGGGAATTAAATTGCCTTTGCAGGACTGACGTTAGCCACAAGATTAGAAATTATGGTTTAGGAGTCAGGCAGCTGGAGGCTACAAGATTCTGACCGTCCCTAAACTGCTCCTAAGATCAGTGCTTGAGGTATTTTGCAGACCCTGTACTTGATGAATCAGCTGACACCACCCAGATCAATAAACTGGCTCATCTGATCTTGCAGCCCCCACTAAGGAGCTGACTCAGCACAAAAAGGCAGCTTTGACTCCCCGTGATTCCATCCCTGACCTGAGCTCTCCTGGCTCACTGGCTTCCCCCCACCCACCAAGTTGTCCTTAAAAACTCTGCTCCCTGACTGCTCGGGAAGACTTATTTGAGTAATAACAAAACTCTCGTCTCTTGCACCGTCAGCTCTGCGTGAATTAGTCTTTCTCTATTGCAGTTCCCCTGTCTTGATGAATTGGCTCTGTCTAGGAGGCAGGCAAGGTGAACTTGGGTGGTTATAGTCAGGCAGCTGTCACGCTGCCTCACTAAAATAATAATTGGTCCCAGCCAGTGCCAGGGAAAGGCAGTCTCTCTATAGATTAAAAAAAAAAACACACACACACACACAAAACCCTGAAACTAGTGATCAGCATCTTCCTGATAAGACCTCAGGAGGTGAGCAAGTGAGCTCAAGCATGCCCATTAAGAGGTATGTAAACCCCCAAGTCAAAAGGTCAGACCCAGCTGGGTGCGGTGGCTCACACCTGTAATCCCAGCACTTTGGGAGGCCGAAGGAGGCAGATTGCTTGAGGTCAGGCGCTCGAGACCAGCCTGGCCAACATGGTGAAACCCCATTTCTACTAAAAATACAAAATTAGCAGTGCATGGTGGTGTACATCTGTAATCCCAGCTACTAACTTGGGAGGCTGAGGCAGGAGAATCATTGGAACACAGGAGGTGGAGGCTGCAGTGAGCTGAGATCAAGCCAGTGCACTCCACCCTGGTTGACAAGAGCAAAACTCCATCTCATAAAAAAAAAAATTAAAAAAAGGTCAAACCCCACACCTGACCTCCAAGATGTCTGCGTGGCTCTCTTCCAAATGTACTTTACTTTCTTTTCATTACTGCTCTAAAGCTTTTTAATAAACTTTCACTCCTGCTCTGAAACTTGCCTCAGTCTCTTTTTCTGCCTCATGCCTGTCAGTCGAATTCTTCCTTCCGAGGAGGTAAGAACTGAGGTTGCTGCGGGTGTGGGCAGGTTTGCCTCCCACACACTCTGATTCCCTGAAAGCTTTTATAAGCAACAATAACCTGAAAGCGCTTTGTCTCCAAGGAGGAGCATGATGACGACTCTGACAAGTGTAAGTTTCTGATGTAATAACTTTAAGATCATCTTATTGGATTGGGTAGGAATTTCCAGTATTCTAATAATGAAACTGGTGTGTTCTTAAAACTGCTAACCAAGACCAAGCAGAACAAGAAGACCCGTACCTGAGACTAAATAGACTGAGGAGGCTGATTATCATTTTTATGACTGCTTGTTTGAATCATTGCTTTAAAAAAATATTTTGTTTTTCCTGATTTAAGGAAATGTTTTTTCTCTTTTTCTTAAGCTAACTATAATTTACGGCAATCTGGTAAATTATACCTTTGTAAACGGAACTGAAGCATTTATTTTTTTCTCCCTACCTGTTCCATTTGGAATTCAGAATTCTTACTAAATATTCTTATTTTCATGACAATATAGTTTTTTGCATAGGTTCAATGAGAATCTGTTCTCTGTATAACAGAACACAACTGGAAACATTGGTGACATTACCAGGTGTCTCACTGAGCCATACTTGAGAAGAATGCGCATAAAATCAGATATGACCTGACTGTTTTGGGGAACTAAGGAGGACTTTAAGGAACCAACGAAGCCCTTTAGGAGAGTTGACTTGGCGCCTGGCTCAAAAGGGCTCCTGGCCTTACGGTGTCAACCTTTTAATGGGAAGAAGTTCAGGCAAAATTAGTGCAAGCAGAATGTTTATCTGAGTCAAGCTTGCAGATTACAACCCAGGAGTACAGATTCAAGTTACCCTGAATATAGACTTAGCAGCAATTACAAGTGGATTTTTAAGGGGAGAGAAGAGGCAGTTTCTGAGTTGTTTACTAATAATTTACATTAAAATAACATAAGCTATTGGTTGGCTATACATCATTAAGCTAAGAGTGTGGGTTATAGTGTGTGTTATAGCATTATTGTGTTAATTTATAGCTACCTGTGGTAATAGCAAACAGGTTCAAGAGATGAATACGTAGTTCAAGAAGGGAGAAGCAGAATGTGTGGAATGCGATTGCTATCAGCACACTGATCATAAGGGTCTCTCGTTCGCCGAAAGCTAAAAGGCCCTGCAGCAGCACACCATAAGGCACACCACATCTTGTTTGACTGTGTCACCCCGGAATCAACAGTGATTTTTAAAAATCAAATTATATGTGGAGCTTGACTAAGCTATCCTCAGAATGGTAAATTTCATCCTAGCCACTGAATTCATACCATTGACTTAAACCAGTACTCTCCACGGTACAGTTTGTTTAAGATTTAAAAAGTGGCTGGGCCAGGTGGCTGACGCCTGGGATTTACACATTTTTTTAGGTATCTCCCTTGTATACATGAGGCACACATGTAATTGAATATCTGCTTCTTTTTCTCTTGTTAATCTGTCTTTTGTTACAGGGGTCTATCCTGTCCACCTAAAGGGAAAGGGCTGAATTACAAAATATAATTTAAAGAGTTTACTTGAGCCAACACGAGGACAGCTGCCTGGAAGACTCAGACCCAAGCAAATTTGAATAGGAGTTCCATTTGGTTTTGGCTACAAGTGGGTTTTTAAAGGAAATAAAAAGGGGATACAAAGTTGCTTGTCCAGAATTCTCATTGGCTTACAGAAAGAGCACTGATTTGTAATTGGCTCTATGTTGTTATAAGGTATAGGGTATGTGTCATAGTGTCCAGTGCACCATTCTTAGGATAATTCATAGCTACCTGTGGCACTAGCAAATAGTTTCAATGGATAAACACATAGCTCAATGGGGAGCAGGACATGATTGCTGGCTCAGTCAGCAATCAAAACCCCTCTCTGGGGCTGATAATTTATTTATTTTCTTTCTTTCTTTCTTTCTTTCTTTCTTTCTTTCATTCTTTCTTTTTTCTGAGACAGAGTCTCTCTCTGTCACCGAGGCTGGAGTGCAGTGGTGCAAACTTCACTCACTTCAACCTCCGCTTCCTGGGTTCAAGCAATTTTCATGCCTCAGCCTCCAGAGTAGCTGGGATTACAGGTGCCTGCCACCATGTTCAGCTAATTTTTGGAATTTTTAGTAGAGGTAGGATTTTGCCATGTTGGCTAGGCTGGTCTTGAACTCCTGGTCTCAAGTGATTCTCCCGCCCAGGCCTCCCAAAGTGCTGGGATTATAGACATGAGTCACCACGCCCAGCCTGAAGCTGATAATTTACTCACATTCATCACATAAAAGTTCTTTTCTCAGTTCCAGTTAAGAACTGTGAATAATAGAAAATGATCTTTCCTCTCTACATAAACATCATTGTTTTACTGGTAGGTCTAAATTAAGTAATTACAGCTCTCTAATTGTATGGAATCATTATAATAGAATGTAGGAAATTTTGTATCATTAATTAATTAAGACAGTGTCTTGCTCTGTCACCCAGCCTGGACTGCAGTGGAACAATCATAGCTCACTGCAGCCTCAATTCACATAGGCTCAAGCAATCCTCCTGCCTCAGCCTTCTGTGTAGCTGGGACTGCCGGCGTGTGCCACTAAACCCAGATGATTTTTTTTATTTGTAGTAGAGATGAAGTCTTACTATGTTGCCCAGGCTGGTCTCCAATGCTTGAGCTCAAAGAATCCTCCTGCCTCAGCCTCCCAAAGTACTGGAATCACAGGTGGGCACCAACGTGCCTTCTTCTTGGCACTGGGCCACTGTTCAAAGCAATTTCTAGCCTGAAATATAGACAGCTACTCTGAGTCTTTCTTCAAGATCATGCAACCCAAAATTGCCCTTCATTCCTCTTTAAATAAAACATCGTGACTAACAGGTCTACAGTCATGCATAACTGGTTTCATCTGTTGGATGGCTTTTGTTTTGTTTTATTTTAATGTAGCCTTAGGAGACAAACAGAAAGTGCACAAATCGTATGGCTACAGCCATCACCCAGGTCTCAGGGCATCTTATTAAATGTGAGGGATGCTGCAATTCTGATCTGGCCAGGAAACCGAAAAATAGG
The DNA here is from genome assembly GCF_030222135.1 of Aotus nancymaae. Classification (NCBI taxonomy): domain Eukaryota; kingdom Metazoa; phylum Chordata; class Mammalia; order Primates; family Aotidae; genus Aotus; species Aotus nancymaae. Next base: position 1,992,083 of record NW_026988512.1, on the reverse strand, counting down.
CTCACAGCTTGCCACGTGCAATGTGCAAATGCTGTTTACTTAATGCTTATGAGGAGGCAGGTGCCTGTAATTCCAGGATTTTGGGAGGCTGAGCAGCAGATCATCTGAGGTCAGAGTTCAAGACCAGCCTGGCCAAGATGGAGAAACCACACCTCTACTAAAAATACAGAACAGCTGGGCATGGTCGGGGGGAACACCTGTAATCCTAGCTTCTTAGGAGCCTGAGGCAGGAGAATCACTTGACCTGGGACGTAGAGTTGCAGTGAGCCAAGATCATACCACTGAACTCCAGCCTGGGCGACAGAGCAAGATTCCATCTCAAAAAAAAAAAAAAAGTATAATGTAGAAATAAATATTAAATTAAATTAATCTAATTAATTTACCGCATATCTTCCCACCTCCCTGAATTACTAACCCTATTACTTTTATTATCTTGTTAAGCCTCTAAAGGAAGATTAGTATCTACAACAGCAATAGCTATTATACTATATCAGAAGGCTAATTGTTAAGTATAAATAATGTTTAAATTACTAATGTGTCCTATAATACTTGTAACTTGGATTTACATTTACATGAATTACTTTATTTTATGCTTTAATATAGACACAGGCCAAGCATGGTGGCTCACACCTATAACCCCAGCATTTTGGGAGGCTGAGGTGGGTGGATCACTTGAGGTCAGGAGTTTGAAGCCAGCCTGGCCAACATTGTGAAATCTTGTCTCCACTAAAAATACAAAAATTAGCCAGGTGTCGTAGTGGATAACTGTAGTCTCAGCTACTCGGGAGGCTGAGGCAGGAGAATCACTTGAACCCAGGAGGCAGAGGTTGCAGTGAGCCAAGATCACACCACTGCACTCCAGCCTGGGTGACGGAGTGAGACTCTGGCTCAAAAAAGTAATAATAACACAGACACAGGACACAAAAGCTTCCCGAGTTAATTTAGCTTATATGAGAGCCGGGCAATGGAAACCCACAGACGGGCTTTTATAGGCCCAGAAGCATAGAAGTTGGGCCTGGCTTTTACTGTCTGCTGTCAGAGAACTATGCATGGGAGCACCAGCTCACTGGCCGTCAGGGCCTCTCCCTCACCAAAAGCTAAAAGGCCCTGGCAGCAGCTTGCCATAAGGCAGCTCACCACATCTTGTTCGGCTGTGTCACCCCAGAACCAACAGTGATTTTTAAAAATCAAGCAGTACATGAGGGTTTGACTAAGCTATCCTCAGCATGGTAAATTTCATCCTCGCAACTGAAGTCATACCATTGGCTTAAAACAGTACTCCCCAGCATACAGTATGTTTAAGACTCAAAAAGTGAAGTTAAGTTTCAATTAAATTGTGGATAGCTCCATCTGAAGTAAAAATGAAGCTAAAATTATTTTTCCATTTTTGAAGGGGGAGGTTTTAAACACATAAAAGTTGAAAGAATGGTACAATAAAAATGTACGTACCTTCCACGCAGATTAAACAATTGCTGACATATTATCATATTTGTGCATGCTTTCACTCTCCAAGCTCTGTTAGGTAGACAAATATGAGAGAGAGAGAGAGAGAGAGAGAGAGAGAGAGAGAGAAAATTTATGTTTAGATTTTGCTATGTCATTTGAAAATAAGCTGTAGACATTATTATGAATGACAGGTCATCCCTAAATATTCCAGTGTGAATAATAATCTTCTTCTTTTTCTTCCTCTTCCTCTTCCTCTTCCTCTTCTTCTTCTTCTTCTTCTTTTTCTTTTTCTTTTTCTTCTTTTTTTGAGACAGAGTTTTGTTCTTGTTGCCCCGGCTGGAGTGCAGTGGCGATAGCTCACTGCAACCTCCGCTTCCCAGGTTCAAGCGATTCCCCTGCTTCAGCCTCCCGAGTACCTGGGATCACAGGCATGCACCACCACGCTAGGCTAACTTTTATATTTTTAGTAGAGGCGGGGTTTCTCCATGTTGGTCAGGCTGGTCTCGAATTCCCTACCTCAGGTGATCTGCCCGCCTCAGCCTCCCCAAGTGCTGGGATTACAGGTGTGAGCCACCACGCCCGGCTGAATCTTCTTTTTGAGATGGAGTCTCTCTCTGTGGTCCAGGCTGGAGTACAGTGGCATGATCTCGGCTCACTGCAACCTCTGTCTCCTGGGTTCAAGTGATGCTCTTACCTCAGCCTCCCAAATAGCTGGACTACACGCACCCGCCACCTCGCCTGGCTAATTTTTTTTTTTTTTTGAGAGAGAGTTTTGCTCTCGTCACTCATGCTGGAGTGCAGTGGCTTAATCTCAACTCACTGCAACTTCCACCTCCCGGGTTCAAGCTCTTCTTCTGTCTCAGCGTCCCAAGTAGCTGGGATGATAGGCGCCCGTACCACACCTGGAAAATTTTTGTATCTTTAGTATAGATGGGGTTTCACCATGTTGGCCAGGCTGGTCTCAAACTCCTGACCTCAGGTGATCCACCCACCTTGGCCCCCCAAAGTGCTGGGATTATAGGTGTGAGCCACCAAGCCCAGCCTCCAGTGTTAATCTTCTAAGAATAATCTCCTACAAGGATCTAGAAATAGAAATACCATTTGACCCAGCAATCCCATTACAGGGTATATAAAATCATTCTATTATAAAGTCACATGCTCACATATGTTCATTGCAGCACTGTTTACAATAGCAAAGACTTGGAACCAAGCCAAATGACCATCAATTATAGACTGGATAAAGAAAACGTGGCATGTATTTTCTCTATGGATGGAATACTATGCAGCCGTAAAAAAGCATGAGTTCAAGTCCTTTGCAGGGACATGGATGAATCTGGAAACTATCATTCTCAGCAAACTGACACAAGAACAGAAAACCAAACACCACATGTTCTCACACATAAGTGGGTGTTGAACAATGAGAACACATGCACACAGGGAGGAGAACATCACACACTGGGGTCTGTTGGTGGGTGGGGAGCTAGGGGAGGGGTAGCAGGGGGTGGGGAGATTGAGGAGGGATAGCATTGGGAGAAATACCTAATGCAGGTGACAGGGTGATGGAGGCAGCAAACCACCATGGCATGTGTATACCTGTGTAACAATCCTGTAAGATCTACACATGTACCCTAGAACTTAAAGTAAAATAAAATAAATCAATAAAAATAAATACAATTAAAAAAAGAATAATCTCCTACATAACCATAGCACTATTATCAGACCTAGAAGAACTAATTATAATTCCCTAAGATCATCTATACACGAATCATATTCCAATTTCTGAAATGATGCCAGGAATGTCTTTCGTAGCTTTCATTGCTTGCAAGTGCTAGTTGTGCGTTCTTCCGTCATCCCTCTCAGCCTAGCCCTGCAACACCCAGCCCTTTTCCCTCCCCTCCATAACTTTAATTATTTTTCTCTTGTTTTAGAGACAGGCTCTTGCTGTGCCGCCTAGGCTGGAGTACAGTGGTGTGATCACAGCTTACTGCACCTTCAATTCCCAGACTCAAGCAATCCTCCCACTTCAGCCTCCCGAGTAGCTGGGACCACAGGCACATGCCACCGTGACCTATCCATTTTTAAACCTTTTGTAAGGACAGGGTCTCGCTATGTTGCACAGGCTGGTCTTGAACTCCTGGCCTCAAGTGATCCTCCTGCCTTGGCCTCCAAAGTGCTGGGCAGGTATGTGCCACTGCACCTGGCTGACCTTGAATTTTTGGTAAGTCTGGGACAGTCGTCTTGTGGGATGTTACACAAGTTGAAGTTGCCTGGATTTGGATAATTTGTCTCTCGATGCCTTTTTAAACTTTTTCTCTATCCCCTTTACTTCCAGGGTCCTGGAAGGTATGTTTACCGCCTTGAATAGACTCAGATTAAACATTTTGGACAATAAAGAGTTCATGGATGATAGGGTGGACTTTCTGCATCACACTAGGAGGTACATTGAGTAAGGTTGTTCCGCTATCTGTGAGGCTAATTTTGATTACCTTATTAAAGTGGTGACTGCCAGATCTCTCTCTCATAGAGGTACATTTTCTCTTTGCAATTCACAATGAGTCTGTGCATAATTCTTTAGTGCCATGAAAGCATTCTGTTTACCATAACCTTTCACCTGATGGTTTTAGTATCTGTTGATAATTCTTGACTGAATAAATTATTACATTTAGGTTTGTAAATAGGTGATATTACAAAAATGACTTTAATATTAGAGAATATATAAGTCAAGACCCTGATAAGAGCTAGATGTCTCACCATGCTTTGTCCTAAATACAGACAAATAATTTTTTTATCGGAGATCTGCAAGTAATGGCTTAAACTTCAATGTGTGGCGATTCTGTCTCTCTGAGCCTCTTCTGGAAATGAAATTCCCCTATAATCTCAGCTTATTTACCCACCGTATCAGCAAAGCCTTGGTTGAATAGAAGCGTCAGTACAAGTGTAGTCATAAAACTGTCAGGAAGGCCGGCCGCAGTGGCTCACACCTGTAATCCCAGCACTTTGGGAGGCCAAGGTGGGCGGATCACGAGGTCAAGAGTTCGAGATCAATCTGATCAATGTGGCAAAACCCCGTGTCTACTAAAAATATAAAAATTAGCTGGGCGTGGTGGCGAGAGCCTGTAATCCCAGCTACTCAGGAGGCTGAGGAAAAAGAATTGCTTGAACCCGGGAGTCGGAGGTTACAGTGAGCTGAAATTGCACCACTGCACTCCAGCCTGGGGGACAGAGTGAGACTCCGTCTCAAAAAACAAAAACAAAAACAAAAAACAAATAAACAAACCGAAACTGTTGGGAAAAGCACAGACTTTGGATGTAAAATCAACAGCTACGTTCGCTTTCTTAGACTACAATGTTTATGAAGGTTTCCATGGTTAAACAGTCCCAAGGAGAATTTGACAATGAATAAAATAGTCTATAAAGTGCTCATACACCACCTCTCTCTCTCCTCAGTGAAAAATCTGTAATTCATAATATGATGCATTTTATTGGAACTTCTAAAGGAGATGAGTCAGAACATGGTAAGGAAGTTAAAAGGTTTGGATGAATCAAATTATAGCTCAATCCAAGAAACTGGTTTACTAGGGGTAGTTTTGGGGACATCTGATTACTCTGAATTCATGCTAGTCCTTTCCCAAGTCGAATTAAATTGTGTTTAACATTTCCCAAAATATTCATATTCAGTCATTGATATGAAAAACACTGGGGATCTAGAAGTGCCATGTGATCCTTTCGTAGCTCACAAGCAGATGGCTGAGTTTTCACGCTCATGGGTGGATGTGCCTCCCTCAAACCTTATCAAGATGTCACATTACTTGTGTGATGTAAATTTTTAAAAAGAAAAAAAAAGAAAAAGTTCTCTATGTGAAAAGTAGGCTGGAAGTGGTGGCTCACACCTGTAATCCCAGCACTTTTGGAAGCCGAGGCAGGTGGATCACCTGAGGTCAGGAGTTCCGGACCAGCCTGACCAACATAGTGAAACCCTGTCTGTACTAAAAATACAAAAATTAGCTGGGTGTGGTGTCAGGTACCTGTAATCCCAACTACTTGGGAGGCTGACACAGGAGAACTGCTTGAACCCAGGAAGTGGAGGTTGCAGTAAGTCTAGATCGTGTCACTGCACTCCAACCTGGGCAACAGAGTGAGACCCTGTCACAAAAAAAAAAAAAAGAAAGAAAGAAAAGAAAAAAAAATAACAAAGTAATAATAAAAGTTAGCAAAGACAAAAAGTTACATCTTTAGCATAAAAAATTAACTGGAACTATATGCCCCAGCTCTTATCAGTTTAAAATCCCATAACTAAATGAACAACTCATTAACAGTCAACAGAATGAAGTCATCTATGCTGCAAAATAGTGAGAGGATTTATTAATAGTGGGAGAGGCCAACTTCACTTAGGCACAGTTGTTTAAATGTAACTTGGGTTTAAACTTTAAATACACTTTTGCCAATAATAACCTTAGGATTATTTTAATAGAAAAAGGAGGTACAGCTATTTGGAAATAAGGAATATTATTTGTTGATGAAAAAAACACCAAAATTCCCTAGCAGGCGTAAGAGAAGTCATTAATTAAGTAGATTAATTCCTATGATCAACCAGCATTTTTTTTTTTTTTTTTTTTTTTGAGACAGAGCTTCACTCTGTTGCCCAGGCTGGAGTGCAGTCACACGATCTCCTCTCACTGCAACCTCCGCTCCCCGGGTTCAAGTAATTCTCCTGCCTCAGCCTCCCGAGTAGCTGGGACTACAGGTACTCACCATCGTGCCCCACTAATTTTTGTATTTTTAGTAGAGATGGCGTTTCACCATCTTGACCAGGCTGGCCTTGAACTCCTGACCTCAAGTGATACCCCCACCTCAGCCTCCCAAAGTGCTAGAATTACAGGTGTGAGCCACTGCGCCCGGACTCAACCAGTGCTCTTAATAGCCCATTGCAGCATTTCCCAACCTTTTTGGTACCAGGGACTGGTTTTGTAGAAGACAAGTTTTCTACAGACCAGAGTTGCTGGGCATGGTTTCAGGAAGATAGAAGAGCATTACAGTTATTGTGCACTTTATTTCTGTTATTACTACATTGTAATATATAATGCAATAATGGCATGACTCAGCATAATGTAGAATCAGTGGGAGTCCTGGGCTTGTTTTCCTGCAACTAGACACTGCTATCTGGGGTGATGGGAGACGGTGAGATCATCAGGCATTCGATTCTCATAAGGAGCACACACACAGCCTAGATCCGGCGCAGGGGGAGGTCCCAATAGGGCTCACAACCCTGTGAGAGTCTAATGCTGCCGCTGATCCTACAGGAGGTAGAGCTCAGGCAGTAATGCTCGCTGGCCTGCCACTCACCTCCTGCTGTGCGGCCCGGTTCCTAACAGGCCATGGACTGGTACCAACCAGTCTGTGGCGCAGGGGTTGGGAACCTCTGCCCTATTGGACTCGTCTACATATTTGTAGAAGAAATAATGTTATATAAGTTAGAAATAAGAAAATTAGATGTGTTATGACACCTTCGTTTAAAGGAGAAGTAGGATAGAAGGCTGGAAGGGTGAAATGGAGACCCAGTCGGGAGGTCTTGAGTTCTAGAGCCCACACATTCTTCCACAGGTAGCAGGGAGTCAGTGAAGGTTGTGGAGCGAGGTGGCCATGTGAAGAACACGTGGTTGAGAGATGACTGGGAACACTTCTCCGAGAAATAATATCTGGTATGAGCTGGACACTGCAGGCCCCGGCGAGATACTTTCTCCCATCCTCAGAGCCAGTCCGCAAAGTGAATACTGCCCCTGTCTGAACAGGCTCAGAGAGAATGTGTCTCACTGAAGGCCACGCTACTCGTAAATTGTGGAACTAAGATTCAAAACAGGGCATTCTTCTCTCCACCCCAGGCAGTGGCCGTAACCAGAAATGCAGAAACCCTGCCTGCTGGGGCAAGGGAGGATGCTGGCCTGGCACATGGCTTTCTTCTGTATTTTCGGGGACATCGGCACAACCAGGGGATCCTCTGGGCTTACGCGTCCCTCTCCCCTCCCCATCCCTTGCTGCTATGTGTGTGACCTTGGAAAAGCCACCTTATCTTTCCTCTAAATGGCTAAAGACTTGACAAAGGAATGAGTTAACAGGGCACAGGAAGCACACGCCCTACATAGCATGGCAATTTCAGAGACGAGGTGTTCGGCCGTCACCCTCAAATGTGTCATTTCAACATTTCTCTACTCTCACTTCCTTCTTACCTACTTAAAACCATCATTGTTGCCAAAAGCAGGTATGGGGCACTCAAGGGGAAGAATTTGGAAGAGGAAATTTGTAGGGGCCACGATGTTTCCTGAACTCGGTAAATAGCTTGATTCTGAATATATAAAGAATATCACTTGAGAGGTTATGGAAGGAATGGAGCTGGGGTGTGATTGTTTCTGGGTACAGTTGCAAAGTCACGTCCCCAGTGTTTCTCAGATCTTCACATGCATGTGAATCACGGCAGGATCTTCTCATAATAAAGCTTCTAGTTCAGCAGATCTAGGGTGGGGCCCAAGAGTCTGCATTTCTCACAAGCTCCCAGTTGCCGCAGGTCCCAGGTTCACACTTTGAGCTTCAAGGAGCCAGATTTCATTGTTTGTTTTTGTTTTTGTTTTTGATATGGAGTCGTAGTCTTGTCGCCCAGGCTGGTGTGGAGTGGCGTGATCTCTGCTCACTGCAACCTGCGCCTTTGAGGCTCAAGTGATTCTTCTGCCTCAGCTTCCCGAGTGGCTGGGACTACAGGCACCCGCTACCACACCCGGCTACTTTTGTATTTTTAGTAAAGACTGGGTTTTGCCATATTGGCCAGACTGGTCTCACACTCCTGACCTCAGGTGATCGGCCCACTTCGGCCTCCCAAAGTGCCTGGATTACAGGCGTGAGTCATTACCACACCTGCCTGAGCCAGACTTCTTTAAGGACAAATCTCTGTAAAGTGGTGGCAGAGGGTCTTGCTTAGTGTGGAGGAAATGTGAAGGAGTAAATAAAAGGCATTTGTGCAAATGATGCACTTCAGTATTAATTGTTTAACTCAACAAGTACTCGGTGAGCGCTCCCCAAATGCCTGCCGCCTGTGACGGGGGAAACAGAGACCTGCTCTTGCAAATTGCTCCAAGTTTCAGAGGGTGGAATGAAGAGAACCAAAATGTTCTGCAACTAAGCAACCGAGTAAACCAGGTGCAGAGAGATGAGCCGGGGCTGATGCCTCAGCAGGAATCTCGGGAATTCCTCTTGCTTGGTGACGTCAGTCACAGAGCAGCGAGCCTCAGCCCCTTGTGCGTGTTCCAGGTGGGCGTCAGCCAGGATGAAGGGAGCAGAGCAGACAAACACTCCACTCCCTTCTCCCCAAGGGAGCCGGGCTTTTGCATCCCCAGACCGCCTCCTGGGGCGAGTGGTCAACGCCTTGAGGTCCCCGCCCTGCACCACCCCAGGTTCCAGGGTCCAACTCTGGGAAATTGCGGCATTCTCTGAACCCTTCCAGCTGGTGGGATGAGGAGGAAGGCGGTTCCTGGCAATAGGGCGAGGGAGGAAAAGTGTCCTGGGGCTCAGGCTCCACTGCAGGCTGCACTGTGGTGACAGCGGGTCCAGCTCCTGGAGGATCCAGATTGGATCGGACTCTGCGCTTAGGGGAAGCAGTGAAAGCTGAGCTAGTGTTGCTTCACAAAATGGAATTTGTAACACCCACCTCATCAAATTTCCTGAGAATGAATAAGATCATTGATCATTTATGTAAACTACCTGCAACAGTGATGGAACGCAGAGGCTCCGTTAGCTCCTTTTCCTCCTGCCCTGAGGGTAAGGACCAAAGCCCTTAGCATGGCTCACGGTGCCTCTCGGAGCCGGCCCCTGCCTCCCTGTCTAGCCTCATCTCTGGCTCCCGCCTCCCCCGTCTCCAGCCACACTGATGAGCCGAGGCTGCCACGGCCCCTGCGATGCCATGCCGCAGGACCTGGGCTCCACCTGCGCCTCCCTTTCCAGCAGTGGCCCTCACCCCAGCCTGCTTGGCAAATGCTACTTCCCTCTTTCAGCTCAGCACAGCAATGCCTGTCCCACGAAGCCTGTCCCATCCTAACCCCGCTCAGTAAAAGCGACCGGTCTCACCTTTGAGCTGTCCCGTACCAGGCGGTGCTTCTGTCCTCTGTCTCTTCTCTAGCGTAGTGTGGCAAACAACAGCCCACGGACCAAATCCGAATCACCACCTGATTTTGTAAATAACTTTTTTTTTTGAGAAGGAGTCTTGCTTTGTCACCAGGCTGGAGTGCTGTGGCGTGATCTTGGCTCACTGCAATCTCCGCCTCCTAGGTTCAAGCAATTCTCCTGCCTCAGCCACCCGAGAAGCTGAGATTACAGGCCCTTGCCACCAGACCTGGCTAATTTTTGTATTTTTAGTAGAGATAGGGTTTCACCATGTTGGCCAGGTGGTCTCAATCTCCTGATCTCGTGATCCGCCCGCCTTGGCCTCCCAAAGTGCTGGGATTACAGGCATGAGCCACCGCGCCCGGACAGCTTTTTCTTTTTTTTGAGACGGAGTCTGGCTCTGTTACCCAGGATGGAGTGCAGTGGCATAGTCTCGGTTCACTGCAACTCCGCCTTCCGGGTTCAAGTGATCCTCTTGCCTCAGCCTCCTGTGTAGCTGGGATTACAGGCCCGCACCACCATACCTGGCTAATTTTTGTATTTTTAGTAGAAATGGGGTTTCACCATGTTGGCCAGGCTGGTCTCGAACTCCTGACCTCAAGTGATCCACCCACTTCCGCCTCCCAAAGGGCTGTCATGAGCCACCACGCCTGGCCTATAAGTAACATTTTATTAGGACACAGCCACACTCATTGCATAGGGTCCCTGGCTGTTTTCACGCTGCAAGGCCAGAATTGTGCAATTACGACAGAGACCGTGCGGCCTGTAAAGCCTACACTGTTCGCCACCAAGCCCTTCCCAGAAAACTGTCTCCAGCCCCCAGCTCCAGTACTTCCTTGTCTCCTCTCCTTAGACTCTGGCTACTGAGGGCCCAGAACAAGTGCCACTCGCCCCTGCAGCACGCTGCCTGGCCCAGCAGAACCCAGCACTGAGGAGGAGAAGGCTGAGCACGTAATCACACGCGTGTGTTTTCTTCTTTGTCCTTCTCATTCTAGGCGAGTGAGGGCCCCTAGCGCGGCTTGAATTAGAGGCATAGGGTCTGTTTGATGGAGGCAAGGCTTCCTGGGTCCCAGTAGGTAGACCAGAGTGAAACTGATGCACAGCAGCCTCTCTGGATCAGGAAAAGCTCCATCAGGAGATACCCGCTCCCGGCACAGTGCTCCTGAGGACGGTTCCCAGGATGCCCCAGAACCAGAGAAAAGACTCGGGATAGGAGACAGCAGAGAAAGCTGCCAGAAGTTCTGTCCGAGGAAGCGTCATACAGTCACATCTTGTAAATGTCAGACTTTGACAAATGATCAAATCGGTTTCTTAGGAAGTGACAATGACATTAAACTGGCTGGGACTTTTTTCTTGTAGAGACGGGATCTCTTTATGTTGCCCAGGCTGGCCTCGAACTCCTGAGCTCAAGCAATCCTCCCGTCTTAGCTCCTCACGGTGCTGGAGTGAGCCACTCATAGGATTGAGCCACTCTGCCTCTCCCCACCCTTTTTCTTCAAGAGACATTGTCTTGCTCTGTCACCCAGGCTGGAGTGCAGTGGAGCAATCATAGCTCACTGCAGCCTCAATCTAGGCTCAAGCAACTCTCCTACCTTAGCCTCCCGAATAGCTGAGACTACAGTTGTGCACCACCATGCCAGGCTAATTTTTTTATTGTTTATAGAGATGGAGTCTCGCTATGTTGCCCAAACTGGTCTCAAACTCCTGGCTTTAAGCAATCCTCCCACCTTAGCCTTCTGAAGCGCTGGGATTGCAGCCTGGAGTCACCACACCTAGCCTGTTTCTTAAATTATAATTAGGTCAAGGGAACTCGTGGTGGTGAAATGTTTGAAACCTTGACAATAGGAGTGCCAGTGGTCACTGTTGGTTCCAGCAAGAGGCAGGACCCCAGAGGCCGCCCCTGCATGCTGGATCATCTTGTGGGGACACAAGAAAGCCACACAGAATCACAGAGACATGCGTTTGTGAATGGCAGTCACTCTCGGGAACACAGCCTCTCCCAGTGACCTGAAATCGCCAGGAAATAAGAATGCAGGTTCCTGGGTTTCCCACATGTTCTCTGCAGTGGCACAGCAACGCATGCCGACGGGGGAGCCACGGTCCTTTGATGTCGCCTGTCGCAATTGAGGAAGTTTGGACCATCCACCGAAACGTGTTCTCCTTTCAGCTTGGGAGGGTGGTGACTTCATACCTTAGTAAACACTTGCGTTTGACTTTTGGTCCAACACTTGTGTTTTGACTTCCTATCCTGAAGTGCCGGATAGGAACACTTCAGATGTATTTTTGTTTATTGCTTTACCTTGAATCATGTATGGGAATTCAGCTGTCAAGCACCACTTCCTGTTTAGGGGAGGCAGGAGTGCTTCAGGGAAATGGGATTCAGCTTTGGGGTGCTTTGCTCCCTGCGCTGTTGACCCCCTCTGTCCCCAGTGCTCCCACTAGCACAGCTGGAGGACCCCAGGGCGGCCTGAACAGCATCCCATGCAGCTGAGCTCCCAGGCGGAGCCTGCGGAGGTAGCTGCATTCCTTCCCACCTTCTCTGCTCCCAATCCTCCTTTCTGGTCCATGCACTTTACAAAGTTACTTATTAGGGAATAATAATTTAATGTATGCCAAGCTCATAGCAATGCTGCACAAATTCTCCTTTGGGGTAGGTAGTATCAGGTGCCTTCCCCTTTTATTTAATTTTGTTTTATTTAGTTATTTAAGAGACAGGGTCTTGCTCTGTTGCCCAGGCTGGAGTGCAGTGGTGTGAACGCGGCTCACTGCAGCCTCGACATTCTAGACTCAAGCAATCCATCTACCTCACTCTTAGCCCCTTGAGTCACGGTTAGCACAGGCACACACCACCAAACCCGGCTCATCTTAAGAAACGTTTTGTAGAGATGAGGTCTCGCTGTGTTGCTCAGGCTGGTCTAGAACTCCTGGGTGCAAGTGAACCCTCTGCTTTAGCCTCCCAAGGTGCTGGGGTCACAGGGAGGAGCCACGGTGCCCGTCTCGCATTCCCATTTTACAGATGAGTAAACTCAGTCCAAGAAGCAAAGTGGCTGCTCAGTAGCTCACGGCAGATGGTCTCAGGTGTGGTTTGACCTCTGGATCGTGTTGATGCTAATACAGGATTCCAGGGCCTTTGGGCAGATGTGTTCCAGATGTGGGACTGTTCCCCCACCTTCCTCCTCCAGCCTCACTCAGCTGGAAAGCAGCTTCCCCTCCTGGCCCCATGGCATAGCCAGGACAGCTCTGCCCTTCCGGCCCCATGGAGCACAACCTCCCGCTGCTCTGACATCCCAGTGGCTGAGCGCAGGTCAGGAGGCTGCCAACATCTGCAGGGACAACTTAAGGACTCTGGCCAGGGGACACCTTTGGCATCTCTGGGGATGGAAAATGGGCCATCTGTCCCGGCCCGGCGGGGTGGAGGCCGTTGTGAGGGCGAAATGCCACGGCAGCTGCAGCTTCCCGGGTCAGTGCCCGCCCTCTGGCCAGGAGGCTGCGGCCACTGAGACCAATATTTCCTGTGCTCAGCCGGAAGCTCCTGACTGGGACTTGGGCATGGAAGGCCCCAGAGGAGATGTGGGGCAGCTGTGGGACTCAGGAGGGGTCTTCTGTTCCCATTGTGGGTGAGCAAGCAGGAGGAAATGCCATGCAAAGTCTCGGGAATATTCTGCAGAGACAGGAGCCCCACTTGCTTCTTCTGCCTTAGGGACCCAGCCGCGGCATCTGCAGGAGCGGCGTGAGCTCCAGGAAGCCACAGGGCACGCAACTGCCACCGCGGTCCCTCCTGGCCAGCGCGCCGTTGTGGTGTTTCTCCTCTGGTGTGGGCTCTAAACACCAACAAACTGCGTCCTCACTTGAGCTGCCTCCCAGGAGGCTGACGGGTGGCTCAGAGGCACGGAGCACCCCTGCCGCGGGGCACACTGGACGGAGAGCACCCCTGCCGCGGGGCACACCGGCCGGAGCCCAGATTCCACTGTGGTTGGCCTTGTCGGTTTCCCTTATGCACCGGTGAGCAAACCTGTGGCCACGGGCAAGTCACCTGACCTCTCTGGGCCTCGGTTTCCTGTTCCGTGCATGGGTATGACACCGTCTCTGTCTGTTTCTCAGGATATGACATTTGTGAAGAGCACGTGTGGTGGTGTGTGTGAAGGAGCTTTGTGACGGGCGATGCACGAATGAAGTTGGTCCTTAGGCCCGCCCGGAGTCCGCAGAGCAGGCTCTTGAGGAAGTCTCTGCTTCTACTTGTTTATTTTCCCTCCTGCCCCCTCTTCTGCCTAAATCCTTGCCATGTTTGAGGTATCGTGCCGGTGGTGTGGTGACTTGGAGGGCCACGCCATGCGGAATCAGGAATCATCGCCATCTTCTTTGATGACCCAGAATGACTTTCATTTCCCCACTGCTACTTCCTTCTTTGCTCCATGTCAGAGTGACACCCCCCGGCTTACCTGTGATTTCATTTTCCACGGGGTAACTACCCGGGTACAGCACTCACTGCAGCCTCAAGCTCCTGGGCTGGGGAGATCCTCTTACCTCAGTCTTCCAGGTGGCTGGACCACAAGTGCAAACCACCATGCCTGGATCATTTTCTGTATTTTTTGTAAAGATGGGGTCTCACTATGTTGCCCAGACTGATTTGGAATTCCTGGCTTTAAGCAATCCCTCACCTTGACCTCCCAAAGTGCTGGGATGACAGGTGTGAGTCACTGCGGTCAGCTCAGTACAATAAGTTATATTGAGAGAGAGAGACATTTATAGAGAGACCACATTCACATAACTTTTATTATAGCACCGTGTTATGATTATTCTGTTTCACTATTGGTTATCGTTGTTATTTCTTGCTGTACCTAATATATACATTAACTTTTTACGAGACAATGTCTCGCTCTGTTGCCCGGGCTGGAATGCACTGGCATAATCTTGGCTCACTGCAGTCTCCGCCTCCTGGATTCAAGGGATTCTCATGCTTCAGCCTTATGAGTAGCTGGGACTATAGACACCCGCCACCACACCTGGCTAAGTTTTTTGTATTTTTAGTAGAGACGGGGTTTCGCCATGTTGGTCGGCGAACTCCTGACCTCAAGTGATCCGCCCTCCTTGGCCTCCCAAAGTGCTGTATGAGCATGAGCCCCCACACCGGCTACATTAACCTTGATCATAGGTATGGATGTATGGGGAAGAGCATCGTATACACAGGGCTCGGTACTACCCATGGATTCAGGCATCCACTGGGATCCTGGAACACATTCCCATGGTTAAGAGGGACAGCTGCGTGTGATGGCCCTCCCAGCTCTCCGCCTCCTGCTCCTGGAGTCTCCTTGGCTCTCCAGCGCCACTCCTCCCTATCTTTCACCTCTTTGCCCTCTGCCAGCCTAGGCTCAATGACCCATCGTGAACCATTACCACCACGCTCACCGACATGCCGGAAACTTTTCCCTTATTCTAAACCCAAGGCCCTGTCGAGGCTCTACGGGGAAGCACACCTACTGCTTTGGTTTCCAATCTGATTTCAGAGTAATGCAGCAACCTCTCCTGTGCTGTTAACCCTTGGAGGGAGTGTGCATTTTTAAAAAGTTGGCATTGGGCACAGTGGCTGTAATCCCAGCACTTTGGGAGGCTGAGGTGGGTGGATCACCTGAGGTCAGGAGTTTGAGACCAGCCTGGCCAACATGGTGAAACTCTGTCTCTACTAAAAATACAAAGATTAGCCGGGAGTGGTGGTGGGCGCCTGTAATCCCAGCTCCTTGAGAGGCTGAGGCAAGAGAATCGCTTGAACCCGGAAGGTAGAGGTTGTAGTTAGCTGAGATTGCACCACTGCACTCCAGCCAGGGTGACAGAACAAGACTCTGTCTCAAGAAAAAAAAAAAAAGTTGGCATCAACGTATTTTTCCATCTGACTTATGTCTTCACATTACAGCATACTTTCTGTATGAGCCCACACATATCAGATGGTTACTTTGGTAACTTTGGAATGGCTGGGTCTGTGCCATTGATCCAGCACAGCTGTGAGGGTGGTGACAGGCAGGTCAGCAGGTGCGCACAGAGGGGCTTTCTTCTACATTGAAGTTCAGGTCAGATGATTCGAATTCACAGCGCTCATTCAGGGCTCCGCGTTCTGGTGGCTTCGTTGATTTCTAATAAAAGCTGCAGACTGAGCCAGTGCTGCACACACAGGGAGATAGGTCAACGGACATTTGGGATGTGATTAAGCCCATCAATCTAATCGGTGACTAAAATCAGACAGGAAGCTCTGTGCCCTTAGATAAAGAAAGGCTGGGGGGAACATGATCTCAATTTCATTTTGATTGGTGCAAACCCCTCACAGAGAAAAAAATGTACAATCAATTAGAACGAGGTGAAAGAATATCTCTATAAAATATGCATCACTTCCCTGGCGGGGAGGAGATTGGGGCTACACCAAAGCCGTATTCACCGGACAAAAATGCTTGACTCGGGAAGGAGGCCAGGGCCGTGAGTCCTGTGATGCCATGGCAGGAGGTGGGTCCCATGTAAACAGTGGTGTTCCTGTCACCCCAAGCACATGTCATCGAAGCGTGGGTGACCAGAACTGATGTAAGAGCCTCTGCTGTGGAAGTCATCGTGCTCTCCGGAAGGCGCCTCCTCCCAGGTCTGAGTGATCTAATTGCTGAGGTGAGCAGGGATTTGGTCACTTTCCCAAAGGAGCCCACCCCAGACGCAGCCATGGCCTGGGACTCTGAGGTCAGCCTGGAGTCAGAAGGAATTGAGTTATCTGTATTCATTTAGTTTCGGTTATTGTCAGTGTTATTTATTTGTTTATTTGTTTTTTATTTTTAGAGACGGGGTTTCACTGTGTCTCCCAGGCTGGAGTGCAGTGATGTGACCACAGCTCACTGCAACCTTGACTTTTCAGGCTCAAGGGATCCTTCCACCTCAGCCTCCTAAGTAGCTGGGACTACAGGCACATGCCACCATGCTTGACTAATTTTTTTATTATTTGTAGAGATGGGGTCTCGCCATGTTGCCCAGGTTGGTCTCAAACTTCTAGGCTCAAGGAATCCTCCTACCTTGAGCTCTCAAAGTGCTGGGATTACAGGAGTGAGCCACCTCACCTGGCCTGGTGTTGTTATTTTAAAACAAGAAAAGAAATGACCAGAAAGGCTGAAAGGAAACAAGCAGCATCCTCCGTAGGAGGCTGCAAAGGTTGGTGGCACCAGGTCCAGCAGAGGAAGGGCCCAGAGATCAGAAACCAGACGTCGAGCACCAGCTGGGTGGCACTGGAAATGCCTCAGCACAGCCTCTTTGCAGAGTTTGCACCTTTAAAATAAGGAGTAGGCCAGGCACAGTGGCTCACGCTTGTAATCTCAGCACCTCTAGGAGACCGAGGTGGGTGGATAACTTGCGTTCAGGAGTTTGAGACCAGACTGGCCAATATGGTAAAACCTTGTCACTACCAAAAAAACCCAAAAATACAAAAATTAGCTGTGTGTGGTGGTGTGTGCCTGTAATCCCAGCTACTCAGGAGGCTGAGGTAAGAGAATCACTTGAACCAGGGAGATGGAGGTTGCAGTGAGCCAAGATCATGCCACCACACCTCAGCCTGGGTGACAGAGTGAGATCCTGTCTCAAATAATTAATTAATTATTGTAATTAAATAAAGAGTAGCTCAATTTTCCTAAACAGATTGACCACAGTCACCCTTAAAATTATAAGACTCTGGGCCGGGCTTGGTGGCTCAAGCCTGTAATCCCAGCACTTTGGGAGGCCGAGGCAGGTGGATCACGAGGTCGAGAGATCGAGACCATCCTGGTCAACATTGTGAAACCCCGTCTCTACTAATACAAAAAAAAAAATTAGCTGGGCACGGTGGCGTGTGCCTGTAATCCCAGCTACTCAGGAGGCTGAGGCAGGAGAATTGCCTGAACCCAGGAGGCGGAGGTTGCGGTGAGCCGAGATCGCGCCATTGCACTCCAGCCTGGGTAACAAGAGTGAGACTCCGTCTCAAAAAAAAAAAAAAAAAATTATAAGACTCTGATAGAATACCTACAGATATTAATTAGCTATGATATGCTTAGATATGTAAATAAGCAGATGGCACTGAATATTCTCACAGACCAAATATTTCAGCTAATAAAATTAAATTCTTATGTACGGTATGCATACATAAATATATTATAGATACAATTTTATAATATCAGAAATGATCATATTTTTCATTTGCAAGTACTTTTTTTTTATTTTTAGAGTTGGGGTCTTGCTCTGTTGCCCAGGCTGTACTTGATCATAGCTCACTGCAGTCCTGGACTCCTGGGCTGAAGTGATCTGCCTGCCTAGACCTCTTGAATGGCTTTTAAAAGTAGTTTCTCAGGGTCAGGGTCTTGCTCTGTTGCGCAGACTGGTCTCAAACTCCTGGACTCAAGCGATCCTCCTGTCTTGGCCTCTCAAAGTGCTGGGATTATAGATGTTAGGCACTGCACTTTGTTAATATTTTTTAAATTAGTAGACGTTCCTTGGAGCAGTTTCAGGTTTACAGAAAAACTGAGCAGGAAGCACAGAGTTCCCATATGATTATCCCTTCTCTTCCCTCCACAGTTTCCCCTGTTATTAACTTGCACTTAGTGTGGTGATACTGTTTTTTTTTAAACTACTATTGTTTTTCAGTTTTTAGATAGTCAAAACAAAGTTGTAGACCTATCATTATCTTGTACGGGAATTTAAAAAATGTATTTCATAGGGCTAATGTATTAGTCTGTTCTCACGCTGCTATAAAGAAATACCGAGACTGGGTAATTTATAAAGAAAAGAGGTTTAATGGACTCAGTTCCCCGAGGCTGGCAGAGCCTCAGGAAACTTAAAAGTCATGGAGGAAGGCATCTCTTCACAGGGCGGCAGGAGAGAGAAGGAGTGCAAGCCGGGGAAAAGCTGGACACTGGTAAAACCATTAGATCTCGGGACACTCACTCATTATCACCAGAACAGCTGGGGAAAGCAAACCCCACGACCCAATCACCTCCACCTGGTCCCGCCCTCGACACATAGGGATTGTGCGGATTACAATTCAAGCTGAGATTTGGGTGTGGACACAGAGCCGAATCCTATCAGCTAAATGTTCCAACAAACGACTGCTCCAAGAGAATACTCCAGTTTTTAACCGTGTAGCCTTGGGTCTTGTTCATGTGTGTGACACTAGTGTTGCTTAGGAGGCAGCTGGAAAAAATTTGAGGCAGGTCTCCTTAAAGTTCCTTTCTTTGTCTTTGAGGAAAGAGTGCGAGGCTTTCCCTTACAAAGTGCTTTCTGTCTGAGGATGGATACAGCTAAAGAACAAAGCTACAAAAGATGTTAATAAGACAGTTTACCAAGCCACCAGCAGCATGTCCCAGAGCATTTTCCTTCCCATGCTTTCCTATTTGAGTCAAGTAATAATCCTGTGAGTTTACTTCCTCATCCTGAGCACAGGCAAATGTACTTGTCCAGAGTCGTGCAACTAACTGATCTCAGAGGAGAGGAAGGAAACTTTCTGACTTCCAGCCCCAGGCTCCCTCCAGAAGCCTGCACACTCAGCAGGGGAGTGTATTTGAAAGTTGATAGCTGGGGATGTGTTAGGAGGCTCAAAAGAGGTAGATTTAGGTGCGGGAAAGAAAGTTCTGTGTACAGAAACTCAACCCACTCCACAAAGGAATTGATTGAAAATGGGATGTGTTCAAAAACAATTTGAATAAACTCATGGATACTCCATCATAGGTTATTAAGGAAAATTCCTATTCTTCTGACATGCTCCTATGAACAACCAGACCCTTCCAGTGCCAGAGAGAGAGTGCTGGGCTGGGCACACCCAGACACGCTCACATCCAGCGTGGAGCCAGTACGTCTACTTTTATGAAAGCCATTTAGAAGCATTGCAAAAGGAACTGAAAACCAATTCACCAATAACGACAGTACTCCAACACTTAACTTTCTCTTTTAATCTCTATCCATACATCTATGTCGTGTTTACAGTATTATTATTATTTGAGATGGAGTCTCACTTTGTTACGCGATCTTGGCTCACCGCAACCTCCACCTCCCAGGTTCAAGCAATCCTCCTGCTTCAGCTTCCCGAGTAGCTGGGATTACAGGTCCCGCCACCACACCCGGCTAATTTTTGTATTTTTTATAGAGATGGGGTTTCACCATATTGGCCAGGCTGGTCTCAAACTTTTGGCCTCAAGTGATCCGCCTGCCTCGGCCTCCCAAAGTCCTGGGATTACAGGTGCGAACCGCCGTGCCTGGCCTACATTATTTATACCACAGCTCAAGTACAAATTTATTTTCTTCTTCTTTTGAGCAAGGCAATTTTGATTGATTTTGATATGTCGGGATAATTATGTTACTAGTCACCACAACGGCTACACAATATTGCCTATTCTAACACGTCCTAGGCTACTAGGCCCTATCTCTTGGCATCTATTTTCAGTTTTTAGACAGTCAAAACGATGTTGAGGACACATCGCTATCTTGTAGGGGATTTAAAAAATGCATTTCAGTGGGTTAAATATTCAAAATAATTACTGCTCCAAGAGAATAATCCAATTTTTAACTTAATATTTTGAAATAATTTCAAACTTACCAAGGAGTTGCAAGAATAAAGACTTACTCCTGGGCCGGGCTCAGTGGCTCACGCCTGTAATCCCAGCACTTTGGGAGGCCGAGGCGGGTGGATCACGAGGTCAAGAAATCGAGACCGTCCTGGTCAACATGGTGAAACCCCGTCTCTACTAAAAGTACAAAAAAAATTAGCTGGGCATGGTGGCGCATGCCTGTAATCCCAGCTACTCAGGAGGCTGAGGCAGGAGAATTGCCTGAACCCAGGAGGCGGAAGTTGGGGTGAGCCGAGATCGCACCATTGCACTCCAGCCTGGGTAACAAGAGCGAAACTCCGTCTCAAAAAAAAAAGACTTACTCCTACAGTTTGGTGAGCAGCTCTTAACAAGAATAAGCATTTGTAAGGGTTCTTCCCATGCCTTCAGCTTGTCCTGTTTTGATGTTTCTCATTTGTGTGGAATTCACACAACTGGTGCTGTCACCAGCATGGGAGTCTAGTCTAGATCAGCAGTCCTCAATCTTTTTGGCACCAAGGACCTGTTTTGTAGAAGACGGTTTCTCCACGGACAGAGGGAGGGGAGGCAGTTTCGGGATGATTCAGGAGGATTACATTTATTGTGTACTTTATTACCACAACATTGTAATACGTAATGAATAATGGAACCAGTCAGCATAATGGAGAATCGACGGAGCCCTGAGCTTGTTTTCTTGCAACTAGATGGTCCCATCTGGGGGTGATGGAAGACAGTGGCACATCATCCGGTATTAGATTCTCATAAGGAGCACACACACAAATCCCTCACATGTGCAGTTCACAATAGGGTTTGTGCTCCTATGAGAATGTAGTGTGCTGCTGATCTGACAGGGGGCGCAGCTCAGGCAGCGATGCCAGCGATGGGGAGTGGCTGCAAACACAGACGGAACTTCGCTGGCTCTCCAGCCACTCACCTCCTGCTGTGCAGCCTGGTTCCTAACAGGCCAGGGGTGGATAAGAGTCCGTGGCCCCGGGGTTGGGGATGGCCGGTTTAGATGGAAACCTAGACAAGGCATGCAACATTCACACCGATTTCAGATCCATCATGAATTCACCCCATTCCCTGCCAAACCAGGTGGCTACCAAAATTAAAGCTTCTTAGTTTGGTCACAGAATGTCTGCGTTCTGGTCCAAAACCACCTTGTCATAAGTTTCTTGCCTGCTTTTCTTTTCCCTGAGTTTCCAGAGACATCACATCATTTCTCACCCAGCTGAGCAGAGTCTCAGCATGGCTCTCGTTCGAATGCACATCCTGCCACCTGCCCCAGTGAGAAAGGTCAGAGCAACCCCTGTTCTCTGCCCCACCGCCTCCATTACTCATGCATTCTATGGAGGCGCCCCCTGCAGAAACAGCCAGGCTGGGAAAAGCCCCGCAGCAATTCTCCGTCCAGTTTTTCTGTGCCTGCTTTGTCTCCATGTTATCTAGGCCTGGCTTTTATTTCTCTTTTTTGAAAATAAAGGGCTTTGATGCAATGTTCCCAGGATGTGAGGTCACCAAGATTTATTTTCCTTTTTTTCCTGTTCTTTTCTTTTCCTCCAAGTGATCCCTTGACTAAAATCAAGGTTCCCATTGTCACCGTATCAGCCTGCCCACGCCCAGTTCTGCATTCTCAGGCTTCCCTAGACCCAGGGAAACTGGTCGCACATTCAGAAGGAACACAGAGGCCCCAGTCTCTAGGGCTGCAGAGCGTTACTGCGTCTCAGTCATTTGTGTATATTTCAGCAAAGCCTGGGGCCCCAGCTAAAGACCTCCAAACCCTCCCCTCTCAGTCTTGCACTGTTTAGCTCCTATTTATAAGTGAGTGCACGTGGTTGTCCGCTTTCTGTTTCTGAGTTATTTCAGTTAGGATAATGGCCTCCAGTTTCATCCATGTTGCTGCCTAAGACAGATTTCATTGTTTTTTATGGTTTTGTCGTATTCCTTGGTGTATATGTGCATTTTCTTTATCCAGTCCTCCATTGATGGACACTTAGGTTGATTCTCTACCTTTGCTATTGAGAATTGTGCGTGATAAACGTATGAGTGCAGGTGTCTTTTTGATGTAATGATTTCTTTTTCTTTGAATAGATACTCAGTAGTGGGATTGCTGGGTCAAATGGATGTTCTATTTTTAGTTACTTGAGAAATCTCCATACTGTTTTCCATAGAGGTTGTACAGGATCCAGGATTTAATTATGACCATTCAGTGGAAAACCATCCCTCAAGACTTCAGATGAGAGTCCTCATGACCAGCACGCCCTGCTGAACCACAATGCCCTACCCCCAAAAAACCTCCATCCTCACTATCTTAGACCACATTGCAGGAGAGCAGCCCCACGCCCACCAGACAGGCCTACGGCTGCCGTCGCTCGTGGGAGGTCTACCTCCGCCGTCGCGCGTGGGAGGTCGGTCTACCTCCGCCGTCGCGCGTGGGAGGTCGGTCTACCTCCGCCGTCGCGCGTGGGAGGTCGGTCTACCTCCGCCGTCGCGCGTGGGAGGTCGGTCTACCTCCGCCGTCGCGCGTGGGAGGTCGGTCTACCTCCGCCGTCGCGCGTGGGAGGTCGGTCTACCTCCGCCGTCGCGCGTGGGAGGTCGGTCTACCTCCGCCGTCGCGCGTGGGAGGTCGGTCTACCTCCGCCGTCGCGCGTGGGAGGTCGGTCTACCTCCGCCGTCGCGCGTGGGAGGTCGGTCTACCTCCGCCGTCGCGCGTGGGAGGTCGGTCTACCTCCGCCGTCGCGCGTGGGAGGCCTGCCTCCTGTGCTCAGCATGCGACCCACCCACCGTGGTCCTTTTCTACAACGACCATCAGCAGGGTTCTAGCTTCATACAAATGTGGAAAAGCCGTTTGACTTAGGTGCCTTTCAACTTCAAACTCAGCACTCATGGCTTGACAAATATGAGTACATTTAGGATCAGAATGTACGAAATCTGGCCTCTCCTGAAGAGTTGGTCATCCCACAATTTCCTCTGCCAACCTTCTCTTCTCTCCTCTCACTACATTCTTTCTTTTATTTTCCTTGTCATCTTCCTTCCTTTCCTTCCTTCTTTCTTTCTTTCCTTCTTTCTTTCTTACTTTCCTTCTTTCTCTCTCTCTCTTTCTTTCTTTTTTTGACGGAGTTTCACTCTGTGGCCCAGGCTGGAGTGCAGTGGCCCAATCTCGGCTCACTGCAACTCTACCTCCCATGTTCCAGCGATTCTCCTGCCTTAGCCTCCCAAGTAGCTGGCACTACAGGTGCATGCCACCATGCCTGGCTAATTTTTTTTTTATATTTGTATTTTTAATGGAGACCAGGTTTCACCATGTTAGCCAGGATAGTCTCGATTTCTGGGCCTTGTGATCTACCCATCTTGGCCTCCCAAAGTGCTGGGATTACGGGTGTGAGCCACTGCTCCCCGCCTCCTGCATTCTTTCTTCTCTTTCTCATTTTTACAAGGTCTGGTCTCAGCCAGACATGAACCAATGACGACAGATGCTCCTGCTGAGCCGCCCCATGACGTGCCAGGGACCTGACATGTGTGGCTTCTCTCTGATCCCCACGTGACCTGCAGATGCAAAAGCCAGAGCTCAGCATAGTTGAAAACCCTGACTGAGGTCATACCCCAGTTACTGGCACAGCCAGATTTAAACCAAGACTTTCCCCTACTCCACAGGGCTTTTATTTCTCAGTCATCTGAAAAGGTGTCAGCAAGGGAAATGGCTTGTCTATTTCCAGGGGCATTTTACAAGCAAACACTGAAAGGCTTCCGTGGGATTAAGGGCTGATGGCTTTGATGGAATTTCAGGCATGTTGGCCCCTGGGCTCTGTGTATATTTCCTGGGCCCACTCTGGGGATGCTGGAGCTGGAAAGTCCCCGCAGGCCACCTACTGCAGCCCTGCACTTTACAGAGAAGAGAAATGATTCTCCCTAAAATTCCAGAGCTGGGTCCGAGATGCCTACTGGAGTAAACCCCCCTGGGGGTGCCTCCTACCACAGGTGAGCCAGGCTGGTCTGCCCTCTCTGTGGCTAACCCCCTGCACTCCTGCCACCAAAGTGTCCCAATCCTGGGGCATCCTTCAGTCCTTTTAGCCTCTCATGTCCTGAGAGGCCAGAGCTACAGCCACAGATTCAGGAAGACACCCCACTCTCTGGTGCCTTTAGAATTATAAACGCTTTTTGTCATCACAGGGTCCTGAGAGTCCCTTTAAGCCTTGGACATCAGGATTTTAAAGGAAGATGATTCTTAAGGTCCCATCTGACTCCCAAATTCCTGCGATTCGATGACATCAGGGCTGTGAATAATCAGCCTGGCCCGAAGCCAGGATGGACTGTGCGAACTTCCTCCCCTGCTTTATAAAAACAGGCCCCGCCCCAGCTCCCTCATGGGCCTGTCCACTGGGCATCCTCCTGCCGCACAGAAACCCGCCCAGCCGGGGCCAGCGACCCACCCCCTGCCTGGGAACTTAAAGGGGGCCGGAGCTGTTCAGGGAGCTCAGAGCTGCGATCCTGCCGGAGTCCAGGGCTGGAGAGAAAACCTCTTCAAGGAAAGCAAGGAGCAAGCGTGGTAGGTGGAGTGTCTGTGCCTGGGGTCTGTCTCCTCTTCTCTCTCTTAAGTCTTTCCGGCCAGTAGAGCCGGTGAAGGAAGGAATGCTTTAACGAGGGACCAACTTTGTAATTCAGGCCACTAGAGGATACGCGAGAATCCACTCCAGAGGAGAGGTGTCTGTTTGCATTTGCATGTGACTGGGATAGGCTGGAGTGTTTGTCGGGGGAAGGGAGACTAGGGGGGATGCATTCCTTGGAGAAGCCTCTGCTGGCAGCGTAAAGGGGAAAGTGAAAAGGATATACAGAAATGCCCCAAACAGGCTACAGAAACGCCTCAAGACGAGCGGGCAATGTGGGGAAAATTCAGAACAACTGGCTTTGGGTTGCTCTGGACAACCCAGGTGTCACTGGACACGTGGCTGTGACAGCCAGGAGCGTCCTCTGGGGTCCCCCAGTTAACTCCCTCCCCCAATAAACCCCCAGGAAGGAACTGAGGCTGTGGATGGGGCAGAGGGGGCCTTACTTCCAGGGCACGATTTGCTAGGTGCTGGGAGAGAGAGGCAGGTGACTTTCACGTCCCACATTACCCCGTAGAGAAATGCCTCTGATGTCCTTCCCAGGCGCTGCCCCCGCGAGTACAGGTCAGTTTGGCGCTCTGGCTTTTTGCCCAGGGCGCCTCAGTCAAGTGTGCAGTCCTCCTTAAAGGCCGTTTCAATCACAGGGGAGAAAACTAACATCCATGTCTTTTATTCCTAAAGCACTCTGCAGGAAGCCTGTAGGCTCTCTAGATTTTCACTGTTATTATCTTTATTTTCTTAACCTCACAGGGAGGGAGAAAGGGAGGGAGGAAAGAGGAAAACACGCTGAGGTCCCAGGTAACTAATGACAAACTCAAGCTCAAAGAAGTGCGGTAACGAGGATGCATTTGGTGGCCAATTGGGAATAAGATGGTGGTCTCCCGTAGCTACTTGATGACAGAAGAAATGTCCTCTGTGTGTGTGTGTGTGTGTGTGTGTGTATTTTTTAGACACAAGGTCTCACTCTGTCACCCTGGCTGGAGTGCAGCAGTGTGATCATAGCTCATTGAACCTTTAAACTCCTGGGCTCAAGCGATCCTCTACCTCAGCCTCCCAAGTAGCTAGGACTACAGGTTCGTGCTGCCACATCCAGCTAATTATAAAATTGTTTTGTAGAAGCGGGGTCTTGCTATGTTGCCCAGGCTGGTCTCAAACTCCTGGTCCCAAGCAACCCTCTTGTCATGGCCTCACAAAGTGCTGGGATTACAGGCAACAGCCACTGCGCCCAGCCCCTCTTAGTGATATTTTGCAAATTTTATATTCAAAAAAATTTTATATTTATCTCACTTGGGAAACTTCTGTAGAATGGAATAGAGAGACAGATAAACCCAATTCTTGATCCACTAAAAAATAACACCTATGACAGAGTGAAGATGAAACAGGTTCTAGGCACACAGCAGGTGTTTTAAAAACATTTTTGAACTCAGCTTTGCTGGAGTGGTGGTGCTGATCATGATGGCCAGGAAATGCTAGCCGGCTCTTCCTATACGAGTTACACGACTGGGTGTCTGCAGCAGCTGCATGGCTGTGAATTACACATGCCAATGGCCAAGACCCAGCAGCAACTTGGCCAACAGACCCAGCCGATGCCCATGGGTGATGGCGCAATGCTCCAAACACACACACTGGTGGCTTGGGGAAGGTGTTCTGAGGATTGATCAGAAGATCTGATTCCACCTGGAAGCAATCGCTTCCGGGCTAGGCAGGACCCAGATACCAGGAGACCTGCGTATTGAGAGCCTTTTCTATTCGTTATGTAGTCACAAATATTCCATTAACATAGATTCCTCCAAAGCCCCCTAAATCCTTAGAATGCTTAGAGATTCCAAGCACACGTCCTCCTAGGACACCCTGGAGGGAGAGCCCCAGGGTGACTCTCACCTTTGCCTGCTGTCGGGGGCTGTGCTGATGGGTAGGGGGTTCTGTGCTTGCTGTGGCCCAGGCCGAAGCTGCGGGGATGTGCTGTGTCTGGAGCGGACCCCTTCACTGTCTGCCTGACTTCTTCGTGTGTTCCTGAAACAGCTTCTGTGTTATGCATTCTAGAAATCCTGCCTGACCACCCCCGCGTCAACAAGCCTGGGATGGACACCCTCCTCCGAATTCCCCTCTAAGCCCACCCCCGCCCCCGTCCCGCTGCATGGCACGGCACTGCTCTGCTGGACCCGGAGTGTCTAGTCGTTCATTGGGCCCCTTCCTAACTATGAGCTCTTTGAGGATAAGGGCTGTGTCTTTGCATCGCCAGAGCCTGTGCCAGGGCACGCTTGGTGCCCCGTTCACGTTGATGGTGAATAGATGGCATGGGTTGATCATGGTCTGTGAATGCCTAAGAGGGAAGCAGCTCATGTGGGTGCTTGAGGCCTGGGGGACGGGGGTCTGGGAGGCACTGGGAGGAGGACACCCCTGCAACTTCTCCAGCCCCCTAGGTGGGGCTCTTGATGTGAGCAGTTTTATTTCAGCCGAGTCTCCAGAAGGCAGGGGATGGGGACTGGGGCAAGGGGGCTGCTAAAAACCAGGTAACCCAGCATGGATGAGCTAACAGAGGCCAGGTGCACAGTTCCTGCCTGTAATCCCAGTACTTGGGAGGCCGAGGTGGGCAGGTTGCTTGGGCCAAGGAGTTTGAGACCAGCCTGGTCAACATAGCCAGACTCTGTCTCTACAAAAAATGAAAAAAGAAAAAAAAAGTAGCCAGATATGGTGGCAGGCACCTGTAGTCCCAGCTACTTGGGAAGCTGAGATGAGAGGATCTCTTGAGCCAGGGAGGTTGAGACTGCAGTGAGCTGTGATCACGCCACTGCACTCCGGTCTGGGTGACGGAACGAGACCCCGCCTCTAAATAAATAAATAGAGAGAGAGAGAGACTACTGGTCAGCTTGATTTCTGCTGGCTATTCTCATTCTGTCATGTTCACCAAAAAGAGAAACTTGTTTTATTTTGTCTTGTTGTAGCAAGAGCCAGTGTCTACCACCTGGGCAGCTGAGAGAAAGGGAAGGATTTTTTTGGGGAAGCTCCAATTATTTTTCTCACGTGATGCCTCTGAGTTTCACGGTGCGGCCTGGTCAGATGGGTCTTATCAATAGAGATGGCCTGATGTCCCAGCCGTCTCAGCTGCTAGTTCCGGCTTCTGCTGGGAGTCCACAGTGGCCTCTGCATGCATGGTGTGAGAAAGGCAAATAAAAAAACAGATTAAAAACCAGATTAAGGACACCACCCTGTATTAAGGAAATAATGGCTCTTATTGATACTGTTCTATGAACACAGATGAAAGCACAAAATTCTCCATCAATTGCAGAGAATTGGTTATAGGCTAACACAGGCGGCCAGATGATCTAGGAAGCAGGATTCAGTATTAACAGGGATCTATGAGGACTCCACGGAGCGTGGTGTCTCTTCCACGTCGGCAGCTTCAAGTTTTTCCAGGGAGAAGCTGGAAAGCCTTGGAGCTCTGGTTGCGGAAGGAGGTTCATGACAGGAGGTGCAGGTCGCTCCTGCCACGAACCAGGTGTGGGGGAAGGACTTACCTGCTTCTCCAGTTACCTTACAATTCAGCAAGAGGAAAATGATTAGCTCATGAGAAAAACCAGGAAACTGAGGCCTAGAGTGAGTGAGTTGCCCACACAGGACTTGTGCTGTAAATCAGTTAGGTTTCCAGGTTAAGAATCCAGTGACCATGCCCCTTCTGTGTGGCATTCTACTGTTGTATAACACGTGGAACACATTAAGAATGTTATCGCTGAGGCCGGGTGCGGTGGGTCATGCCTGTAATCCCAGCACTTTGGGAGGCCAAGGCCAGCAGATCACCTGAGGTTGGGAGTTCGAGACCAACCTGACCAGCATGGCGAAACCCTGTCTCTACTAAAAATGAAAAAATTAGCTGGGCGTGGTGGCACGTACTCGTAATCCAAGCTACTCTGGAGTCTGAGGCAGGAGAATCACTTGAACCCGGGAGTCGGAGGTTGCAGTGAGCTGAGATAATGCCATTGCACTCCAGCCTGGGTGACAGAGTGACCCTCCACCTCAAAAAGTTACAATCGGGTGTCACACAGACAGTGAGGAGTAGTGGAAAGAGTGTCGGGTTTGGGGTAAGAGAATTGTGTCTCCTGGACTCGAGTCCTGATGCCAGCTCTCACAGGGTGTGTCACCGTACAGCATGACGCTTATACTTTTTTTTTTGAGACAAGGTCTCGCTCTGTCACCCAAGCTGGAGAGCAGTGATATGATCATAGCTCACTGCAGCCTCAAACTCCCAGGCTCAGGCCATCCTCCCACCTCAGCCTCCTGAGTAGCTGAGACTACAGGCATGCACCACCATGACCAGCTAAGTTTTTGTATTTTTCGTAGAGACAGGGTTTTGCCATGTTGCCCAGGCAGGTCTCAAACTCCTGGGATCAAGCCACCCACCCTTCTCGGCCTCCCAAAGTGTTGGGATTACAGACATAAGTCACCACACCTCGCAAATTTTTGTAATTTTTTTTGTACAGACGGGGCCTCCCTATGTTGCCGAGGCTGGCCTTGAACTCCCTCCTCGGCCTCCCGGTGTTGGGATTACGGACATGCTCTTGGCCCCTGAAACTTTTTTGAAGTTCAGTTCTCTCATCTGTAAAAACGAGGTAATAATAGTGCCTCAAATGACTTAATGGACGTGAAAGCGTTTTGTAAACTCTGTGCCTGGAAAGGCGGAAGCTGCTCGAATGCCTGTTGAGTGAGTGGCGTTAATCCGTGTACGTTTCTCATGCAACAATAATGTCACTTTCACGTAAGGCCAGTAAAATGCAGGTCAAGTCACGTAATGATACGGTGAAAGTTTCTGATCAGGATTTCCTAATTCAAGCGTGTTGAAATGTGGAGATGGGCTGGAGAATTGTCAAATCATTGCGTGTTTAATTACCTTGTGATGATGTTTGCTTTAGGGAGTGGAAGGAGCATGAGGAACGAATGACCTTCATCACTGAACACGACATCCATTTAGATTCACTTTAGATTTCAGGGCTTGTTTAGATGCAGACTTTGCGGTTAACATTTTATTGCACTGACTGATTTAGTTTTCACCAGGTGGACCTTGTGTTTGCTTCAGAAGGATCTAAGTTTATTAGGACAGGGTTTCTTCTGTTTTGATTGTGGGAGGAGGCAGGATAGCCTTCTGTTTTCTTAGACCCACAACCAACATTCCCCACTCCTCCAAATAACCAGGATTACTGGGCCAAGGGTAGGGCGTCGAGGGATGACAGCTGCACACGCCTGCTGTAGCTTTTTGTGAGTTTAATTCCATACAGCTTAGATGCAGGCCATATGCCTACATTTGGAAGCTGCTTTGGAGAAAATTCTGCTCTGATGGGTGAGGGCAGGGTGTGCCAGGAAAATATTTTCTTTTTCTTTTTTCTTTTTTTTAAGACCTGGGGTCTTGCTATGTTGCCTAGGCTGGTCTTGAACGCCTCGCGTCAAGTGATCCTCCTGCCTCAGCCTCCTGAGTAGCTAGGACTACAGATGCAAACCACCACACTCAGCTCTGAGAGGATTCTATTCTCTTTACCTTATTGGAATTGGAGATATTAGATAAGAAACAGTTTCTTCTCCCCTAGCTATAAACAGTTCTGTTAAGAGAGGGAGCATAATCATTTAGCCTATAGAAAATCACCTTTTTGAAAATGTAAGAATTACTTACGTGATGGTAGTTTTTGAAAGTGGTTTTTCTTTTGAGGTCATGGCCTCTGCGATAAGAAGGGCCTGGAGGAGTGGGATGAGAGCTACCAGGCTCGAAGCTTCTGTCCAGAACAAAGGTGTGCTTCCGTGGGAGCCTGCCGCCCTTGAGAGGCTAGTTCCTCTCCCAGCATCTCACCTTGGCTCTCTTCCTGCTCTAGAAACTTGCCTTTGCTGGTCCGAGGAATCGTGGCCGTTTCTTAATTGTTGGCATCCATCCAGGCTGCGGTGGTTGCGGTGGGGGTGGCGGTGCAGAGTGTGTTGTTTGCTTTAAACCCATGAGTCATTTTGGGGCACTGGTACTCGTGGAGACTGACTTTCTCTTGCTCTGATTTCCAGACAGACCTTTTGCGAAGCAACAATGACCTAAAAATCTTGACCAGAGATGAACGTAGCAGACCTTGTATGTGGTCAACACGTGATAAGAGTGTCAGTTTAGTTTGCGTTTCCCTTGCGATTTCCCTCCTGCGCTAGCTTGCTGACGTTTCTGCCTTCTTCTTGCTGGCAAGAGTACAGACTAGAATTCTTCGATCATTGACATCTGAAGCAATTGCACTGTTTGCAGTTTGATCGATTGACTGCATGTGTACCCTTCCGTTATTGCAAGTCTCCTTTTCTTTTCTTCTTTTCTTTTTGAGACAGAGTCTCACTCTGTCACCAGGTTGGAGTGTGGTGGGGCGATCTGGGATCACTGCAACCTCCACCTCCCAGGTTCAAGCGATTCTTCTGCCTCAGACTCCAGAGTAGCGGGGACTACAGGTGCACACCACCATGCCCAGCTAATTTTTATTTTTAAAAATATTTTTAGTAGATCATGTTGGCCAGGATGGCCTTGATTTCTTGATCTCGTGATCTGCCTGCCTTGGCCTCCCAAAGTGCTGGGATTACAGGCGTGAGCCACTGCGCCCAGTCTGCAAGTCACTTTTCTCTCTATATATATTTTTTGACAAAGTCCCACTCTGTTGTCCAGGTTGGAGTGCAATGGCACGATCTCAGCTCACTGCAACCTTCGCCTCCTGGGTTCAAGCGATTCCCCTGCCTCAGCCTCCCAAGCAGCTAGGATTACAGGCACCTGCCACCATGCGCGGCTAATTTTTTTTGTTTTCTTAGTAGAGATGGGGTTTCACCACATTGGCTAGGTTTGTTTCAAACTCCTGACCACAAGTGATCCACCCGCCACGACCTCCCAAAGTGCAGGAATTATAGGCGTGAGCCACCATGCCTGGCCATATAATCTATTTTTTGAAAATGTTTTTATATTAAAATAAATAGAGACAGAGTCTCACTATGTTGCCCAGGCTGGTCTCGAACTCCTGGGCTCAAGTGATCCTCCCACCCTGGCCTCCCAAAGTACTGGGGTTACAGGCATGAACCACCACATGCAGCCTCACTTTCCTATATAATCGAAACAATAGAACTACAGCACCATTTGTAGGAGTTTCCCAGTTTACACCGTGTGTGCACACTCCCTGTATCGCATGTTCTCACAACAAAACAGAAACCACGGGATGTCAGCCCCAGAGGCGACCTTGGAGCGTCCAGCCCACTTGGTTCTGCATTGCTGGCAGCAGATTTTGTGTGGCAAAATATAGATGTTTTTGGGGAAGGAAAGCACATTAATTTTTGCTCAGTCATTTTTACCGTATGTGAATGAGTTGATCAGTTCATTTCCTGGGAGCTGGTTTTTGTGGAGGGAAGATGGAGCCAGTAGGAGGCAGACGGAGGGGGAAGGCGTTGAGACAGCGCCCCAGCGACATTCCCCTGTCCCTCCTCCAGCTGACCTCCACCTTTACAGCGGCTGTGCCCGATCCAGAATCAGTTACTCACTGGTGCTCGTGGACCATCATTCCCCCATGTGGCCACCACAGAAATGAACACCACCTTTCTGGTGTTCTCAGCCAAAACGGCACGCATCCTTAGCTCTGGGAAACAGTCCATCTTCCAGGAAAGTGCGCTTACAGCGCGGTACCCACTCCCTGGTTACCAGACTATTGTTCCCGTGTTCCCCCGAGAACAGTCATCATTCACAGGTTGTTTGGCAGGGCCGGGGAACAGAGTCACTCTGGTTGCTGCAGTCAACAGACCAAAAATGGCTTCCAGCCAGGAAGGTCAGAGCTGCTCTGTGGGGCACGCACGCAACTTGGAAGCAGACAGGGCCAGCCGAGCACAGATCCGCACGCTGTGTCCGGCACACAGGTGCCTGGCCACACACCCTTCAGATCCAGCCTGCATTCTATCAGCCAGCCCATAGACCCTGTGTTTCTTTTTTTTTTTGAGACGGAGTTTCGCTCTTGTTACCCAGGCTGGAGTGCAATGGCGCGATCTCGGCTCACCGCAACCTCCGCCTCCTGGGTTCAGGCAATTCTCCTGCCTCAGCCTCCCGAGTAGCTGGGATTACAGGCACGCGCCACCATGCCCAGCTAATTTTTTTTTTTGTATTAGTAGAGACGGGGTTTCACCATGTTGACCAGGATGGTCTCGATCTCTTGACCTCGTGATCCACCCGCCTCGGCCTCCCAAAGTGCTGGGATTACAGGCTTGAGCCACCGCGCCCGGCCAGACCCTGTGTTTCTAATTCGCATAGATTCTTTGTCAACCTGCCGTGCCTTGCTGAACTTCATCCAACAGACAGGGTGCCTTTTGCAAATCTGCAAAAATAACTTTGTGTGCGAGGGTGGCCTGAGAGGGTAGGCCCTGGGGTCCTGGGACCAGCATTCCACCTCTCCACTCACACAGCGATTCAGGATTCCGGCCCAGCGAAAGTCAGCAACCTTGGGGCCTTCTTTCCTTTCTTTTTTTTTTTCTCCTTTTCTGTGCCTCCCTTCCTACCTGCTTCCTTCCTTCTTCTTCTTTGCCTGTTTTCTTAGTTCTTTGATGATTATGAGAAACTACTAAATATAGCAACATGAAGATAACACAGAACACAATGACAAGTCTTCGTATTGATAAAAACGAGCCTCTGAAGGTTTCTTCCATCCGTTCTGCCAATGCCATCTCTCCCTGGCCTTGCCAGAGCACTCGTGGACCTCCCTTTGGTGAGGCCCGAAGTCCATCCCGGCCACATCCTGCAGCCCTGGGTCTGAGTCTGGAGTCTTGGCTTTCGCTCTGCTCTGCGTCCTGGCACTGCCGCCAGACCTTGACGCCCACCTCTTCTTCAGTGAAGGCAAAACAGGACACACGTTTCCTCCCTCTCTTCTCTCTTTCTGTTTTCAGACTGCACCGTTTTTCTGCTGGCTGGATGACTCATTTCTTTGTCATCTCTTACCCACTAGGCCTTTCCAGCTGCTCCAATCGCCTCTGCGTGATGTGGACAGAGCTCTCGCCCTGCTGGGGTGAGATTCACTTGCAGTGAATCAGCTCAAGGCGTAGGAAGGTCCAGGGAGGCAGAGGAAGAGAAGAGACAGGTCTCTAATTCGCTGAGGAACAAAGACAGCAAGATGCTCCTGCTCCCTTAGCTCTTACTGAGATTGTTTAGTTGCAAAAGGGTTGAGTGTGATGCAGCTGGCGGTGTGTGTGGGACAGACCCAGGTCCTGCTCCTCCTCCACTGGTCCCACCAAGCCCTGGTCATCCAGAAAGGGGGATGTTTGGGTAACACTGGTGTGTCCACACTGCCGTCTCCCACCATCTAGGATTGCATTCCATGTAGGAAGACTCTGAGTTCTTAAAATAAAGCAGTAACTTGGTGGGCATCCGGAAAAAACAACCAGACTGATATTCCAGGCTGGGATGCATGAGCCTGTCAAGAGGGCTGGGCGGTGTGGACGGGGATGGAGGTCGAGTTCCCTGTACTCACTCACTGGCTGTTTCATTCAGAATTCCTGTGAGGTGGGAGCGCTCACCATCCTCGGGGCTTGCCTAAGAGTAAGGAGTGGGGCAACCTAGAAATACACGAACATCAGGGAGAAGCGGGGAAGGAGTTTCAGATGAGCTATTTTTACAAGGTTAAGTAACGGGATAAAATGAAAAAGCGGAATTTAGGAGGAATTTTGGGAAGTTTTGAGGAACGCTGATAAAGAGGCGATCTGGATTAAGTCCCGTGATGAGAAGGTTCCACCCTGGACTCCTGGTTTCTTCTGAAGCTGCCTGGAGCCGGCGAGTAGCTCCTTCCTCCCGGAGAAAGGGGCGCACTCCGGACTGCGGGGGCGCAAAGGCTGGAGACCTCTGTTCCCTCCTGCTGGGATGGGTGCGGGGAGGCAGGAGGGTGCCAGGCTGGCGGGCCCCCCTCTGCGCGGTGTTTTCCCCTTGGAGTCGCTGTCCCGCAGGCGTCCCCCCGTCCCCACGCGCCTCTGCCTGACACAGCAGCCCAGGGAGAATCTGGCAGGCGTGGGCTGTGGCGAGGCGAGGAGGGCGATGGGCGCCTCCCACGGGGGAGCCGTTTTCTGAGTAAGGAGCGAAGATCCAGAGCCGGACCCAGGCGGGGAGGCCAGGCCTGGAAGCCCCTGAGTCGCCAGGGCCTTAGGAGCTCCGGGGAGGGGAGCTGGGACCTGACTTTGTTGTGACTGAATTAGGGGAGGAAATGCCGCGCTTTAATCCTTGTGGATGAAGGACGAGCAGGCCGCCAGACCGCGAAGTAACACCGACCGACTAACCTGCTGTGAGCCGCCGAGGGCGGGGTGACCCGGGAGCTCTGGGGTCCAGAAAGAGCTGAGTCTTCCCACCAAACACCAGACGCCTCCCCTCCTTCCTGAAAACATGCACGTCGCCGGATCTGCTGCAGTCCGTGAAAAAGGAGACAGATGCTCCGGCAGAGCGGTGGGGAGGAGGCTCTGCTTTATGGGGAGACTCTCAGGCAGGGGAGTAGGCTCCATCCTGCGTGGAGGAACCGGGCGGTCTGAGGCAGGCTGGCCCTACAACGTGCTGACAATAAAGTCCCCACGGCTTCTGCTGCAGAAGTCCAAGAGCACATGACTACGGCTCCATCTAGCCAAGCCCAGAGCGGGAATTCCCTTCCGGGAAACCAACCCAGAGCACTGTGGTCTCTGGGCTGCCAAGAAGTCTCAGAAATGGTCTAGCCCTTCCGCCCACAGGGATCTCTGTGCAAAATTATCTCCCAGCATTGGCAGATGAACAGATAAACAAAATGTGGTCTATCCACACAGTGGAGTACTATTCAGCCTTAAAAAGGAAGGGAAAATGCTGGGCGTGGTGGCTTACGCCTGTAATTCCAGCACGTTGGGAGGCTGAGGAGTGAGGATCACTTGAGCCCAGGAGTTTGAGACCAGCCTGGACAACATAGAGAAACCTTGTCTTTTTCTACACACACACACACACACACACAGACACACACACACACACACACACAGAAACCTTGTCCTTTACATACACACACAGAGAAACCTTGTCTCTACACACACACACACACACACACACACACACACACACACACAGAGCCAGGTCCAGTGGCACATGCCTGAAGTCCCAGCTCTTTGGGAAGCTGAGGCAGGAGGATCTGTTGAACCCAGTGGGATCAAGGCTGCAGTGAGCCCATGTTCATGCCACTGCACTCCAGTCTGGATGACAGAGCAAGATCCTGTCAAAAAAAAAGAAAAGAAAAAAAAAAGAGAAGGAACTTCTGATACATGCTACAGCAGGGTTGCACCTTGAGGCCATTTGCAAAGTGAAATGAACCAGTCACAAAATAACAAACACTGTCTGATTCCACTTGTACGATGTATGAAGAGCAGTCAGATTCAGAGAGCCAGAAAGTAGCAGGGTGGCTGCTGGGGAAAGGGCGATGGGGAGTTACTTTTAATGGCTGCAGAGGTTCAGTTGGGGGTGATGGAGAAGTCCTGGAGATGGGCTGTGGGGGCGGCTGCACAGCAATGTGAAGTGCTTACCGTGACTCAGCTGTGCACTTAACATCGTTAAGGTGGTAAACTTTGTGTTATGTATATTTTGCCACAATAAAAAATACATAGTTTCTAGAATCCTGTTCTAGATGCATGTCTGGCTTCTCCCGCGGGGCTGGTGCTGGACGACGCTGCGGCTTCTCCTCTTTTGCCATCGTGGACCTCTCACAACACACGATCAAGCTCTTTTTTCTCTTCTTCCAGAATTTAAGGGACGCTGTCAAGCAGTCATGAGTACAGTGAAGGCAGGGCTCTGCTGTGTGCTGCTGCTCTGTGGAGCAGTCTTCGCCTCGCCCAGCCAGGTGCGTGTCCAGGATCCCTGTGTCCCGCCCCTTGAGGCTGCGATGCTTCCAGAGGCTCCAGGGGTCTGCGTCCATCCGGGCATGGGGTGGGAATGCTGTCAGGGAGAGGAGAGGCACAGGGACGAGGCGTCAGCATCGCTGTGGAGCACACCGCCCACACTCCCCTCTGTACAGCAGACTCTGGATTTGAGGGCCCAGCGCAGAGCCCTAGGCACTTATTTTGAACTGAGTAAGCAGTTAATTCCACTCCCTGCCTGTGATCGCCTTTTTTTGCAACTGTTTTTAAAGAATGTATTTGGGCCAGGCGTGGTGGCTCACGCCTGTAATCCCAGCACTTTGGGAGGCCAAGGTGGGAGGATCGCTTGAGCCCAGGAGTTTGAGACCAGCCTGGGCAATATAGTGAGACTCCGTCTCTACAAAAAATTTAAAAATTAGTTGGGTGTAGTGGTATGCACTTGTGGTCCCAGCTACTTGGGAGGCTGAGGTGGCAGGATCACTTAAGCCCAGGAGGTTGAGACTTTGGTGACATATGATTGCCCCAGTGTATTCCAGCCTGGGTGACAAACTGAGACCCTGTGTCAAAAAAAAAAGACTGCAAGTGCCATGAGCCAGAGCAGCAGGTGAGCTTCACTCATAGCACTGTCTAGCTGAGATGGGAGCGCTACACACACTCTCTGAGAATGCCTAGCAGTAAAGGGCCTCACAGAAAACCAAACTAGCCCCACCTCTGCCACAGAACCCTAGAGCGGGGAGAGCCCAGGTGACTACGTGGAATAGACAGGCAGCCGCCACTCCATTGCCCAGTGTGATGGCCACTGACCACGTGTAGCTGTTTGAATTTAAAATAATGAGAATTAAAGTTAAAAATTGTTTCTCAGTCCCACTGGCCACATTCCAAGCACTCGGTGGCCCTGCGTGGCTTCTGTCATGGATAGCACAGACAGAAAACATTTCCACCATGCAGAAAGCTCTTCTGGACTGTGGCAGTTAGGAAGGAGAGGAAGAATTGGACCAGAAGGCAGGAGATGGACGCTCACTTGGGCCAGTTACCCGAGGGGGTCTCTGAGCTAGGGCACCTGGCTGGCAGGGTCATGTGGGCTTCTGGGTTCTGCCTTTACTCTTAGGATGGCTGGCATGTGCTGATCCTTCCTCTACCCCTGGTTTCTTTGCAGGAAATCCATGCCCGATTCAGAAGAGGAGCCAGATCTTACCGAGGTTGGTGCATGGGGTCATGGGGGCAGTGGCAAGTTTCTATAATCCCAGCTACTTGGGAGGCTGAGGAAGGAGAATCACTTGAACCCAGGAGGTGGAGGTTGCAGTGAGCCGAGATCATGCCAATGCACTCCAGCCTGGGTGACAGAGTGAGACTTTGTCTCAAATAAATAAAAATAAATAAATAAATCATATGAGAAGATACTCAATGTCACTCAGAAAAGAAATGCAAATTTATTTTATTTTATTTTGAGACAAGAGTCTTGCCCTGTCGCCCAGGCTGGAGTGAAGTGGCACAATCTCAGCTCACTGCAACCTCTACCTCCTGGGTTCAAGCAATTCTCCTGCCTCAGCCTCCTGAGCAACTGGGATTACAGGCATCTGCCACCAAGCCTGGCAATTTTTGTATTTTTAGTAGACATGGGGTTTCACCATGTTGGTCAGGCTGGTCTTGAACTGCTGACCTCAAGTGATCCACCGGCCTCAGCCTCCCAAAGTGCTGGGATTACAGGCGTGAGCCACAGCTCCTGGGTGGCTTTCATTATCTTGTTGTCTTCCAGTTGTGTCTCTTCAGAAAAGTAGTGTGCGATGGTGTCTATGGAAAGCAAGCGAGGGAGTTTTCCCAGTAGGTCCAGGGGCAGTGAGTCATTTCATTTCGAGTCATACTCTGATGAGGCCGTCTTTTCTCACAGTGCTCTGCAGAGATGAGAAAATGCAGATGATATACCAGCAGCACGAGTCATGGCTGCGCCCCGCGATCAGAAGCAACCGGGTGGAATATTGCTGGTGCAACAGCGGCAGGGCACAGTGCCACTCGGTGCCCATCAAAAGTACGTACTGAGGCTGGGAGGTGGCACACGCCTGTGATCCCAGCACTTTAGGAGGCCAGGATGACAGGATTGCTGGAGTCCAGGAGTTCAAGACCAACCTGGGCAGCAGAGCAAGTCCCCTGTCTCTACAAAAAATAAAAAATTAGCCAGGTCTGGTGGGGCTCACCTGTAGTCCCAGCTACTTGGGAGGCTGAGGCAGAAGGATCACCTGAGTCCAGGAGTTGGAGGCTGCGGTAAGCTATGATTGTGCCACTGCACTTCAGCCTAGGCGACAGAGCAAGCCCCCATCTCTAAAACAAAACAACACAAACAAAGAAAAACAAACACCAAAAAAAGCCCGGTCCGAATGGACTTTATGCTGAGGCTTCGCGTTCAGGGGTCCAGTCTCAGGAGCCTGAACCCTGTCTTCCATGGTCCCCAGCAAGTTCAGATCTTCAAAAGGAGCGCCCAGGCCTGTTCGGCCTTAGGTGGAGGTGAAGGGACGAGCAGAAAAGGGAGTGAGACCGAGTGACCTTGGGCAAATGCCCGCTTGCCTCGGTTTCCTCATCTGTAAAGTGGCGGGAATAATAGTGCACACTTCATGATTTGCCATGAGGATTAAATGAGCTGATTTTTGTAGACTGTCCAACAGTGCCTGGCACGTAGAGCACACGCTCAACACTTTAACTCACATCATCCTTGGAGCTGCTTCGAGGGTACAGTGGACCCTTGAACAGCACTTGTCTGACCTGCAGGGTCCACTTATGTATGAATTTTTTTCAACGAAAGGCAGGATGAAAACAGTATTTGTAGGATGTGGAACTGGTATACGCGTGTTCCGTGCTGCGGGACTTGAGTGCTTGTGGATCATGTGGACGGGGCTCCTGGAACCATGGCCCGCGCACACGGAGGGAGGCTGACATTAGGGCTTCCTTGCTTATACCTGACAGGTTGCAGCGAGCCGAGGTGTTTTAATGGGGGCACCTGCCGGCAGGCCCTGTACTTCTCAGATTTCGTGTGCCAGTGCCCCGAAGGATTTACTGGAAAGCGATGTGAAATAGGTGAGTAGGTGGGAGCGTGTGAGAGGGTCTGAAATGCCACCTCGCCAGCCCCCCAGGAAGGAAAGGCAGGGTGCGATGGCAGGGCCATGGTGGGGGCCAGGAACAGGGAAGGCGCTTCTGACGTGGTTCGGGAAGCACAGTGCCAGGCAGCAGGCAGAGCCCGGGTGTGACCCTGGAACCAGGCTGGCACCCCTGCCACTAGCCTGTGGCTTCCCAGCCAGCCTACATCAGGCCTGGGGGAT
This sequence comes from Aotus nancymaae, assembly GCF_030222135.1. Lineage (NCBI taxonomy): Eukaryota > Metazoa > Chordata > Mammalia > Primates > Aotidae > Aotus > Aotus nancymaae. The sequence goes on along the minus strand of NW_026988512.1, from coordinate 1,952,156 downwards.
GACAGGGCAGAGGGGAAGCCCCCTGAGGGCTGAATGAAGGGGATTCCCAAGTGAAGCATCTGTGCCCTGCTCTCCGTCAGATACCAAGGCCACATGCTACGAGGACAAGGGCATCAGCTACAGGGGCACGTGGAGCACGGCGGAGAGCGGCGCTGAGTGCACCAACTGGAACAGCAGCGTGCTGGCCCAGAAGCCCTACAGCGGGCGGAGGCCGGACGCCGTCAGGCTGGGCCTGGGGAACCACAACTACTGCAGGTAAGGGCATGACCCCGAGGAGGGCTCCCCTGGTGAGAAGCTGCTATGGCAGGGAAAGAGTCTATCAGATCCGTCAGGGTTCTCCCGAGAAACAGAACCAATACAGGATGGATGGATGGATGGACAGATAGGTAGATAGATGGATGGATAATAAATAGAAGATAGATGGATAGATGATAGGTGATAAATAGATGATAGATTGACAGATGATAGATGATTGATGGATAGATGATTAGATAGATAAATAGATGTTAGATACATAGATGATAGACAGATGATAGAGAGAGAGAGAGTGTGTGTGCGTGTGAACCCAAAGTATCTGAGACAGGTCTCAATCAATTTAGAAAGTTGATTTTGCCAAGGTTAAGGACATGCCGGTGACACAGCCTCAGAAGGTCCTGAGGACACGTGCCCAAGGCAGTCAGGGCGCAGCTTGCTTTTACACATTTTAGGGAGTCATGAGACATCAATCAACGTGTGTAAGATGTACATGGGTTTGGTCTGGAAAGGTGGGACCGCTCAAAGCAGGGGCTTCCAGGTCATAGGTAGATTAGAGACAAAAGGCTGCATTCTGAGTCCTTGATGAGCTTCTCACTGAACACACAATTCAGTCTGGCTCAGTTGATCTGCATTTTTACGTAAACGATAGGGCAGAGCAAGCAATCAGATACGCATTGGTCTCAGGTGGGAGAGGGATGACTTTCTGTCCCGCACCTGGGAAGATAAGCTGTCCCTTTCCATCGCCAGGGTGACATTCAACAGAACTGTTTTGGGGTAAAGATTTTCAGGTCCACAAGGAATTTCCTTGTAGGGAATTTTTTAATAAAAATCTTTGTAGCTATCTTATTGAGGAAGAAAATGGGAGGCAGGTTTGCCTGGCGTAGTTCCCAGCCTGACATTTCCCTTGGCTTAGTGATGTTGGGACCCCGAGCTTTATTTTTCTTTCACACTAGAGAGATAGAAAGACATTTATGTTACGGAACTGGCTGACAGGATCGTGGGGGCTGGCAAGTCTGAATTGTGTGGGTCAGCCAGGCTGGGAACAGGCAGGAGCTGAGGCTGCCGTCTTAAGGCAGAATTTCTTATTCAGGAAACCTCGTATTTGCTCTTAAGGCCTTCAAGTGATTGGATGAGGTCCAACTACGTTATCTAGGACAATTTCCTTTTCCAAAGTCAACTGGCTGTAGGTGTTAAACACATCTATAAAACACTTTCACAGCTCCTAGATGAATGTTTGATTAACGAACTGGGTACCACAGCCTGGCCGAGTCGACACGTAAGACCGTGCCAGTCCACATCTTGTCAACCTGGCACCCACGGGCATCTCCTTAAACCACACCACCTCCAAGTAAACATAGGAACGAAGTCATACTCCTGCCTAACATGATACAGCTACCAGTGTACAACCAAAAATGCACTCCTGCCTGGGCGCGGTGGCTCACGCCTGTAATCCCAGCACTTTGGGAGGCCGAGGTGGGCGAATCACCTGAGGTCAGGAGTTCGAGACCAGCCTGGCCAACATGGTGAAAACCTGTCTCTACTAAAAATACAAAACTTAGCCAGGCCTGGTGGGGGGTACCTGTAATCCCAGCCACTCTGGAGGCTGAGGCTGGAGCATTGCCCAAACCCAGGAGGTAGAGATTGCAGTGAGCTGAGATCGAGATCGTGCCATTGCACTCCAGCCTGGGAGACACAGTGAGACTCTGTCTCAAAAAACAAAACAGAACAAAAAAAGCACTCCCCATTCCCCAGGAAGAGGATGCAAGAGTCCTTGGGTCCCAGACGAGAGGCTTCACCATTGACCTACCCTGGCCCTCCTGGGGCTGATTTTTCAGAAACCCGGACAGAGACTCAAAGCCCTGGTGCTATGTCTTCAAGGCAGGGAGGTACAGCTCGGAGTTCTGCAGCATTCCCCCCTGCTCCAAGGGTAAGCGGCAGCCACCCCACCTTCCCTGAGTGCCCCTGGGGGAGGAGGGCCTGGGAGGACAGGCTGACAGCCCTCTTTCGTCTGAGGGGAGAAGGAGGAGGCCAGGAGTGAGTCATTTTGGTTGCAGAGGGAAGAAAGGCAGGACTTAGGTCTGTGCCTCGGCTTGGCCTCTGACTGGCTGTTTGTCTGACCTGGAGCTGATCTCGCCCTCTGACCCTGTTTCCTCCCCTGTGGAGGAGAGGATGGGCGGAATCAGTGGTTTTCAGTCCTTTTGAGAATAAATGGAGATTCTCCCTTTTTTGATTAATGGGTGAATGGGCCTTTCTCTCTTTCACTCCCTCTCAAACCTTTTAATGAAAAAAAAAAAAAAACTGCCCAGATTGAAAAAAATATATTAAGTTATAAGGCCAGGTACAGTGTCTTATGCCTGTAATCCCAGCACTTTGGGAGGCTGAGGTGGGTGGATCACCTGAGGTCAGGAGTTCAAGACTAGCCTGATCAACACGGTGAAACCCCATTGCAACTAAAAATACAAAATTAGCTGATCATGGTGGTGGCAGGTGCCTGTAATCCCAGCTACTCGGGAGACTGAGGCAGGAGAATCACTTGAACCCGGGAGGCAGAGGTTGCAGTGAGCCGAGATCGCGCGGTGCACTCCAGCCTGGGCAAGAAAAGGGGAAGTGTGAGGCGTTACACTTTTCTCAGTGCTGGGCTAGCAGCCTCCAGCTTCCCTGGCTGGCTGCTCCACTTCAAGCCCCAGCCCCGACTTGCCTGCTTCAGAATTTGTTTTTGTTTCAGTTTGAGAATTCTTTACTTCCAGGAGAAAACGGTGACTGCTACTTTGGGAAAGGGTTAGCCTACCGTGGCACCCACAGCCTCACCACGTCGGGTGCTTCCTGCCTCCCGTGGAATTCCATGATCCTGATAGACAAGGTTTACACGGCACACAACCCCAACGCCCAGGCACTGGGCCTGGGCAAACATAATTTCTGCCGGTAGGTAGCACAGGGGCAGGGGGTTCACGGCTTGGCAGAAAGCGGGATTAGGGTGTGAGATGGGGGAAGAGTCCGTGCCTCAAGTTATACGACAGACCCAGTGCATGGGACACACCCGTGGATATTACCTAGTCCAGCCTCTTCGCTTGCTAAAACAAACACGTGAAAAGCAAGGCGAGCCAGTTTTCCAACCCAAATCCCAAGTTAAGGGTCCTGGCCTGTAACCATTCAGTCCTCATCTGTTCTCATCACATCTCTATTCCAGTGATTTGTGAGAGTTCCATGGCAGAAGAGCTCACAGTTCCGTCCACCGACGCTATGAGATTAGCACTCTAGATCACTGGTTGAGTAACAAAGTTGCAGAGACAATCTCCCAGGGTGGGGGTGTGCCACAGAGTCAGGCTGAGCTCCGTGTCCTCTCTCCCAGCTCAGTGGTTTTCAGCAGTTTACCGAGGCTCCTTCTACTCTTCCATGGCCTGTGACGTGACTGAAAATGGGATTGAAACTTAAACTCCTGGCCTGGTATGGTGGTGCATGCCTGTAATCCCAGCACTTTGGGAGGCTGAGGCAGGAAGATCGCTTGAGCCCAGGAGTTCAAGACCAGCCTGGGCAACATGGCAAGACCCCATCTCTACAAAAAATAAAAAATAAAAAATAAGAAGATAAAAAGGAAACCTTAAATTCTCTTATCATTTAGGAATCCTGATGGGGATGCCAAACCCTGGTGCCATGTGCTGAAGAACCGCAGGCTGACGTGGGAGTACTGTGATATGCCCTCATGCTGTAAGAGCCGGCCCCTGGCCGCCTCCCCACACCTGGTCTCCCTTCTTCTCTGTCTCCTTTCTAGGCCTTCGTGGCCGTCTGGGGCAGACTGTGTGCCTACCAGACTTCCAAGCTTGGTGGGGTGTGGGCTTCCACGACTGAAGCCATGGTGGGTGGGCAGGTGTCCTCATCCCACGCATGGGAGTGGTGTGGAGGGGCGAGAAGAAAGGAAAGAACACTGCAACCTCGCTGAGAAGTCAGTAGGCTCTGCCCCGCTCTCTCTGGACGCATCCATCGGTGATGCTGAGCGTGGTGGGGAGTGAGCGCGCAGCCTCGCAGGCACGGCTCCTTGCGTGATAAAGTGCCTTCACCATATCCTCCCAATAGCGTGGTGGAGGTGGTCTTCCCACCTCCAGTTTACTGAGTAGGAAACAGTCTCCCAGACACCAGGTGGCCTGCCCAAGCTTGCTGGGAACCGGGTGGTAAAGCCAGGGCCTGCCCTCACGTCCTCTGACTCCAAGGCTGGTACTTCCACTGTGAGGTATTCCACGTTTCCTGCTGACCCCATTTCACACAGGGGAGCTGGGCTCAGGATGTGGGTGACAGACAGGAGATTCAAGTTGGTGTGTGTTGCTAAAAAATGAAACTTTAGTTTGGAAATGGCCAGAGATTAGGTTATTAATCAGCTCCCACGAACACACAGATCAGGCAAAATGTTCCCCCAAGGAGCACAAGTCTAACTGGGAAGATGAGACACAGACCACCAGCTAACTCACACCCAGGGCCATTAATGTGAGTCCTCAGTGGTCCGCGTTCCTAAGCTCCTCAGAGCTGAGCAGGTGGGGACGTCACGAAAGCTTTGCGAGGAGGCAAGGTTGCACCTGGGCCTTGAAGCATGGGTAAGGTTGGGCAGATGGAAAAGAAATGAGCAGCCATTCCCCAGAAGGAAGCTGCCATCCTTTATTTCTTAGGCAAGGAAATGGCTGTAGGAAAACATTAGGAGGAATGAAGGATGGCAGATCCCCAGTTTTGGAGTCAAACAGACTTGGGAACTAACCCACATGCCATCGCATCCTTGGGCAAAAATGACTCCGCCTCCTGAAACTCTGCTGTGGGAATTAAAGGGGATGTATGGACATTGACAGGCTGATCCCAACAAGTGAAAGTTGTGGTTTTACAGCCGTGCAGATGGCCCCATCATTCTACCTACACGTGCAGGAAGCCTGAGGGTCTGACGGCCTCCTCGTCCTTTCCTCCACAGCCACCTGTGGCCTGAGACAGTACAACCGGCCTCAGTTCCGCATCAAAGGAGGGCTCTTTGCCGACATCGCCACCCACCCCTGGCAGGCTGCCATCTTCGCCAAGCACAGGAGGTCGCCGGGAGAACGGTTCCTGTGCGGGGGCATCCTCATCGGCTCCTGCTGGATTCTCTCTGCCGCCCACTGCTTCCAGGAGAGGTAGGAGCTCAGGAATGCAGTGGGTTTTTCCACCCTCTAAGGCCTAGAAATGAAGTCCTTTAGGGGAAATCCCACAGCAAAAATAGCATTCTAAGGCTGTTTCTCTACCAGGTTTCCGCCCCACCACCTGACGGTGATCTTGGGCAGAACATACCGGGTGGTCCCTGGTGAGGAGGAGCAGAAATTTGAAGTAGAAAAATACATTGTCCATAAGGAATTCGATGATGACACTTATGACAATGACATTGGTAAGAGGTCGTCATTCCTGGCTCCAGTTCACACTCCAGATCACACAACACACCCACGTGCATACACGGGCCTCCTCCTCCAGCCCCTGCCCCTCTTGTGTGATCCTCACCTCCCACGGGGCCGCAGCTCTCACACCCGGCTCACTCCTCCTCTCTCCCTCCCAGCGCTGCTGCAGCTGAAGTCGGATTCATCCCACTGTGCCCAGGAGAGCGACGTCGTCCGCACCGTGTGCCTCCCGGCGGCTGATCTGCAGCTGCCCGACTGGACGGAGTGTGAGCTGTCTGGCTATGGCAAGCATGAGGCCAGTAAGTGGGAGGAAGTCTCGGCCCCATCCTGTCTGCGGCACAGCAGGGAAGGCTGCGGTGGACCAGAGGAAAATGGGGTCAGGAGAGCGAGGTTCCAGCCCCGAGTCAGGCACTGACGCCAGTCCCGGCTCCCGGTGCCATGGGGGCCCGTCTCTGTTGTCCCCGCCTCCCAGGGACACTGCAGGCCAGGAAAGGGCATGAGGCCCTTGAAGTGCCGCAGGTGTCGGGAAGGTTCTGAGTAGGAAGTGGAGTACGGGCACCAAGCATGTGGGTTCTGGGAAGCCGAAGTTGTGTAGACACGATTTCAAATCCCACTTGCTGAGCTGTGTGACCGTGGACGTGGATTTTTATTTGGAACTGCTCCCAGCCTCAGTTTCCTCATTGGAAAAGTGGAGACAGAACTAGCTCCCTAATTAGATGAGGAGTGTTAAATGAGATAATACTGAACGAATGGTTGTCAGCCGGGGTGCTTTTGCCCCCCCAGGAAACATTTGGTGAGGTCTGGAGACATTTTTGGTTGTCAGAGCTCAGGCTGAGGGTTGACACCGGCCTTCGGTGAGTGCAGCCAGGGACGCAGGGCTGTGCCCTCCCCCACAACAGGGACCTGCCTGGCCAGAAGCCTCAGTGCCGCTACAGAGAGGCCACAGATTCAATCCTGGAATCCTGCTGTTTTTGTGGGTCAAAACAATAAAATGCCAGCAATGTCATAGGATTCGACCTAATACATGTTGAATCTTGATTGATGTTAGCTATTATTGGAAAATTTGACTTTCTCTTTCTAAAAGGTTTAGAAATAACTTTCTCTAAAACCATATGATGGTTCTCCCCTTTCAGCTTCTCCTTTCTATTCGGAGCGGCTGAAGGAGGCTCATGTCAGACTGTACCCATCCAGCCGCTGCACATCCCAGCATTTATTTAACAGAACGGTCACCAACAACATGCTGTGTGCTGGAGACACTCGGAGCGGCGGGCCCCAGGCAAACCTGCACGACGCCTGCCAGGTAACCAGGAGTGGCGTGCCCACGCTGGGCACGACCTGGGGGAAATCCCCCTGGGACAACAGGTCTTCACCAAGGAAAAAACTTATCACCAGAGTGGAGTGACTTCCTCTTAGCGATACCCCTGGGGATTCTAGATGAGGCCCTCAGAGAATAAAGCAACGGGAGGAAGATCAAAGTCACCTAAACCTAAAAACTCTAAACTGCAGGAAATTTCCCCAGGTCTGCACAGGAAGCTCCACCAGTGCGGGATTTCCTTGCAGCCCAGGCAGTTGATTGACAACTGAAGGGATGGAGAGAGCCACACGATTAAGAAATGTTTACCTCTGTTGGTGCTAGGGAATTGGAGTCTGCTTTGTAGAGGAGAAGGCAGAAAGGCCACTTAATGGGAAGCAGGATCTAGATGCTGTGAGAAAGCAGCTTTCAAACCTCACATTCAGCCCTAACACCCTGGGAAAGCGCACTATTTGAGGGCCTTTGTGTGGGCAGCCTTATCAGAATTAGTATGTATATTTCATGATTAAGCAGATACTGGGGTGCCGGAGGACAGGCCAGCCTGCTGGTATTAAGACCCACACATAGCCAAGGATTGTTCTTCCTCAGGCATTGCAGTGCCTGCAGCATGCCAGACTCTCCTTTAGGGGCTGGGGGTAGAAGAGATACAGAGAAGTAAGGCCAGGCTCTGGTGCTGAAGGATGGGCGGGCTTTGTTCTTGCAAGGCAGTCATATCAGCGGTTTCACCTCTGATCCCCTGACAGTATTTGGTTTCTTTTTGAATGGTTTCTTCAGAAACCTCAGCTATACCACCTAGCTCACAGTCCAAAAACAAAAAGGTTGTACCAAAGTGGAGTCATTATCTATCTGCATACTTAGTTAAAAACGAAAACAAAAAGTCTATTTCAACATAAGAACAGCTAACAATTACCAAGAGTTTTATGTCTTCCATTGTCTCCATGCTTTCCATGCATTCTTCTACTGAATGCCATAACCACCCTATGGTTAGTATTAATATTATCTCTATGGTACAGATAAGAAAACCGAAGCATGGATAGTCTAAGGCCACTCAGCTAGTAAGTGGTGGAGCCAAGCCAGAATTTTTGAGGCCTGAAACATTTGAGCAATTTACTTTACAAGAATAGATACAGCCTAATCCTCCACTTAACAGCGTGCCTGGAAAAAAATAGGTTCTTAGAAACTGCACCTGTAAGTGAAATGATGTATAACAAAACCAATTTTACCATCAGCTAATTGATATAGACAAGAGTTTACCAGGCGAGGTGGCTCATGCCTGTAATCCCGGCACTTTGAGAGGCTGAGGCAGGTGGATCACCTGAGGTCAGGAGTTCGATACCAGCCTGGCCAACATGGTGAAACCCTGTGTCTAGTAAAAACACAAAAATTAGCCAGGTGTGGTGGCGCATGCAGGTAAGCACGAGAAATGCTTGAACCTGGGAGGCAGAAGTTGCAAGCCGAGATTGCATCACTGCACTCCAGCCTGGGTGGGTGGCAGAGTGAGGCTCCATCTCAAAAAAAAAAGTGAAGTTCCTGTGGCAATATTTCTAGTCATAAAAACATCAGCAAACTTTTAAATAAAGACCCAAAACACTTCTCATATTCAATGTTGAAAGAAATGTGAGCTATATATATATTTAAGAAAGATTAATAAAGACAAACATCGTATTTATTTACCCAATTTTTGGAGAATAAGTGAGTGATGGTAGTCATAATAGTGGGGGGTTAATTCAGGGAATAAATGTTTGCAAAGCAAAAGTGGTAAGGAACAAACACCTCTCACTACCACGAAGTTCAAAAATAATCATAGGCTGAGCATAGTGGCTCACGCCTGTAATCCCAGCACTTCGGGAGGCCAAGGCGGGAGAATCACAAGGTCAAAAGATCGAGACCAGCCTGGCCAACATGATGAAACCCCGTCTCTACTAAAAATAGAAAAATTAGCTGGGCATGGTGGCGTGTGCCTGTAATCCCAGCTACTGAGGAGGCTGAGGCAGGAGAATCACTTCAACCCGGGAGGCGGAGATTGCAATGAGCTGAGATTGCACCACTGCACTCCAATCTGGTGACAGAGCAAGACTGTCTCAAAAAAAAAAAAAAAAAAATCACAAATAGGGCAGGCTTCCTGACTGCCTCCTCACCACATGGTTTATCGTCATGCATTTGTGTAGTTATCATAGACTAGACAGATTTTTACTTTACAACACTTTGTATTCATTCATTCATTCATTTTCCAACCCGCTTATTCCAGTTCAGGGCCTCGGGTAGGGGTGGCCAGAGCCACCAGGCAGCTCAGGGTGCAAGGCGGGATCAGTCCTGGACAGACGACGCCGTCCTATCGCAGAGCCACTGACACTCAGCCACACTCACTCAGACTGGGCCCGTGTAGACACAGCCTCAGCTGGCCTAACGTGCACAGCTTTGGGATGTGGAAGGGAACCGGAGTACCTGGACAAAACCCAGGCAGACAGTGTCCCCAGACAGAAATCGATGTTTTTGTTTTGTTTTTCTCATCAATGTTATAAGGAAATGACGTTGAATGGAACATTACTGAAGGGCTTGCTGTCTTTTGAAGAATATAATGTTCATGCTACACATACTGACTCTCCCCAGATAGTCTGCTCTTTTTGCAAACGCCAAACCTGCCATCTCCTTTGCAGGGCGATTCGGGAGGCCCCCTGGTGTGTTCGAAGGATGGCCGTATGACTTTGGTGGGCATCATCAGCTGGGGCCTGGGCTGTGGACAGAAGGATGTCCCGGGTGTGTACACCAAGGTTACCAACTACCTAGACTGGATTCAAGACAACATGCGACCGTGACCGGGAACACTCGACTTCTCAGGAGCAAACGAGACCCAGCCTCTTCCTCTTCTTCTTCAGAAGACACTGCAAAGGTGGAGTGCTTCTTCATACAGACTTCTCCAGACCCGCCACACCGCAGAAGTGGGAGGAGAGCCTCCAGGAGAGGGAAGAGTGCATTTTCTCAGATACTTCCCATTCTGGAAGTTTTCAGGAGTTGTTCTGATTTCAGGATACTCTGTCAGATGGGAAGACATGAATGCACACTCACCTCTCCAGGAACACCTCCTCCCAGGGCAGAGAGTGGGCATGCCACCATTTTCAGCTAAGCCCAACCTCCTGACCTGTCACCGTGAGCACCTTTGGAAACAGGACCACAAAGATAAAAGCATGTCTCAATAGTAAAGCAAGATCTTTCAGGAAAGACGGATTGCATTAGAAAGAAACTGTATATTTATAGTCACGAGAGCCCAGCAGGGCCTCAAAGTCGGGGCGGGCCGGCCAGCCAGTCATGTTCCTCAAAAGCACCCTTGACATCATGTCTCCCTCCCCTTTCCCCACTCCCTGGCTCTGGGAAGGTATTCCTTTAGTGTACAGTGTAAAGTGTAAATCTTTTTTTCTTTATAAACTTTAGAATGAGAGAATTGTGTTATTTGAACAAGTAGGCCTCACCATATGTCTAGCAGTCCATGTTAGTTTTTACTTTCTGTTACCATAACCCTGTATTATACTGTACTTAACAAATTCAGATATATTTTTCACAGTTTTTCCAAAATCGGAGTGGAATGGTTTTGTTATAGATGCCGTATCCCACTGTTTATTTATGTTCACATTCTAAAATCATTTGCAATGTCTGCTTCATTCACTCAACATGCACGCAACACTTGTAACATACACGGCAACGGGCTCGGTGCTCCAGACGGGGAAGAGGAGGGACAGGGATGCTGGGTCTGATGGGATGATACGGCATTTAGACAAGTGCCAAGGTGCCATGGAGCTGGCCACAAAAGGGCAGAAACTTGTAATGGAATTCAGTTGCGAGAGGGATTGGGGAATCTTAAGGAAAAAATAGAATGGTGCAGTGAGGGGAGGACTTTTACAAACCGGGTGAAATGTGGACTGGACAGGGTGGAAAAGGCAGTCTCCACGGAGGTCTTAATATTTAGAGGGCCGAGAGAGGGGAGTACAGGGAGAAATGGGGAGTTGAGCTCGTCTGAAGTGAACGGCAGGAAGAGGAACAGAGGCTGGAATTTAGATTATGGGGGGCTCTGAACACGAAACTGAGTTTGGACTTGACTCAATTCTGTAGGCAACGAGGAGCTATGGAGATTTCTGCTCAGGGAAGTGAGGAACTGAGCATGGCCTAGGAAACCTAACCACGGGGTGACTGGTGAGCGAGCAGACAGCAGGAGGAAAGCTGGGGGACAGGAAGAGCCTCACCAGGACCTGGCTAACACAGCAACATCCCAACTGTTGGTTTGGCCTAGAAGCTGGTATTTGGACCATCTGTTTCCCATCCTGCCTTAATTTTCTGCTCATTAGAAAGAATTAACCCCTAGACCAGTCCACACAAGTATGTTATCTAAGTAATGTTGCATCCTGCTTCTCTTAGACTACTTTCTACCTGTGAGATGCAACTCCTATTCCTGGCTGCTGCAGGCAGCTTTTGTTTTCGCTGACACTCGAGTTCCAAGAACAAATCAGATGCTGCAATGCTGCTGTTGGGGATACGCTGACGCAGCTCCTCAGAGAGGAGAAAGGTGGTCATCTCTCTGGTGGGTTGTCAGAGCTGCTCAGTTTAGAGGGTCTTGGAAGAAAAGTCATTTAAATTCACAAAAGAAAGAGATTCTTTTTTTGGCAGAGTCTTGCTCTGTCACCAGGCTGGAGTGCAGTGGAACGATCTTGGCTCACTGCAACCTCCACCTCCTGGGTTCAAATGATTCTCCTGCCTCAGCCTCCCAAATAACTGAGACTACATGTGCATGGCACCATGCCCAGCTAATTTTTTTTGTATTTTTAGTAGAGACAGGGTTTCATCATGTTGGCAAGGATGTCTCGATCTCTTGACCTTGTGATCCGCCCGTCTCAGCCTCCCAAATTGCTGGGATTACATGTGTGAGTCACTGCGCCTGGCCAAGAAAGAGATTCTTAATGCCCAAGAGCTTGATTGGGGTAGGGGGAGGCAGCGGGGGACATCTCTGAAGTGTTGAAGTCCCCAGGCCAGTAAATAAATGCAGGTCACAGAGACTTAAGTCAAGACTGTTCGCTTACACATTCTACAATCTGTAGACAGATGTATCTCAGCCATTTCAGAAAAACATCATCTGAGGCCAGCATGGTGGCTCACGCCTGTAATCCCAATAGTTTAGGAAGCTGAGGTGGGTGGACCACTTGAAGCCAGGAGTTCAAGACCAGCCTGAGACATGGTGAAACCCCATCTCTACTAAAAATATAAAAGTTAGCCGAGGGTGGTGGTGCAGGCCTGTGGTCTCAGCTACTTGGGACTCTGAGGCAGGAGAATCGCTTGAGCCTGGGAGGCAGAGGTTGCAGTGAGCCGAGATTGTGTCACTGCACTCCAGCCTGGGCAACAGAGCAAGACTCTGTCTCAAAAAAAGAAAAGAAAAGAAAAATACTGAGGGCCAGTAAGACAGAACCCCCAGCCACCGAATTTCTGGCAGAAATTCTGGTTTCATCCCCTCCCCTTTAATAAGCTTCTTCATGGTCAGTGAAATGAACTGGGGCAGTGAGGCCCTTGGGAATGAAAATGCGAGGTTCAAAGGCCCCAGCATTCCTCCCACGCAGTCTTGAAACCACAGACTAGATGGAGACAATTGCTCAGAAGAGGATCCTGACTGAGGGACAGGGCAGAGTCCCAGCCCAGTGAGGCAGATTCTAAAACACGCTCAAAGAACAACATATCATTACCCGGAATGGGTGTCAGGGAAATTAAATACCATCTCCTCATTATTCCCAGCTGGTTAATAAAACAAATCAATGGTAACAGTCCAGGAGAACAAGAAAGACCTCCAGGTACCCGTGCAACTCTTCTTACTGGGTGAAGACCTAGAGGAACTCGGATGGTGACACTACCCTCCCAGAGCCCCAGTCCTGTCTGTTTATCAAAAAGTGTATGAACTTTTGGTTCCACCTAATTTCAAAAGCCAAAGACTCATACAATCCTCAGTACTTAGGATCTTGGAGGGCATTTAAGAGTTTGAAATTAAATTTCTTTATTTATTTTGAGATGGAGTCTCACTCTTTTTGCCCAGAGTGGAGTGCAGTGGCACAATCTTGGCTCACTGCAACTCCCCAACTCCCAGGTTCAAGCAATTCTCCTGCCCCAGCCTCCCGAGTTGCTGGGATTACAGGTGCCCACCACCATGCCTGGCTAATTTTTATATTTTTCAGTAGAGATGAGTTTCACCATGTTGGCCAGGCTGGTCAAATTTCCTTTTAAAAATTCTAACAATAGGCCAGACACGGTGGCTCACGCCTGTAATGCCAGCACTTTGGGAGGCCGAGGTGGGAGGATCACGAGGTCAGGAGTTTGAGATCAGCCTGGCCAATATAGTGAAACCCCGTCTCTACTAAAAATAAATAATAATAATAAATTAGCTGGGCATGGTGGCGGACGCCCGTAATGCTAGCTACTCAGAAGGCTGAGGCAGGAGAGTCACGTGAACCTGGGAGGCAGAGGTTGTAGTGAGTGGAGATCGCACCACTGGACACTAGCTCAGGCAACAATGCAAGGCTCGTCTCAAAAAAGGAATTCTAACAATTAAAACAATGAGTATTGATGACATGGAGTCCCCACCTACTGGCCAGAGATAAAAGTACATGTATACAACCAACATCCCGTCCCACCACCGGGGTCAGAGCACAGGGGCAGAGGCAGTCACCGCTGGCTGAGAGGAAGATGGGGTGGGGCGCTAGCAGGCGCTGAACACTCGAGGGAGTACGCACGAGTTATAAGGTCTTTTCACGGTCATGAGCTGTTTACAGAAAATCGTTACAGGTGTGGCGTAACAACTGGCTCCCGGCGCCTTACCTTCTAAGAAGCCTCTCCTGGAATAAGACTTCGAGCGCCGCAACGCCCTGTTTCACGCCTAAATTAACAGGCAAGGGAAGCAGGTTGAGAGAACGGGGAAAGCGCGAAGCATCTGCAGCTTCAGTGGTTTTGTCTTTTACACTCTGGTGAAAAATAACTAGATGGATCTGGACCTTACTTCTCAGAACCCTAAAAATGACATTAGTATCAGCACTCGCTATCTTCCAGATGCGACCAATCTGGAATCGAAACACACGCTTCGGGTCTGCTGGCTGCACAGAAGCAGCAAGATCTCCTGAGTCGCCGAGTTCCTTACTCACGCTTCTCCTACGGTGTGAGTGGCATGGCACCTTTGTTAGGCCTGGTAACAAACCACTGAGGACACAGAGGACTGGTGAAACTCAACTTTATTAAACTCAAACACGGAAGCTGCTTCTGCACGTTGAACACACATGGAGCCGAACAGCTCGATGGAGACACCCTGCGCTTATGCTGATCAGGGATGGTGGCGGCGATGCCCGCTGCACTCCACGGCCTGCTGCACCCGTGACACGACAGTCATTTCATCTGTGCTTAAACCTGCAGGTCCCTGACTCTAGAAACTCTCTATTTCTTCTTAGGTACTTCCCTTGAAACAGCCTGAGTTCTAGAGGAAACAAAACAGCTGCATTTACAAACCTAAAAATATTCAGGGACCAAGATCAGTTGTTCTGTGACCCAGGAAACCTTAGAATCCTGTAGGTCCCTCAGGAAAAGTGCTTCCAAGGACTTGGGAACCCACAGGCAGAGATGCTTCCCTTTCCGTGGTCGGTGTGTATGTCACTCCGGGACAAACTGCGGAGTGATGTGTGTACAGCACAGTTTATCCCAGAGGAAAATCCCAAAGCAACACAACTCTGCAGCAAAACTAGTCCCAAAGTCAGAAGATAAAACTAGCAAAACTGCACAAGTATTTAGAGAAAAATTCTAGGGTGTGGAGAGTTAGGGTCTTCCTTTTTCTCCACACACGAAGCAGAGCACAGTATCATTCCTTAAGCTATAATTAAACAAGAAGCCTTTTGTATAAATATTTAAATAGTAATAGACACACTGAACTAGGACAAAAACGACCCACTGGGAAAGCAAGCCTGAGGTAGCCCTTTAGTAGCCATGTTTCTTAAACTGGGTTGCTTACACCTATGATCAACGAAGTCCTTCTTCCTACAGCATGGATTTTACTCAGAGATTTAGAGGAAATGTTTAGTCTTAGAATGAAAAGGGACTGGTAGATATTAATGAATATATGATCTAGTACAAAACACGACTGTGAGGAAAGAACTTTACCAGGCAGCTTCAAGGATCAACCACGCCCTTGACGGGAAGCTCTCTCTTTTCCCAGGGAGACAGATGGACGTTTCCAATGGGAAGGTTAGGGTCCGGTACCAGTCCAGCACTGACGCGTGACCATATGAGCTCACTCACAGCCGTGCCCACCTTCATGGGAAATGAGTCGGCCCCCTCTACCCCACTATGAGGACACACAAACTGTGGCTGCACTGGGATTACGGGATTGGCTTCTCTGAAACTCTCCTACTTTTCAAAAATCTTGTGGAACAATCAGGTAACAGGAAAACGGCTGGTGAACTCTGCAAAAGGAAGTGCGTAGAACTGTTCTGGGTGAGAAAGAGGCATTTTAGGCAGCCATCGTGGGAAGAAGACGGGTCACCTTCTCACTGAAGATAAGAGACCAAGTGCTGATGGCCAGCAACAGGCAGTGTCTGAAAACTAGTTTGATACCATGATGGTCTTCGAGGGAAAATCTGATTCCACTGGGGTTTGCATGTCAATTGTAGACTCAAATTTAAGAAGTTTCCAGTCTGTTTCCAGAAGTACAAGTGTTTTCTACATATGAGTAGAGGAATCAGAAAGAAAGCAACTCAACTCTTTCCTTCCCAGCCCGTAAGTGTCTCCTCATAACTCCTTCACTTCTATTTCCTCTTTCTTCTTCTTCACAGATCAGACCCTTAACTGGCCTTTCCTTGACTAACATTCATTTTCTTCCCATCTTTCTTTCTAATCTTTCTACCTTAAAAAATCAACAAAGAAGTGTTTCATTGGCTTTAGATAATTAAAGCCAAGCAAGCTAACAAATGCTGGTCTTTCCTATAGAAACCATGTTTAAAATGGTTACGTAAGCACCGAGTATCCTACCCTCATCACACACCTCGTCCTTGAGAACTGGTGTTGCTGTTTCAGTTCTGTCCAGTTCTCCCTGGTGACCTTTTCCTCCCTTGATTAGTTCCATGGCACTGAAGGCTAAGGAAAAAAGGGAGCGGGTGAGTCCAGGAGGCGACGGACCTAGGAGACAGGCTGGTATTTTTTTACTTTTAGACAAGTAAGAAATGAAAAAGTGTGCAAGACGATTCCCTCTGCAAACGCTCCCTTCAGGTTCGAACTTGGAACTTTCCCGCTTTGGTCATGTATTTTATGCCCTTAAAGGGTTTGTACTTTTCTCCATACATATCCAGACGATTCACCTTGAGGCCTAGAAAGGAGGCAGACAGGGAAAATAAGACGAGGATTATTCAAAACGAGCAGGTCGCATGACTGTTTCCATTCACTTCAATACACCAAGGTCAGTGGGATGGGCATCTCTGTGACAGGGAACCACTTACGCAGAGCAGATGGATTCTCCAGTCTTGGGACAGACACTGACAGCAAAAAAAGGCTCCAACAGAAAAGCTACCTATGAGAAGACCTGTCCCTGAAGTGGAAAGGGCACAAAGTGATGTGCTGACTGAAATGAGGATAAGGAAAACATTAGACCACTGCATGATTTTTCTCAAAGTATTGGATGGAATAAATGAATTCATAACAAAACAAATGAATAGTGAACTGTAACTAAAGGAATTAACATCGAAAGTAATGAATTAATAAATGAATGCTTTCTAAGTATTCTCACTAGCCTAAGCCAAAAATATTTTATACCACATAGAGCTTTATTGTTTTAAGATGGAAGAGTTTATAATTTAAATGAATTTCAATCACATAAATTGTATAAGGCCTGTATGTAGAGAAAAACAGAAACTTCAAATAAAGCTAAAATCATCTCCTTTCCACATCAGAGTTGTTCTAAGGATTAAAAGAGAAAACATATGAAAAGAGCTTAAAACAGTGCCCGGTACCTAGTAAATGTCCCCAAAGTGGTAACCGATTTCTATCGCGCTAAAGTCGGCACAGATTACAGAGAACTGACCTGGAGAGGCCCAGTGGTTCCAAAATAGAAATAAGAGCAAACATGAAAGTCTTCTGAAATTAGGAGAAAGGAGTGGAAATGCCTCTTTTCAGTTATAGCTGAGAATACACATGCATTCTCATACTGAAAACCTTGGGAACCTGAAATGAACAACCCTAGGATGATCCAAAAACGGCTGGTGAACACTTCTGTCTATCAATACTGTTTCTTTCTCAGTGTCTTATGCACTTTTATTCAGGTCACTTATGCCAACTTCAAAGTAAGGATTGTAAATTTTCCCCAGAAATGTGCCAGAAAATATGTTACTAAAGATTGGATATCAGGTAATGAAACTAAACCTTGTAAACAGGAAACCCAGAACGGCTTCCTGCCATCTGCGCCATGTGGGAGAAAGCCGTTTTTGTTCCCTTTGGAGCCTCTTGAGCTCTGGGTCACTTACCAGAAATGGCCAGCTGCTGGATCTTAAACTGCAGGTTAATTGTGGGGTTTTCATCTGGTTTGGAAGCTCCAGCCTGAAGACTCATGGTCCCCTTCAAACTTGGTAGCTTTTGTGGATTTATTTTTCCTACATCCCAAGATAGCATCTTCAAAGAAAATAAAAATGGAGAAGTGGTCTTTCCAAAAAACAGTTACAGCAGAATCCTGCATTTGAGGTGGCTGAGATCTAACCTCAGGGCACCTTTTCAAAACATTATAAGCTGCCTCTGGGTATCTTTCCATTGAGAATCCTATGTGTTACTTTAAGTTATCTCACAGGAGAAAACAAGTTCCCTTTGATTCATCTCGCCTTCCAAACAAGGTCTAGAGTCTACGCAGAGAGAGCCTGCAGACTGGTCTCTGCTTAACATCAGCAATTCAAGATGTCCCACCCATTCCTACCTTTGTGACCGGGTCGAACGTGTGCGTCCCCTGCGATGGAGTGAGGCTCATGTTCAGGACCCCCTTGGGCATCTGGCTGGTGACAGTCACTCCCTCGATGGTCTTCCCCATCGTCTGCTTGGGTCCCACCGTTATTTCAAAGCGTCCTAGGGAACTACTGTCCCGGAAACTGATGTTATGTTTGACATACACTGGGATTGCAACCAGACTGGAAATGAGAGACAAAGAGCCATTTCATTTGTGCACTGGGAAAATGGCAGTTTCCTCCTTCCACATGATGCTCTTTCTGCCCTGTTGGTAGCTTCTTCTCCCTTAACTATGTCCTTACTTTTTATCTGAAAAAATAAACAGAAAAAAACCCCAGTAATCTATTTTTTTCTTTTTGAAAAGCTAAGATACTGTCTAGTAAGTAAGCTAACTTTTCTGATGACTCTGAATAATATAAACAAAATCAAAGAGTATACTACTATGAGAAAGGCATAATGTACAAAAATGTATTGTCACTACGTCTGTTTTTAACTTGTAACATGTGACCAATCATCATTTGCACTGGGGAGAAAAAGATTCATAGCTCACAGACCTTTTATATATATATATATATTTTTTTTTTGTTTTTTTTTTTTTTTTTAGAGAGAGAGGGTCTGGCTCTGTTACCCAGTTGGAGTGTAGTGGCACGATCATAGCTTACTGCAGCCTCAGCCTACCGGGCTCAAGTGATCTTCCTACCTCTGCCTCCTGAGTAGCTGGAACCACAGGCACAGAACACCACACCCAGCTAATCTTTATATTTTTTTCTGTATAGACCGTGTTTGGTCATGTTGCCCATGTTGATCTTGAACTCTTGGGCTCAAGTGATCCACCTGTCTCTATACATTTTTTTAGGATGCTTTCATCTGACCTCATCTGGTCCTTACAAAAATCCCATAAGGTAAAGTAGGCTGTCATGATTTGACAGAAGAAAAGGACTCAGAGAAGTCACAGAATAATCCCGAAGTAATAACAGTTCCTAACATTTATTGAGTACTTCCTGTCTGCCAGTCACTATGCTAAATGGTTTCTATCCATTTAACTCCTACTGCGTTTAATCCTCCCAATAAGTATGAAGTAGATACTGCTACTGTAATTATGCAGTAGGTACTGATTTTATAGATGAATACTGATGTCCTTAAGTATCTTGCCCAAGGTTCTAAGTACTGAAGATGGGGTTTAAGTTCAGGGAGTGTGACTCCAGAGGCTCTGACCTCAAACACTGATATTTTCCCAAATGATTTATTCCATGAGAAGGGACTGGTCATTCTGGGGTCTCCTGACTCTCTTCTGTCTGTATGCCTTATGCTATACAACACTGCTTCCAAAACCCTTTAGATTCCAAATTAAAGAGAATGTTCAAGACCAAAAATCACTGAATTTTCTGCTTTTTCACAGCATAACTTAATGCTTCTTTTCGATGAGAGGTATTGAACACAGCAGATTCTGATTTGAAAAAATAATGTTCTTGTTTAGACATGTGACAACAACAAAAATAACGGGAAACTTAATGAGCGCTTCTTTGTGTTAAGCACTATTCAGATTCTCTTCTTTAATCCTCAGAACAAAGCACTTTATTATTTTCAGTTCACAGATGAGAAAACAGAGAGAGAGGTTAAGCAACTTACCTGAGGTTACCCAATTAGTAACCACAGAAGCTGGAATGTGAACCCAGGTAACTTTAGAGCCTGAGTTCTTAATCACTACAGACACAGTTTCCACTACACATACATACACAGATTCCATTCTTAATTATAAGAGCTGCTTACTTCTGTGCACTGACATGGTAAGAGAGCAGGCGGAAGTTTCCATCAGGAGGGATGAAGGAGAGGATGCGCTCAGATTCCCAGCGCTTGAAACGAACACAAGGATGGAAGCTGACATCATCCAACAACCTAGGGTTCTACAGTCACCAGGAGAGGAGAAGCAAGAAGTGGGAATTAAACACGCACAGTGCTTTCAGGAAAGCAATTTAAATGCTGTTTTTTTAATTAAAACACACCACACACACACACACACACACA
Organism: Aotus nancymaae; assembly: GCF_030222135.1. NCBI lineage: Eukaryota > Metazoa > Chordata > Mammalia > Primates > Aotidae > Aotus > Aotus nancymaae. The sequence continues at coordinate 1,932,185 of NW_026988512.1, read as the reverse complement.
CACACACACACACACACACAGAAATCATGTATTAACTTCTAGAAAATTCAAGCCTGATACAAGCTTTGTGGCTGTCCTAATTATTTCTTCTTGCTCTATTCCATTCCCACTACTCTGTCTTTCCAGCAGCATTTCATTTCTCATCCCAAGAGCTCAATCTCTGGCCCAGGATTTTACCATGAAGGAAAGTGTAAGGTCCGGCATGCCAGTCAGCTTGACACAGGCATCAATCACCCCCTGGATCTCAGCAGTAATTGTGGAGCCTGAGACAGGAATAAGACAAAAAGAGCACAGATTATTGAATACTTCTCTGTCCTTCTCAACAAACTTACTTCATCCCTCCTTCTTTTCCTCTTTCCTTCCCCTTACTCTCTCTCCCTTTCTTTCTTTCTGTCTAACCATCCAATTCATTTATACAATCCATCTATCCATCATTCTGAACGCTTATCAACTGCACATCAAGTACGAGACACTATGATGAGGTAATGGTGATAAAAAGATTAATGAGGTAGTTCCTAGCCAAAAGTTTTCAGTCTAGTATCAGAATTAAACAGAGCATCATTATTTCAGCCAACAGTCGAGAAAATTTCCTATCAGAAACTGTTCTCCGTATCTCTGCTGCTAAAGTGAGTGGTCACTCCTGGTCTCTATCCTACAGGGCCTCTCTGTGGCACGTGTCACTGTCTATCACTTCCGCCCTCTGTCCTAACCTCTCCTGGTGTCCTCCTACCTTCCCAGCTCCACTTCCTCAATGTCTTCAGCAGGTTCTCTTTCTTTGCACGTCCCTTAGATGCTTTTTCAGCTCTGAACGTCTATTTTCTTTAACCTTATACACTCTCCTACTTCCCAAGGCTTCAATGTTCATTCATGGCCTATCATTACCTATTCCTTTTCAAGTTCAGCCCCATTCCTGCCTAATGGATATCTCCACTTGGATGTCACTGAGGCACATGTCAGAAGTGAGTCCATTCTCTCACACCCTGGACCCGCTGCTCTCATTTCCACATCTGTATGATAGCACTATCTAATTTCCACATCTGTATGATAGCACTCTTCAGCCCGCTGCCTAAGCCAGAAACACAGGCGCATCCCTGATGACGTCCACTTCCTCCACCCATGTCCAGTCAATGATCAGCTCTTCTCTTTTCTAGGACTCACCTCTCTCTGGTCTGTGCATTCCTCTCTGTCCTCACTGCACTATGGACATCTATGCTTTGGGCCTGGACTTCAGCAACAGCCTCCTAGCTGCTCCCTGCCTTCACGCCTGCCCCACTTCAGGCCATTCTTCACACCACAGCTGGACTAATCACTCTAAACTACAAGTCTCATCAAGTCACTCCCCAACTTAAAACTCTGCAGTCACTCACAACTGCCCTCCTTAAAGAGGCAGGCAAAGTTCTTCATGATCTGGCCATATATATTTTACTTTTTCATTGAGATAAAACAGTAAAATGTAAAATCTTAACGTGTACAGCTCAATGATTTTTTAAATATATACACATTTATGCAAGTACTGGCTACAGCAAGAAACATTTTCAGCATCCAAGCACGCCCTCTTACCATCCCAGGTAATCCACATCCCCAGAATTCAGACTTCTATTACCTCAGACTAAATTGCATCTGTTTTCAAACTTCATATACATGTAATCCCACTGTCTATAATCTTATACATCTGATTTTTTGCTCAATACTGTGATGTTTGTGCATAATTTGCTCCCAAATCCACGCATCTTACTCACTTCATTTCACGCCGATGAAGCATAAACACTCCCGTGTCTCTGTTACGCTTTCTTCAGGGGTGGGCACGTCTCATACGCTCCACCTTTTTAACTTCCTTTCTCCCTCACTAGATTTAACCGAGCTTTCTGCAGCCACAGACTATGTCTCACGCATCTTCAAGTGCCGACTGTCTAGCACTGTGCTGTGATGCAAGTTTTCAATAAACATTTGTTGAATGAATAAGTTCACTAATGTGAAGAGAACTTTTTACAAATTTTTTTTTTTTTTGAGATGGAGTGCAGTGGTACTATCTCAGCTCACTGCAACCTCTGCCTCCCGGGGTCAAGCAATTCTCCTGCCTCAGCCCTGTGCAAAGCTGGGAATATAGGCATGCACCACTATGCTCAGCTAATTTTCTTCACTTTTCTCACTATGTTGTCCAGTGTCTCACTATGTTGTTCAGGCTGATCTTGAACTCCTGGGCTCAAGCAATCTTCCCACCTCGGCTTCCCAAGGTGCTGGGATTACAGGCATGAATCACTGCATCTGGCCTGTTACTTCTCTTTTTTATTCAAGAGGTTAAGACCAATAAAGCAAGTAAATGTATGAAATAAACCCTGGTCTGCATCGTAATATTAAAGTCCACTTCCAGTACCCAGCACAGTGCCCGACACAAAGTAGACATCTAATTTAAAGTAGATAACCTTGAATGGGGATTAATTCTGTAACTACAAGCATTATATATGAAAGAGGCCCCTTTCTATTTTCATATTTCTGAGAACATATTAAAAGCACCTACCTGATTTATCAATTATGGCATCAATCTCTTCAATCACATCAAAATAGGCCTCATTGTTGGTGTATTTCACCCCCGTCCGTCGCCAAGGCACCACTGACAGCTGGCCAGTGGGAAGTTGGTCACCCACATTGGTGCTTCCTGAGATAATTAATATTACTGTATTTTAACACCAATTTGACTCTAGAAACCACAGAACACTTCCCTAGATGTTTCTATGCTCCCACTATTCATGCGCTTAATTGAATAATTTTTCAAACAAAAGAGAGTTTTCCCAACTTCCATACAGGGCAACCTAGCCTATTTTTAAAACCCCTTGTTGCCATCTGGTCTGCCTCTTCAAGCAGAATAAAGGTTTAAGAAAAAGTTACCTGAGAAACAGATATATTTGGTTTTGAAAGTAACCTGAACTTAGTATCTCAGATTCCACAATAGCTTGCAGCTTAAATAATGTATTGGCTTTCAGTAGAGTTGGTAATCTACATATTGATATAAAAATTTCATGGGTAAAAATAGTATCTGAGCCTGAGGTAGGTTCTTAGGTACATTTATGGTAGGTATTAAAATGTATGTATCAATATGATCGGTCTCATTCCTAAGCTCCAATACCGAAACTTAGGAAAACACAAATTTGATCCCTCTCTGTCTTTAAGAATTAGAGACCAATTTCTTGTTTTTTTCCTTTACAGGCATAAAATTTTTTTAAAATTCAAAAGGTTTTATAATAACATAATAAAATACATTAGTTTGAATTATATTTCCTTCTTCCATTACCTGGATCATTTTATTTTTTCTCTCTCTTTAAAAACATATTTTTTTGGGCCGGGCGCGGTGGCTCACGCCTGTAATCCCAGCACTTTGGGAGGCCGAGGAGGGTGGATCACGAGGTCAAGAGATCGAGACTATCCTGGTCAACATGGTGAAACCCCGTCTCTACTAAAAATACAAAAAATTAGTTGGGCATGGTGGTGCATGCCTGTAATCCCAGCTACTCAGGAGGCTGAGGCAGGAGAATTGCTTGAACCCGGGAGGCGGAGGTTGCGGTGAGCCGAGATCGTGCCATTGCACTCCAGACTGGGTAACAAGAGCGAGACTCCATCTCAAAAAAAAAAAAAAAAAAAAATTTTTTTCTGAGACAGAGTCTCGCTGTGTTGACCAGGCTGGAGTGCAGTGGTGCGATCTCAGCTCACTACAACCTCTGCCTCCCAGGTTCAAGCAATTCTCCTACATCAGCCTCCTGAGTAGCTGGGACTATAGGCACACGCTACCACACCTGGATAATTTTGTATTTTTAGTAGAGAAGGGGTTTCACCATGTTGGCCAGGCTGGTCTTGAACTCCTGACCTTGTGATCCACCTGCCTCGACCTCCCAAAGTGCTGGGATTACAGGTGTGAGCCACTACACCTGACTAAAAAAATCATTTTAAGAGATAGGGTCTTCCTATGTTGCCCATGCTGGAATGCAGTGATTATTCACAGGCACAGTCACAACTCACTACAGCCTAGACCTCCTGGGCTCAGGTGATCCTCCCACCTTAGCCTCCAGAGTAGCAGGGACCACAGGCATGTGCCACTAAGCCTGGCTAAGTTCTGTTATTTTTTATAAAGACAGGGTTTCACCACGTTGCCCAGGCTGGTTTCAAACTCCTGTGATCGAGTGATCCTCCTGTCTTGGCCTCTCAAAGTGCTGGGATTACAGGTGTGAGCCAATGTGTCAGGCCCATTTCAGCTTTTCAGAAGTGGTTCTCAGATACCCTTTTCTAGATTAAAGTGAGATACAGGCTTAACTAACTTCATAATATTCATAAATGATTCAGGTACTAACAAAATTTTTAAGGCTTAAAATAAACTTAGAATATTGAAGAAACCACCAAATTTGTTTTCTTAAAAAGAGGAACTAAGTATTCAAATGTATCATCAAAATATAATAATCAAAGCAGTCAAGGGAAAAGGTAGGAAAGCATAAAAACAGACCGAGAATCCATAATGACAGGACAAGACAGAAATGTCCCTCTAAAACAGGGAAAAGGGATAAATTATACAATGGTGCTAGAAAAACTATTTTGAAGAAATAAACATTATTGTATATCAAGATAATTTTTTTTCTTTTTTTTTGAGATGGAGTTTCGCTCTTATTGCCCAGGGCAGAGTGCAATGGCGTGATCTCAGCTCACCGCAACCTCCGCCTCCCAGGTTCAAGCAACTCTCCTGCCTCAGCCTCCCAAGTAGCTGAGATTACAGGCGCCTGCCACCATGCCTGGCTAACTTTTGTATTTTTAGTAGAGACAGGGTTTCACCATGTTGACCAGGCTGATCTTGGACTCCTGATCTCAGGTGAACTGCCAGCCTTGGCCTCCCAAAGTGCTGGGATTACAGGCGTGAGCCACTGTGCCTGGCCACCAAGATAATTTTCAAATGGATTAAAGAATTAAATCCAAAAATAAAATAATAAACAAACTAGAAGAAAAGTCTTTTAAAAAGGATTTACCCTTCTCTGATCAAAAAGAAATTCTATTTTGTCTAATAATAATAAAGTTTGTTTGTGCTTAACTCCTTAACCTAGCTGGAATTTATTTTGTGCACAGTGTGAAGTGGAGGGACTTAATTTTTTCCATATTGAAGCTGACTGTCCCAGTACAATATAGTTAACAACTGCTCCTGGTCCACTGATTTGATAAATGACCACATCTATCTACACCAAATTCCTATAAAAACAAGGGTCTGTTTCTGGACTATTTTATCCCAATAATCTAACTGTCTCTTACTGGACAAATATCAAATTTTTAAAACTACCCAAACTTGGCTGGGGGCAATGGCTCACGCCTGTAATCCCAGCACTTTGGGAGGCCAAAGTGGGCAGATCATGAGGTCAGGAGTTTGAGACCAGCCTGACCAACATGGTGAAACTCCACCCCTACTACAAATAGAAAAATTAGCTAGGCGTGGTGGTGCACAACTGTAATCCCAGCTACTCAGGAGGCTGAAGCAGGAGAATCGCTTCAACCTGGGAGGCAGAGGTTGCAGTGAGCCGAGATTATGCCACTGCACTCCAGCATGGGTGACAGAGTGAGACTCCGCCTCAAAAAAAAAAACCAAAAACCTACCCAAACTTCATACAAGTTGAGTAATTTTATCTGAAATGTTCAGGACCAGAAGTGTTTCAAATTTTGGAATATTTGGATTATAACAGTCAAGCATTCTGAATCCAAAAATCTGAAATCCTCCAATGAGCATTACCTTTGAGAGTCATGTCACTGCTCAAAAAGTTTTGGATTATAGAGCATTCTGGATTTTGGATTTGGGATGTTCAACCTGTAATATATCTTCTATCTGGCAGGACACATTTCATCTTTCCTTTTTTTAAAAAAATTATTTTCAAAACTCTCTTGGCGTTTGTAGTATGTCTTCTGCAGGAGTATTTGTCTTGTGTACTATATAAACTTGTCTTGATATTTGACAGGGCAAATCCTCCCAACAACCCCTTTGTAATTTTTTTTTCAAAACTGTCCCGGCTATGGCAATATTTATACTTTTTTAAATATTTATACTTTTTTAAAAGTATTTTTCAATCAGTTTGTAAAATTCCATGAAAATGCTTGTTTATGCATTAAACAAGTCCCAAAATGTAAAACCTTAATGAAACAGAATGATTAATTTGATTAAATCAAAACATTTAAAATGTGACTAAACACCAGAACAAAGTTAAATTACAAGTGACAGTTTGTAAAAATAAATTCGGTAATGCAGTATTCAAAAGACATAAAAGAGATTATTTTAAATCCATATTAAAAAAGAAAAACACATCAACAACCAAAAAATGAACACAGTACATGAAACGGTGATTTACAGTAGAGGAAAAAACAGACAATAAATAATTGAAAAGATTTTAGTCTCCTTAATAACAAAAAATGACTGTGTAAATACAAGATATTAATAAACTATCAAATTACCACTATTTCTAAAAAATTATTAATAATAATAGGGTTGACTACAGTATATTGAAATTGCTACTGAAAGTATAAATTGGCCTAAATTTTCTGGAGGGCAATGCATTATAGTCCTTAAAAATATACACATCCCTTGACACAGCATTGCTACTTCTACTACTTAAAAGAAATCATCCCAGATGTGCACCAAGGTTCAAGTATAAGAATGGTAATCCTTGTTATTTAAAAGAACAAAAAAATCAGTAACATCATAAATAGGGATTCAGTAAATAACTTAGGGTCCACTCCACATGGAAGTAAACTATAAATAATTAAAAATGAAGGCCGGGTGAGGTGGCCCCCACCTGTAATACCAAAACTTTCGGAGGCTGAGGTGGTTGGATCACTTGAGGTCAGGAGTTCAAGACCAACATGGCCAACATGATGAAACCCCATCTGTACTAGAAAATACAAAAATTAGCTGGGCATGGTGGCGTGTGCCTATAGTCCCAGCTACTCGGGAGGCTGAGGCAGGAGAATTGCTTGAGCCCAGGTGAAGGTTATAGTGAGCCAAGATCGCGCCACTGCATTCCAGCCTGGGTGACATAGCAAGACTCCATCTCAAAAAAAAAAAAAAGGTAGAAGCTATCATCATGCGATAACGTTCATAAAGTACCATATGTTAAAAGTGTCGTGGGATTAAGAGTGATTTTTATATTCTTTGTGCTTTTATGTATTTCTTTAAGTTTCTACAATAATCATGTGTTTCTTCTGTAATCAGAAAAAAAAATTTTATAAAGAATGTTTCATTTTGCCATTAAAATCAAGGTATTTTCCACAAAGCAAAAATATTATTTCAGGTTGTACTCAGTCTACAAGAGTGCCCAGGCGCGGTGGCTCATGCCTATAATTCTGACACTTTGGGAGGACGAGGCAGGAAGATCCTCTAAGATCAGGAGTTCAAGACCAGCCTGGTCAACATAGTGAAACCCCATCTCTACTAAAAATACAAAAATTAGTTGGGTGTGGTGGTGCATGCCTGTAATCCCAAGTACTCGGGAGGCTAAAGCAGGTGAATCACTTCAACCCAGGGGGTGGAGGTTGTGTGAGCCGAGATGGCGCCACTGCACTCCAGCCTGGGTGACAGAGCAAGAGACCGTCTCAAAAGAAAAAAAATCTACAAAGAGCAAAATTAACGCACTAGGACACCTGAGATCCCCAAAGACAAACATTCAAAACAATGTGCAACACTGGACTAAGCCACTCAGGCTGCAGGATGGCTGCTCTCTTTCGGCTTCCCCCTCCGCCATACCTGTGATGGTGTTGACGACCGTTCGAAGGATAGTGGGAGGCTTTATGAGTTCTTTAAGAATGTTCGACTCAGTAGCCAATGGAAAACCATTGTCAAGCATCTCTTCCAATACCTCATAAACCACAACCACATTGTCTTTGATCACTGGCTCTGAACAGACTCCAAAATAATCCTGATGGAGACAGAATACACACATTTATCACTCAAATACTGTAAATAAATAAATAAATATAAGAATGTGCCTACAGAGAATGAGGATCTGGCCTGTCCATGTGTTTTTGGGGTACTCTTCTACAGTGAGGGAATGCAGCATAACCACCGTCCTCTTAGGCAGTCTGTTTGGTGGAGAGCACTAGCCTGGCTTTTGGTACGACTGTCATTACTACAAACAAGGGGAACTTACTTAATCTCTTGGGTTAATTTCCTTAACTTGATAAAATACACAGAATACAAAATTGAATCTTATTATATGTGCTTATGAACAAGAATTTGAAAGAATTATACAAAATAATACTCGATATAACAAAGAAGAGTCCATGAAAATCTTTACCCCTACTGCTGTGCTATTTCTTAACATTCACGCAGTGAGTAAGAGTTGAGATAGGAAAAAAACGAAATGAAGGGACAAGCTAGCACACCCGAGAATTCCTCTCGATCATCCTTAAGATGCTAGGATTCTAAGAACACTATCCTTTTATTTAAAAACTAACCTTAGATGCTAAATTATCTGGATTGTGGGAAAAGCGCTGGATTTCAAACCAGAAGACTTGGATTATAATTTTGTCATTTGTTAGATTAAGTCATGTTAACTAAGTTCTATCTTGATTCTTTAACGGTATAATCAGGGTAACCACTGGAGGCACAGGGCTGTAAGAACTAGGCGTGACTAATTCAGCACTAACGCTCATGAATGTACTTTGTAAACTATAAAGCACTACAAAATGGAATGCATGATAATTATTTAGAAAGAAATGTTTGTGGCCATTCAATGTTCCTTCTAGCAATGTCAGTATGGCCTTTTACAGGGCCTCTGAAAAGGTCACAAAACCCTCTTGAACTCATAGAATGAAGGAAAATTTACCCTTTTTAAGAAAGTCCATTCCATTCATGAACAGCTCTGATCATTCCAAGGTTCATTCTTTTGCTAAACTGAAATTTGTCTCCCAGCTGCTTTACAAAGCAAGTGTACGTAACCGCCCTGCAATGATTTGAAAACTACGAGTTTTCACTTCAGTTTTTTCTTCTCAGGGCCACACTTCCAAGACACTTGCACTATTCATGGTAAGGCATGGTTTCCAGGTTGTTTTACCATCTTTCCCTTTCTTTGACATCCAAAATTGAACAGACTCTACTAGAGTCTAAATTACATTAGATAACATCATTTATCCATGAGATTCCAACACCTGGGTCACCTAAGAGTTAGGAATGTATTCCTAAAACAAAAAGATTTTCTCTTTATAAGAGGAAAATTCTCATTTTGAATGAGAATTTAAAAGAAGAAAAAGTCACACATTTCCTTCCCAAGAGTGATTTAATTTTTAAAAATAAAACACTTCACTAGGGTTTATAAACCAGGCGTCATGTGAAGTAAGCAGCTGGAAAGGTGCCTCACAATACGAACAAGTGCTGCAGCTGGCGAGCCTGCGATTCTCCAGGGGAGCCGCTCCTGTCACATTCAGGTCCTGGAAAAATCATGCTGCCAGAGAGGACGCACATCGGAGAAGACACGATAATCGGGATATGTCCGTTGACTTTTAACAACCGCTTCAAAAATGACAAGCTCTGAAGTCTCAGACTTCCAAATTAGCAACTTTACTTTGTTTTCCCAAATTCCTCTGTGGTTTCAACTAGACAAACAATTCTTCTCACGTCCTGTCTTGTAATAAGTTACATAATATTAGTATGGCCATATGAAGCAGCTGTCAGTTTCACCAGCGGGACTGTTAATCTTAGAATGGGTAAAGTGTCACATGTGGAAATCATAAAAAGGCCCAGTTAAAGTGGTTTAGGATCACAACTCCTGGGTTCTTCTGGTTCTTTCACATACCGGGGCTTATCATACTTAGGTTTCCACTGCAAAGGGGCCAGTATGCTGCATGAGAACTGAAATTCCAGAATACCAGTACTATCGGAGAGTATTTGCAGGGAAAAACATAAAACCTATTTTAATTCTCTTGGGAAGGGAAGTTGTTCTAGATGTGGTGCAGATACGAGTACCAGAGAAAGGACTGTTTGACTTGCTTTTTAACTTTGATCATAACGTGTGGGTCCTCAGTCTTGTCTCCAATTCCACAATTCCAGTATTCATATGACTCATTCCAGACCTCATATGACACAGACATTAAACCAAAGGGCCCTTGCTTCTCATTTGAGTTATGCAAATAACCACAACAGTCAGAAGATGAGTGGTTCTGTTGGGAGAGGGCTCTGCGTGAATCAGAGTTGGCACCGTCTAAACTCCTGTGCCGCAAGTGGTGGTATCAGTCCTGGTATCACTGACCTCCCTTAGACACCGCTCCCTAAATCCTTAAAATCTATTTCTGAAGAAAAAGCTTAAAATGAAAACTGTGCCTCATAAAACGGCTCAGTAAATTCTTATGGGCACATTATGTTTCCCAATCTCATCTCTGCAAGGAGAGCTCATCAGTAGCACTTTCGTGCCATTAAGAACCACCCCAGGCCGGGCGCGGTGGCTCACGCCTGTAATCCCAGCACTTTGGGAGGCCGAGGTGGGCGGATCACGAGGTCAAGAGATCAAGACCATCCTGGCCAACATGGTGAAACCCTGTCTCTACTAAAAATACAAAAAATAGCCGGGCATGGTGGCGCGTGCCTGTGGTCCCAGCTACTCGGGAGGCTGAGGCGGAAGAATCGCTTGAACCCAGGAGGCGGAGGTTGCAGTGAGCCAAGTTTGTGCCACCGCACTCCAGCTTGGCGACAGAGCAAGACACCGTCTCAAAAAAAAAAAAAAAGGAACCACCCCAAACCTGAGAAGCAGTACAGGTTCATGAATTACGCCACCTGGGACAGTTAAATTAAGCATTCCTTAGCTTTTTCTACTTTTTCTTTTCTATCACTTTACACAATCACTTTCTGATACAACTCAAAGCAACATAGGTAACAATGGTTAGCATCAAGACCACCAGCAAAAACAATCTAAATTCCAATTTATGAGTAAAAAGTAGAACCAGAAGCAGAAAGGCTATATACAGACATCGCACATAGGGTGGCTTTCCCATGCAACAGGTTCAAAAACATTCCAATTGTCATTTTGTATGCAGCCAATTCAATAAAAAGAAACCAGAATCTTATTAGATGGGAGAGGAAGTGAGTAATACCAGAGTTTTCTTTTTTTTTTTTAAGTTTCTTTTTTGAGAGAGTCTTGCTCCGTCGCCCAGGCTGAAGTGCAGTGGCGCGATCTCGGTTCACTGCAACCGCCACCTCCTGGGTTCAAGCAATTCTCCTGCCTCAGCCCCCTGAGTGGCTGGAATTACAGGCACAGGCTTGTTTTAGTAGAGACGGGGTTTCATCATGTTGGCCGTGCTGGTATCGAACTCCTGACCATGTGAACTCCTGACCATCCCCCCGCCTCCCAAAATGCTGGGATTACAGGCGTGAGCTATCGCACCCGGCCAGATTTTTTGTTTTTCTTAATGGAGGCTTTATACAGTGGAAATAGGACTATATGAACTTCACAGTTTACATATATGAACTTTCCCACATTCACGAACCTGAAATGTGTCCACCACTCGGTGAAGAAACTCAATGACAAACAGAGGGGGGACCTCCGTCTGGATAACAGCTACAAAAAAGATCTTGTGGCGGTAAACACTTAAGAGATAGTGGTGAGGGGTAGGGATAACTGGAGGCACATTTTCTGCCTCAGTAGCTCTCTCTTGAGCCTCAAAAAAGTAATCACAAACAGAACGGCTGACCACGCTTTTCCAGTGTTTCTCCAGGAAGATGTCTCCAGAGGAGTTGATCAAGAAAAGACTATGGATCATGGTGGCGACTGTCAGTGACAGAAGAAAGCCTTTTTCAGTCTGAAAGCCTCAGGATGTGAATTTCCAACTCTAAAAACAAAAGTAGCAATATTCAGTTCCATTCAACCAAACCACCCTCCCTATCTTCTCCAACAGTCCAAGACTTACCCATCTTTCAAGACCAGGCCCAATCTTCCCCTCCTGCATGAGTATGAAGATAGCCCTCCCTTGACTTCCAAAGGATAATGATCAGCCATCTGTCAATCATATACTCCCGGTTATCTTTACTATCGCCTGAATTGCATCCATTTAAAATTCTACTTAATCGTTGGGTGTTTACTGAACCGAACTGCAAGCTCCTTGAAGAAAAGGACCGTGCCTCATGTTTTGTGTTGCCTGACTGCAACATAATCAGTGTTCTTTGAGGACGGCTTCGAAGAACACTGAATTTGATATTATGTTTTGGCCACAGCTCACACATAAACAAGAAATATGCAGCTTAATACGATAGCCACTGGCCAAATGGGACCAGGGAGCACTTGAAAGATGGCTGGTACCAACTGAGATGTGCTGTAAGACACACGACAAATTTGGAAGGCTTTGTATGAAAAAAAAGAATTTCAAACATCAATAATTTAATATTGATTATATGCTGTAATATTTGGGATATACTAGGTTAAATCAAATATATTAAAATGAATTTAACCTGTTTTATTATTTTAAGGTAGTTTCCAGAACATATACAATTATAAGTGTGATTCTCTTTCTATTTCTGCCGGACAGAACTGGTCCTTGGGGGTCTTTAATTCATCCAATCAGACCTATTCTCTGAGCACTCCTTAAGCACTTGTTAATGCAGAAAGACATCGGGGGCCTTTAAAAAGATCCCTCTAGGCTCCCGGTTGTGAACCCTGTGAACCCAGCGCTTGTGGAGGCCTCCATCGGCAGATCGCTGGAGCCCAGGAGTTCGAGACCAGCCTCGGAAATACAGCGAGACCTCGCCTCGATGAAGAGATTCCCCTGGGGACAGACACCCCAAGTCCCTCTGGCGGCTGCATCTCTCCGGTACCAGTCGCCAGGATGTGACCATTCCACGAACCGGCGCCGGTGGTCAAAACGCAGAGGCCTGCGGTGCCCAGCGCTCCGGGGCGAGCTCAATACCTCTGCCGGGACGAGACAGCGGGAGGAAGGGAAAGCCGGGCAGCGCGGGGTACCAGGGAGAAGCGGCGGCCCAGGCCGGCGGTCCCTGTGCTGGCCCTAGCCCACAGCCGGCGGCGACAGAGGCCCCGGGGCGAGAGCAGGCAGGGGCCGGGCTGAAGGGGCGCGCGCGTTCCGAGGTACAAGCGCAGGGGCTCCGGGCCGCGCCGGCGAGCGCACGTGCGCTGTCATGGCAACAGTGTCCCCTCCTCCCGCCGCCGCGGCGCCGGGGCGGACCCCCTCACCGAGCCCTGAACCCGGCCCCTCACCGAGCCCCGCCGCGTCCTGCAGCCCTGAGAAGCCGCCAGGCAGCATCCGGAGACCCCGTCCCCGCCCCGCGCATCTCCGCCCCGCGCATCTCCGCCCCGACCATCGCGCGCCCCCATCCCCGCCCCCGCCCCAGGCCGAGGGGGTCGACCGCACGCCTCACCAAGCCTAGCTGTTCGCAGCGCCCAACGCTCCTAGGCGCGGACAGGCCCCGCCCCGCCCACCGCGGGCGTTGAGGCAGCCGCTCGCCCGCTGATTGGCCGGCCCCAGGGCTATGCAACCGCTCCGCCCACGATCCTCTCCTGAAGGCCGCTGATTGGGCGACCGGAAGCCGCTCCTCCCCCTCTGATTGATCGCTGTTGGCAGCTCTCGGTGTTATCGGGCTCGAGGCCTCCGATTGGCCCTCTTGAGGCACCAGTTATCTCCGATTGGTGCAGCTCTACAGCCTCGAGCCCTGATTGAAGGTCGAGGGCAGTGCGAGCCGTTCGGCCCCAGTCATCCAGTCACAAAGGGCTGGGGCGGCCGCGGCTCGCGTGATTGCGGAGTGCGCCTGGAGGGGGCGCTGGCGTGAGTGTGCCGGGGATGGGTGGCTTGCGGCCACGAGTTGCTGACAGCGCCGAGCGGGTGTTAAATCCTGAGGGTGGCGGCTACACTCCACTCCATGAGCGCCTTTGGGAAGAGCGGCCTTCTCGGCTGTGTGCCGGGCCCTGGGTCAAGTCGGCGAGACTGGCAGTGGCGCTACTAGCGCCGAGCCCTGGACCCCGACTCCGGCGGGGCCGCGGCAGGGCGCCCACCCTCCGGAATCTCGGTTCCCAGCCGGGGCGTGAGGGGCTGGGCGGGCCTCTCCGCCTCGTTGGAGACCCCGGTCAGGACTTGGACACGCTTTTGAGTGGTCTCAGTCGTCGTGATCCGCGAAGGTGTGGAGTGGGAATCAGGACCGGGGCCGCCCCCGTGACGCTGGCAGTCAGGCCCGGATGCGGGAGGCGTCGCCATCCGTGGACCCGGCGGTGCGCGCCGGTGACAGTGGCGACCTCGCCGATGAGGCGCTCGCCCTCCCTGGCTCTAGTTTTCACTTTGGTGAGATGGAGTGTGCGGGGCCGCTCCCCCCCCACAAGCCCTTTGTTGAGGTGGTGCGGGGGCTTCTCTCCGCGCTTGCTAAGGGCAGATAACTTGACTGATTTTGAAGTAAAGAGAAAAGCCAGAAGCAAAATGGCAAAATGATGTGACGCTGGGTGGGCCTCGGGACGCTGGTGCCAGAGGACTTGGCTTGAACCTGCTCCGACACTTACAACCTCGGTGACCGTGACAAGGAACTTTACCTCCTGCCTACTTCTCAAATAAGGACGCGGATAGTACCTCCCTCCTCGAGTTGTGAGGACTGAATTGAAAAGTGCTAGCAATAGTTATGCTCTAAGGAGCAGCGTGCGATACTATAACACGCGGTAATGTGTGTCAAAGGTGAAGAAATGCAGTCGCTGCTGTGAGCGTTTCTCATTCATTCCCTGAATTCACATTTGCTGAAAACCCCCACGTATCGTCCTGTGCTGGGTGCTGGAGATGCTACAATGACTGCTGTCACAGGCATCGGCCCTGTAGTTACAGGGCCCAGCAAGAAAGACAAATGAGAAAAAAAATATATTAAGCAGAAAAAAAAAAAAAAAGACAAATGAGAAGCAAGGGATTGCAATGCAGTGTAAAGAATAAGGAATGCTTAGTGGGTGGGAGGAGTGCTGTAGAGATGGCTGGCCTCGAGTAAGGGAAGACCCTCTACCTTGAAACCTGAAAATGAGACTGGATCCCTCAAATGCAGGGATAGATGGACAGAGAAAAGAGTACACATGGAAGGCTCTGGAGATGAGCAAGTTAAGTAGCTGAGCTGGAATGGGAGAAAGAGTGCAGGGAGGTGAGGCTGAAAAGCTAAGTAGGAGCCAGGTGATTATGAACCTTGGAATTGTTAATATTTATAAAACACTGCGTGCCATACACTGTTTTATAATTTGTAAGTACCATTCCACAAATATTTAGTGAGCCCTCCCATGTGCCAGGCACTGTTCTAGTACTTGGATACATAACAAAAGTAAACAAAAGACAAAAATCCTTTGGGGCCAGGCGAGGTGGCTCATGCCTGTAATCCCAACACTTTGGGAGGCTCACATGGGCAGATCACTTGAGGTCAGGAGTTCAAGACCAGCCTGGCCAACATGATGAAATCCTGTCTCTACTAAAATTAAAAAATTAGCCAGGCATGGTGGCACATGCCTGTGGTCCCAGTTACTCAGGATGCTGAGACAGGAGTGTTGCTTGAACCCAGGAGGCTGAGGTTGCAGTGAGCTAAGATCGCCCCACTACACTCCAGCCTGGGTGACAGAGAGACTCTGTCTCAAAAAAAAAAAAGACAAAAATTCCTGTCCTAGTGAAGCTTATATTCTAGTGGGGAAAGACACATAATAATCAATAAACATAAGTAAACAGTAGGTTAGAAGATGGCATGCGCAATGAGAAAAAAAAACTCTATCAAGAATGTTATGGGATTGGAGAGCAAGTTACAGATTTAAGAAAGTAGTGAGAATAAGCCTCATTGAGAAGAGAGATTAGCACAAAGACTTGAAGAAGACAAAAGAGTTAACTATGGGGAGATTTCACGGGAGAGCATTCTAGCAAAGGGAACAGGCACTGCAAAGCCAGGAGGCCAGAATGCTCCTGGGGAGTTCCCAGAGCAGGAAGGGTGGCAGTGTGGCTGGAGTGAAATGGGCACAGGGTAAAGGAGGAGACAAGGTTACAGGGTGGGCGGTCTGATCACACAGGGGATTGAAAGCTCTTTTGAAGATTCTGGTTATGAAAGGGAGAGCCCATGGAGGGTTTGAACAAAGGAGTGAAAGGATCAAATTTATCAGTCTTCTGGGTTGAGAAGACTGTGGAAGGAGACCAGTGAGGAGGCCGATGCAGTGGCCCCAGTGAGAGGTGATGGAGCTCGGGCCAGGCTGTAGCCACGGAGGTGGTGAGGAGGAGGTGGACTGTGCATGTAGTCTCCAAGAGGAGCCAGCTGGATTTCCAGATGGGTGGGATGTGGGGAGTGAGAACAAGAGAGCAGGGAGGGCCACTGAGCTTCACCATGAAGAAGGATAGTTTCATCAGCTGGACTAGAAACACTGTGGGTGGGCCAGGTGGCTCACACCTGTAATCCCAGCACTTTGGGAGGCTGAGCAGATAGATCACCTAAGGTCAGGAGTTCCAGACTAGCCTGGCCAACATGGTAAAACGCTCTCTCTACTAAAAATACAAAAATTAGCCAGGCGTAGTGTAGGCACCTGTATTCCCAGCTACTCAGGAGCTGAGGCAAAAGAATTGCTTGCACCTGGGAAGCAGAAGTTGCAGTGAGCCAAGATTATACCACTGCACTCCAGCCCGGGCAACAGAGCGAGAGACTGCGTCAAAAAGAGACAGACAGACAGAAAGGAAAGAGAAAGACAGACTATGGGTAGGTCAGGTTGGACGGGAGAAAACTTAGGGAAAAAAAGAAAGGAAGGAAGGAAAAGAAAGACTATGGGTAGGGCAGGTTGGAAGGGAGAAAACTCAGAAGTTTGGTTTTGGTTAAGTTCATTGTATGTGTTGGTCCATTTTGCATTGCTATAAAGCAGGGGTTTCCAATCTTTCGGCTTCCCTGGACCTCATTGGAATAAGAATTGTCTTGGGCCACACATAAGATACACTAACACTAGCAATAGCTGATGAGCTAAAAAACAACAACAACAACAAAAAAACAAAGCAATCACAAAGCAGTGGGCCTCAGGCTGTAACGGAAGACCTGACACTCAGTGATTTATAATATAAAGAAAAGAGGTTTCTTTGGCTCATGGTTATGTAGGCTATGCAAGGGTGATATCAGCATCTGCTCGACTTCTGGTGAGGCCTCAGGAAGCTTTTACTCATGGCTGAATGTGAAAGGGGAGTAGGCAGTCACATGGTGAAAGCAGGAGCGAGCAAGAGAGAGGAGGTGCCAGGCTCCTTTAAGCAACCAGGTCTCTCAACAGAGCAAGAACTCACTCATTACCATGGGGATCACTTGAGGTGATTCACGATTCATAAGGGAAGCCATTCATGAGGGATCCACCCCCATGACATCTTCTACTAAACCCACCTCCCAAACTGGGGATCACATTTCCACATGAGATTTGGAGGGGACAAACATCCAAACTACATCAATATATCTGTGAGCTCCATTAGCTATCCAAGTGGAGATGTTGAGAAGGCAGCTGGACATATGAGCCCAGAATTCAGGAGAGTAGGCTGGGCTTGAGATGTAAATTTGGGTGTTTTCAGCATATGGGTATTTAAAGTAGTAGGACCTGTTGAGATGACTGAGGGAAAGAGCATGGAGAGAGAAGAGAACCAGATTCCAGGGACACTCCAAATTTAAGAGTTCACATAAGACAGGAGGATCTGGAATCATTTAATCCCCCAACTATTCCAAGATGAATTACTGTTGTGATCCCCTTTTCATAGGTGAGGAAGCTACACAGACTGCTTAAATAACCTTCCCAAGGTCAAACAGCAAAGCTGTGATTCAAGGACTTCGGAAGATCTGAGTAGAATGTCTCTGATTCCACACCTCTTACCTCTAATCCCAGGAACCCATTGAAGAAATGTGAAGCAGAGAGTGTCGCGCTTTCAGATTTCCATTTCAGAAAGACCATGTGTGCAGGACGGACTGGAGCAGGCTGAGCCTGGAGGCCGGGAGGTCATTTAGACAATTGCAGCAATCCCTAGGAGAGAGCTGGTGCCTGGAGCCATGAGGCGGGGATTAGAGAGAAGTGGACACCTTCCAGAGAAGATAGGGATTGGGGATTAATGGAACATGAGTGGTGAGGCAGACTAGGTTTCTGATTCGGGCAACGATGTGGATGGAAGCATCATGTGTTGAGATGGGGATCACTGGAAGAGAGGCCCCTTGAGGGGAGGGTGCATGAATCCAGTCATCGCAGTGCCCAGGGGCATGAACCAAGTTGACACTCAAGTACTTGTTGAATTGAATCAAGTAACATCGAATTTGGGAGCTCTTATAATACTTTCTCATGACTTTAAGAGAGGCCACAGGAAATCATTGACAAATAATAAGTCAGTCTATTTTGTGCATAAAAATCTCTAGGGAAAGATTTTCTAAAGCTGCCGCTGACAAACCATTCTGGTGTTCAACAGCTCTCACTGCTGAGAAATTTTTCTACCATAAAAAGTCAGTCCAGCTATCAGGGTTCACTGGGAACCATTTATTTAATTAAATTAATTAATTTATTTATATTTAATTTTTGGCCCGAGACAAGAGAGGCCTTGCCCATCCGGAAAGACATCTCCAACATCACCTGTGGCTTCGCCGCTTTCTCCTGTTCATACGCGTGCGCTCCTCGCAGCACACCTCACTACCGGTCATGCGCTAAAGTGACGGAGTGCCTTCGCCCCATGCCCCCTTCTCACAGAGCCCTCTACCTGGCACATGTTTGCCTTTTACTCATCCTATTTTGGAAATTCCATCCAGCCCGCAAGGCCCAGCCATGTTTCCTCCTCCACGAAGTCTGCTGGAAGCTTCATGCCCCCACACTGGGAGGAATGTTTCCTCCTCTGTGATCAAAGAGCATTTCCTGGCTCTTTCATGTAACCCACAGAGCGGGCACACTCTGCTATGCATCAGCGTGTGCATCTGCTGACCAAAATTGGATTATAAGCTCTTTGGGGGAAACACAGTGTGTGTCTCACAACGTTTAGTGAACAGTCACCTATTAAACTAACAGCGATGGAGTGCTTACAACCTCCTGGACACTGCAGGTTCAAAGACGTGGTACTCTGTGTTACTTCAAGGAGCATACAGTCAAGTGAGGGGGAGTCTTAAAGAACAGACAGCTCCCCTTATCAAAACCAGGCCGGGGGTGGTGGCTCACACCTGTAATCCCAGCACTTTGGGAGACAAAGGCCGGTGGATCACCTGAGATCAAGAGTTCAAGACCAGCCTGGCTAACACGGTGAAACCTTGTCTCTACTAAAAATACAAAACAAATTAACTGGACATAGTGGCACGCACCTGTAGTCCCAGCTACTTGGGGAGGCTGAGGCAGGAGAATCGCTTGAACCCAGGAGGCAGAGGTTGCAGTGGGCCAAGATCACACCACTGCACTGCACTGCAGCCTGGGTGAGGGGGAGACACCATCTCAAAAAAAAAAAAAAAAAAAAATCAAAACTAGCTTCTTTAAGCCTGGTCATGAAAGGAGGCTGTCCATGTGGAGAGGAGAGACTGTACCTGACGCCCTACTCTAGAAAAAGAGACCCATCTTCCCCTTAGGGACCTCTCACTGCTGGCTGCAGCTCCCACCACCATACTGGTTTTGGGACAGTGAGAATCCCTTTAACTCTTCAATGGCATTTAGACACACTATTATTTTGTTATTCATTTAATTTTCCATAGCAGAGCAGAGACCAGGATGCACATTTATCCAAAGTTTGTCTAAAGACGAAGATAGACTGGGCACGGTGGCTCACACCTGTAATCCCAGTACTTTGGGAGGCTGAGGCAGGCAGATCACCTGAGGTCAGGAGTTCAAGACCAGTCTGGTCAATATGGTGAAACCCTGTTTCTACTAAAAATACAAAAATTAGCCAGGCAGTGGCCGGTGCCTATAATCCCAGCTACTCAAGAGGCTGAGGCATGAGAATCGCTTGAACCCAGGAGGCAGAGGTTGCAGTGAGTCAAGATTGTGCCACTGCACTCCAGCCTTGGCGATAGAGCGAAACTCAATCTCAAAAAAAAAAAAGAAAGAAAGACTTGAAGATAACAGAAGGGAAGTGAGCAGAAAGAGTAACATGCAACTAAAAATGTAGCTCACAAATGCGATCCATCTGGGCATCTTAGATGTGTACGGGATGCACACCTGCTTCCAGGGGGCAAGGGTGCTGTGTACCTCCTCTCATGCAGGATCCCTGGCAAGCCATCTCGAGTTCCTGAAATCCAAAGCCTGTCGGACAAGGAGACGGCAGCTTCCCTCTCCTGGTGGCCTCGGGCTGGCCTCCTGGTCCTAGTCTCCTGAGGGATATAATTATTGCACCAAATGGTCCCTTCCACAGATGATTAACCACAAGAATATCCAATCATGAGGCCACACTCTCACCTCAGGGGCATGACATTATTCTGTGGCTTGTTAGACACTCTGCCATTCTTTCTCTACTTCTGCCTGGATGGCTTCAACAGTGTAATACTCTTGTAATACTCAGTGTAACAGCTCTCCATGTATCTCCAACCTCAACTGTTTTCCCCAGCTTAGTAAACAATGCCACCATCCTTCCTGCTACTCAGACCCATGAGTCATCCTTAAGTCCTCCATTACCCTCATCCCCTCATGTAATCAGAAGCACACCCTGTGGGTTCTATCTTTAAGGTACATCAGGAATTCAGGCTCTCTCCAATGCAACGTCATCACGCTAGTCCAGGCCACCATCACCACTTGCCTGAAAGCTGATAACCGCTGCCGTTCTGGTCTGCCATTTCTACTCCTGCCCCTCTAATCTTTTCTATACAGCAGCAAAAGTGAGCTTTTAAAACTGTAAACAGTTATGTGCAGCTTGGAACCCTTCAGTGCATTCCCATGACATTAAATCAAAAATGCCTTTACTACTTCTTTTTTTTTTTTTTTCTTGGTGACAGGGTCTCACTGTGTTGCCCGGCTGGAGTGCAGTGGTGTGATCACAGCTCATTGCAGCGTTGAACTCCTGGACTCCTGGACTCCCGCCTCAACCTCCTGAGTAGCTGGGACTACAGGCACGCCACCACACCCAACTACCTTTACCACTCGTCTGTCCTCTTGAGCTCTCCGGTTGAACCTCTTGCCACACTCCTCCGCCCCTCACCCCCACTCCCAGCTCAGGGCTTAGAATGTGCTCTTTCCTCTGCTTGGAAGCTCCTATTCTTCCTTTACGTCTTTCTTTGTGGTACCTTCTCAGGGAGTCTTCCATTAGCACCTTGTCTAAATCTACCCCCATCTTCCTCTCCCACTGCCACCCTAAGTATTCTGTCTCTGTTCTTTATAACACCCGTCACAGCTTGTAATTACGTGTTTATTCCTCTGTGGTCTGTTCTTCGGTGTCACTCTTCCCCACTAGAGTACGTGCCCCTGAGGGCAGGCGCTGTGTCTGTCCTGCTCGCCTTCCTATCCGTTGCCTAGCACACTGTCTGGCACCCAGGAGATTTCAAGAAATGTTTGTTTCCCTGTGAAAAGCAGTGTGGGGATCTCTCAAAGAACTTAAAATAGCACTACCATTCAACCCAGCAATACCATTACTGGGCATGTACCCAAGGGAAATCAAATTGTTCTACCAAAAAGACACATGCACTCATGTGTCTGTCACTGTGCTATTCACAACAGCACAGATATGGAATCAACCCAGGTGCCCATCAGTGGTGGATTGGATAAAGAAAAGGCGGTACATATACACTGTGGAATACTATGTAGCCATAAAACAGAGTGAAATCATTTGCTTTGCAGCAACATGGATGCAGCTGGAGGCTATTATCCTAAGCAAGTTAATGCAGAAACAGAAGAGCAAATACTGCATGTTTTCACTTGTAAGTGGGAGCTAAACATTAGGTACACACAGACACAGAGATGGGAGCAATAAACACTGGGATCCCAAAAGCGGGCGCAAGGGAGGAAGTCAAGGGTCAAAAAACCACATATTGGGTACTGTGCTCACTACTTGGCCGACGGGATCAGTAAAGCCTCAGGGTCATGCAGTATACTCATGCAACAAATCTGCACATGTATCCCTGAATCTAAAATTTTAAATAAATTAATGTTTGTGGCTTACATGAACTGTTCTGATCACCTTCCACTCACTTGTTGGCGAAGGAAGGGGATACCTGCCCTAAAAAGTGCAAGGTAGCCGAACACATGACCCTCGGCCCTGGACAGATGAGACTTACGGCAGTGTATTCACAATGTGAACTCAAAGCTGGAGGAGGAGGACACTGCATGCTATGAGGGGACTGTGGGGCTGCATCCTGGAGTACAGCAAACCCCCAGAAAAGCAGCCTTGGTAGTGTCAAGAAGGCAAGATGGCCCTTGGTTCCCATTGGAGCATGTGATTGGTTTGTTTGAATAACTTCACAGGCTGATGGATCATTAGGTTGAGAGCTGCATGGGTGCAGCTTGTCCGGCTGATAGGAGAATTAGCCAGGCGTGTCTGGTGAGAGTAGGGGAATTCACAAGCCTTTGGGCCCTGTGATCCTCAAGGATGTCAAGGCAGCACTTGAAAGTCTAGGTCTTACCATCCATGGATCTATCATAGCGTCTGGACAGGACACATACACATACAGTAGTCAGAGGCAGGGGGTATGGGGAAGATACTATATTATTACAAGACTAAGTGAATCAGTTATTATACTATAGTCCTGCGATTTGTATGTACAGGCTACTAGATGAGTAGCTAGTGTAAGTTTTCCTTTAAAAAAAAAAACTGAATTCCTATTCCTACCTTTTTTTTTTTTTTTTTCTGAGACATGGTCTCTGTCACCCAGGCTAGAATGCAGTGGCGTGATCTTGGCTCACTGCTGCAGCCTTCACCTCCCAGGCATAAGTGATCCTCCCACCTCATCCTCCCAAGCAGCTGGAGACTACAGGTGTGTGGTCACCACACCCGGCTAATTTTTCTGTTTTTTGTAGAGACAGGGTTTCACAACATTGCCCAGGCCGATCTCAAACTGGACTCAAGCGATTTGCCTGCCTCGGCCTCCCAAAGTGCTAGGGTTGCAGGCCTGAGCCAGTGTGACAGGCCCCCTAATCCTCCTTTATTCTTGTCCTAAATGGGAGTCCATGGGGAATCATGCTTAGCTGCATATAACAGAAAAGCCAAATAACACTGGCTTAAACAAGATAGGGGTTTATTTTTCTCTTCACATCATGAGAAGTCAAGAAGGTCAGAAACCCAGAGCTGGAATGGCTGTTTCCACCATCGACTCAGGCATCTCTTAGCTGGTCATTCCACCCTTCCTGGAAGTGGAGCTTTCATCCTCATGTGTACAACATTGTTGCTGTGGCTCCAGGCATCAAGCTATATTCCAGGCAGAAAGGAGAAAAGATGAAGAGCAAATGGGCATGAGCCAACTGAGTTGGCTCCCTCCAAGGAACTTTTCCTGAATCCCACTGGCACTCTATTGTTCAGATAATAGTATGCTAACAGAGGTCCTGGGATTGTTCTTAGCTGGGCACATTACGGCCCTGACTCCCACTTCCAAAACGGATTCTGTGAATAAGGACGACAGAAGAATGGATACCCAACAGGCAATTGACAGGCTGTCCATAGCCAGTGGGAGTGAGCAGTGTGATTACAATCAATGAATAGACTGAATATTTTAAATAAGGTCTGGAATTGAGGGGCTTAGGTAAGGTGGGCTGGAAAATAGAAAGGCTCCACAAGATCGCCTTTACTTAAAAAAAATTTTTTTTAATTTTGAAACAGGGTCTTGTTCTGCTGCCAAGGCTGGCCTTGAGCTGCTGGTCTCAAGCAATCCTCCTGCCTCTGCCTCTGCCTCCTGAGTTGGGATTACAGGCACAAGCCACAGTACTCAGCTTTTTATTTAACCTTGTTAGAAGATAAGACAGACACAAGTCCATTGTGAGAATAAGGTGCACATGTGGTGCCATGGTAAGGGTCACGTCTGAAAGCATCGTGGGGATGACAAGCAATCGCAGGGTCATCGCGACAAACTGGCGGTGTGACCTCAGGCAGCTTACCTAGGGAGGTCCTTGGGTCTCTGGGTCTTAAAATGAGAGGACTGAACTAAATTATCTCTAAGATCTTTCTCAACTCTAAATTTCTATTATAACATTGGTCATTTTTGTTTTAGACAGGGTCTGGCTCTGTTGCCCAGGCTGAAAGTATAGTGGCGCCATCTCTGCTCACTGCAATCTCTGCCTCCTTCACTCAAACCATCCTCCAACCTCAGCCTCCAGAGTAGCTGGGACCAAGGCGTGCGCCACCATGCCTGACTAATTTTTTTTTTTTTTTTGAGATGGGAGTTTCACCATATTGCCCAGGCTGGTCCTGAACTCTTGGGCTCAAAGGATCTTCCCACGTCAGCTTCCCAAAGCAGTGGGATTACAGGCGTGAACCACCGCACCTGGCCAATGTTTTTTTTTAATTCAGTGAAATATTTTAGACAAATGAAAGGTTCATAGAAAACAGACGAAGAGCTGAGTGAGACAGAACATACCTACATGTATTCTCAACTACTCAGGAAACTGAGGCAAGTGGATCAGTTGAGCCCAGGAGTTCAAGACCATTCTGGGCAATATAGCAAGACTCTGTCTCTGAAAACAAAACCAACCAACCAACAAACAAAAAACGATCAAGCAGAGGTGCCCCGGAGGACGCAGGAAGAGAATTCGGGAGCAATCTCTGCTTGGCCTCGGTCTTCATTCCCATGGGGCCCCCTGAGTTCTGTGGAGCTCACTTCTACATAGCTCCTCGTGTGACTCCAACAAAATAAAATGACGCATTTATTGGTAAAAATCAGATTACCATCAGAAACGGAAAATTGCCTTTACTTGGTAATAACAGTCTTAGGCACTTTAAACCAAACCCATCACATTAAATAATTAGCATTTCAAATTGTGACACTGTGTAATAATCCTCATTTGAAATGACTAGAGAAATATTCACCAAATCTCACAGAAGAATGACAGAATTTTCTCCAAAATTTATCGGAAAAGAAAAGAGGTTGGACCGTCAAGAAATGTACTTATTATTTTCTAGATAGTTATTCAGATAACACTTGTGCGCCGAGGGAAACACACCCCTGGGCTTTGCAAACACTTGTTTCCTGTGTGTCAGACTCGCCTGCATCCTGTTTATCAAACGGAGCTGATAATAATTGGACGCAAAGACCGCAAGCACTTACCGTCAGTAAGACCGTCAGTCACCTGTCTTGCTTGTCATACTTTCAGCATTTACGAAATTTTAAACTGTGCCTTTTAATCATTTGGTAATTACTTTTAAAGTTTATTTAAAAATATAGAACTGAGTTCTGAACAAATTATCCTTGGATTTCTCCCTCTAGTAGTTACACTTTTCAGTATCTGTGAAGTTTTCTGACTCCTCTGATCATTTTTCCTCCCGCACAGCATCTAAAGTGTATCTTTACAGAATAGCTGGAAGTCCCAGCTTTACCCTCGCTCTGCGTTTTCCTCTCACAGCCCCCTTCTCTTGGACTCTGCTCTTCCTCTCAGCACCGTAACCTTTTTTTATTTCCAGACAGGTTTTGAAAACACCGTCTGTTCCCGTCTTAGGATCCCTGGGGCAGAGGACAGGTGTCTCCCACATCCCAGACACATGGCCACCAAAGATGTTCTTGCCTTTTTAATGTTTATCAAGTTCTTTCACAGGCAACAGAACGTAAGTCGTCTTTAGATATTTATGAAAGGTAACACAGACCTTTAAAAATATGATCGTGATACGTTTCTAATGACGACTGTGTGAGGAACATACAGGTCCTATTGTTTCCCTTGTTGTGTTGCCTTTTCCTCAGCCAGAAAGTGATCCGTTGCCAGCGACAGGGAGACGCACAACTGGTCCTTATTCCAAGGACCAGGCCCAGCCTGGAATGCGGCCAGGCGGGGAGTTCCTGCGCCGGCCTCGGGGACGCGGCGTAATGAGCCGCCGGCCTCGGAAGGTGGTGCTGTTGGGTGTGAGGGGAGATCGGCTCGCGCTGGAACTCGGCGAGCGGCGCGCCAGAAGGAAGCCGCGATTTCCAGTGCGGATTCCCCTCGCTGGGACGCTACTCTTGAAAGTGGGATCTCCAGGGAATCTGAGCGTTTGAGGCAGTGGCAGAACGGCTCCGGGCGGAGGGATGGAAACCAGCATCCAGCGCGAGTGGCGGACGGCGGCCTGGGCGCGCGCATCCAGGGGCGCCTTGGGGACGGCGCGCGGAGGAGAGTTGCCGGGCGGAGAGGAAGGGTGGCGCTGGAAACCAAATGGTTTTCATCCCCCGGAGACAAAGAGGTGCCTTCTTTTGACAACAGCTGCCAGTGACATACACACCATACGGCGGGGCCGGCGGGGGAGGGGAGCCCGGGAGGAGAGGGTCTAAGGCGGGGACCGGCTCTGACTTTCAATAACGGGGTGGTCGCCATGGTGACGGGCCAGGCATCTAAAGGGGCGGCTGAAAGCACCCTTTGTTCTGGGGCCCGGCTGCCCGGGTGGTGCCTGTTCCTAAGAGACACCTTTCGACACCTCCCTCCGTGCCGGGGCGAGCAGCGCCCGCGCGGCTGGGAGCGTCTCCGCGGCGGTTTCACAGCAGGGTCCCGGGCCGCAGATCGCGGCTGCACGCGCGCTGCATGCGGAGGGCGACGCCGCCTCCCACGCAGGATCCACCCGAAATCCGAGCCGGTAGCGCGCCCGCCGGGGCCCAGACGCGCAGGCCGGGACTCGCTGCTCCGCCCGCTCCCCGCTGCCCCGGGGAGACTTCGAATTCCAATGCGGAGCGGGACCCGGTGACTCCACAAATAACTCGCTGAGGCCTGGGGCGAGGGCCCTCGGGAAAGCCCCGTAGAGTCACTTTGCAGTCGTGCTGGAAGGAAGAGCAGAGCCAAATCACTGGATAAAGAAGATGAAAAGTAACAAGGCGGCGTTACAACGTTGCTTGTAAGGGCAGGCAGCTGGAAACAACCTAAAGTCCGTTCCCGGGGGCTGGGTGAATGCTATGGGGCGCATCCCTCCGAGCGAACCCTGAGCTGCCGTTAGAGAGTGCCGGGCAGCTGCTGTATTTGCTGAGACACGGAAAATTTCCGGTGTGTTCTAAGTAATCAAGTGCAGAAGAGTGTGAGTTGGGCGTGTGTGTGTGTTTGCGTCTCTGGAAGTGGTTGCCTCTTAGGATGGTCACTGTGGGACTAGAAGTGGAGGAGAGAAAGAAAACTTGCTTTTCACCATGCTGTCATTCTCCGCAGCTTTGGAATTTTGCCGTTTGTGCTATCTTACCTGCAAAGGAAAAAGAACTTTGAAATTAAATCGCATTTGCTTGAATACTAATGAGATGTGGCACTCTCCATAAAGCATCTGAACTCTTTTTTTAGTGCTTTAATAAATATTACTTTTAAAAATATATATGCACAAATTCCATTAGCCCACAGATATGTAACGTTAGTGGCAGTGGCAAGTCAGAGATGAAGATATATACTTCTTTCCTGCCTTCTTGTGGTGCAGAGATGGACGGAGCCAGCCATCATTCAAGGAGCCCGCTGTATACACCCATCTATTTATTATTGTATCACTTTAATCACAGGGCCCTCGCATTAAACAAACATGACGCTAGGGAAATTTTCCTAGTTACAAAATGGTATATAACCAGTGAAATGGCCTACTGAACACCAAGGTCACGGATGATCTTTCTACACAAATAGAAATAATTGTTTCTTAGCAATGACTTCACTGACTGACGATAGCAAGTTAACGTCCATTGAGCATTTACTGTGTGCCTCATTGAGCACTGTTTAGAATTTGATATGCAGGCCGGGAGCAGTGGCTCACGCCTGTAATCCCAGCACTTTGGGAGGCCAAGGCGGGTGGATCCCTTGAGGTCAGGAGTTCGAGACCAGCTTGGCCAACATGGTGAAACTCCGTCTCTACTAAAAATACAAAATTAGCTGGGCATGGTGGCACGCGCGTGCAGTGCTGGTACTTGGGAGGCTGAGGCAGGAGAATCGCTTGAACCTGGGAGGCGGAGACTGCCGTGAGCCGAGAGGGCGACAGGTTGAGACTCGGTTTCAAAAAAATAAAATAAAATAAGAGTTTGATATGCATTATTTCTTTTAATCTTCAAAACAATTTCCCCATTTCACAAATAAAGAAACACAGAAACATTCTTCAGTTTACCTGATGTCACGCAACTAAGAAAGCCACAGAATCTGGATTTGAATTCACATCTGACTGACTCTAAAACTTATGTTTTTAAGCTCTACCCTACCTATTACTTTTAAAATAACGGTGAAAATTCAGGCTCAGTGTGACTGTAATCCTGTGGTTTCATGAATTGAGAAAAAGGTATCTAAAGGTTGAGAACTAGATTACCTTTGAGGAAACAGTTGAAAGCATTGTGGGTATAGCTGAGGCAGTCTTCGTCTCAGTGTCCTAACTAAAGTTTGATTGGAATCCAGCCAAGCTCGTGTTTGTGCTGTCTACGGCTGCTTCTCTGCTACTATGGCAGAGTTGAGTACTTGCAACAACTAAAAATATTGACTAAATGGACCTTTACAGTAATGTTTGCTGATCCTTGTTCTAGAGTGATGGTCAGTACTCAGAAAGGCAAAAGAGAGCAGAACTTTCAGAAAAATGCCAGCCCCATTCTAAATGTGTTATTTTCATATTCACCCAAGTACTCCATTCCTGTTCAAAACTGCGCATTCAGGCCAGGCACATTGGCTCACACCTGTAATCCCAGCACTTTGGGAGGCCGAGGCGGGTGGATCATTTGAAGTCCGGAGTTCAAGACCAGCTTAGCCAACATGGTAAGACCCCCCATCTCTATGAAAAATAGAAAAATTAGCCAGGCATAATAGCGAGCACCTATAATCTTAGCTACTCGGGAGGCTGAGGTCGGAGAATCGCTTGAACCTGGGAGGCAGAGGTTGCAGTGAGCTGAGATCATGCCACTGCACTCCAGTCTGGGCAAGAGAGTGAGACTCTGTCTCAAAACAAAACAAAACAAAACAAAAACAAAAACAGAATTGCATATTCAGTGCTATCCTAAAGGGCTTTAGTATTTGGGAAAATAACACCAGTTTTTAACAGGATGAATATGGTATGGATTTCATTCAACTACAAAGGCCCTTTTTTATGCTTTATTGGAGCCAAAAGGCCGAGAAGCAATCAGGCTGCTTTTTGCTTTTGTTTCTTGGTTGTTTTTTCTGTGAGAAGGAGCTAGCTTACCTATGAGCATACATCCTTTGCTCCTGAGGCTGTTCGTTAGCAAAGACCTTCCAGGAAAAGAAAGAAGCCAAGGATAGATGATGCTTTGCCAAAATGAAGTAATTATTATGACTTGAGATATACATACGATACTTGGAATTGGCTTGGAGAGATGATTCCAGTTTTCCTTAGATTTCAAAGAATTGTGCTCCTTTTTTAAAAGCTTTAATGGCTCTGGAAAACATACAGAAGATTGTGTGAATTTATAGAAGAGCACAGGGCTGTCTCTCGGGACTGTTGGCCACCAATTGCAGGGTGGAACTTTTAGGGAAACTGATGTGAAAGGATATGAATTCCAGCTACCCCCTCCTCTTATCACTGTCTCTGTCACTTCTACTCCAGAGAGGTAGCGGTGGCTCCTTATTGCACAACCAGAAACCCAAGTTTACGCTCATGGACATCACCTGCTTCTTTAAGAGCCAAAAGCTGTAGGTGTCTTTAGGCAGCATGCCAGATGACTTTGAAATTTTGTTTCTTTAAGCTGGGAAGAACTCTCCAGAAGTTTCTCCACCCAGCTAACAGCTGACCTGTGTTGGCTTGTTTAAAACACTCATAAAATTGGTCACAGTACAAAACTCTTATGAAGCACTGAGCTTACCAGTAGAAACAGAGTACGTAATTATGGCAGAGCTACCACTACTCAACATCACTTGTAGGTCTAGGCAAATGCTAATTCCAGCTAATAAAAATTAGGTTCTGATTATAGAATCTGGGTGGTGGATATATGAGTGTTTACTGTACATTTTTTTCTTTCTTTTTTTAAATTTTTTATATTTTTTGGAAACAGGGTCTCGCTGTTGGCCAGGCTGGAGTTCAGTGGCTCACCGCAGACTCAGCCTTCCGTGCTGCGCATGACCCCCTCCCACCTCAGCCTCCTGAGTAGCTGGACTACGGTCGCGCACAACTACATCCGGCTAATTTTTATTTTTATTTATTTTTATTATTTATTTATTTGAGATGAAGACTCACTCTGTCGCCAGGCTGGAGTGCAGTGGCACGATCTCGGCTCACTGCAACCTCCACCTCCCGGGGTCAAGTGATTCTCTTGCCTCAGCCTCCAGCGTAGCTGGGATTACAGGCATGCACCACTATGCCCAGCTAAGTTTTTTGTATTTTTAGTAGAGACGGGATTTCACCATGTTGGCCAGGATGGTCTCGATTTCCTGACCTCGTGATCCACCAGCCTCGGCCTCCCAGAGTGCTGGGATTACAGACGTGAGCCACTGCGCCCAGCCTATTTTTATTTATTTATTTATTTTGAGATGGAGTCTCACTCTATCACCCAGGCAGGAGTGCAGTGGCACTCACTGCAGCCTTTGCTGCCTGGGTTCAAGCGATTCTTGTGTCTCAGCCTCCCAAGTAGCTGGGACTACAGGCGCGCCCCACCACACCCCACTAATTTTTGTATTTTTAGTAGAGACAGGGTTTCACCACGTTGGCCAGGCTGGTCTCTAACTCCAAACTGATCCTCCCACCTCGGCCTCCCAAAGTGCTGGAATTGCAGGTGTGAGCCACCGCACCCGGCCATTGACTGTACATATGTTACAAATTTCCTGTTAAGTGTGAAGTTTTTTCTAATCAAATATGGGGAAAAATTAGATGCCTGTCTGAAAGCTCTCTTTTCTCCAATTTTCTGGAGGACAAAACAAGACGGAGAAAATATTAGAACTTAGTTAAAAACATATAGAAGGCCGGCACAACGGCTCATGCCTATAATCCTAGCACTTTGAAGGCCGAGGTGGGCAGATCATGAAGTCAGGAGTTTGAGACCAGCCTGGCCAATATGGTGAAACCCCGTCTCTACTAAAAATAAAAAAAAAATTAGCCAGGCTTGGTGGCGGGTGCCTGTAGTCCCAGCTACTCAGGAGGCTGAGGCAGGAGAATCGCTTGAACTTGGGAGGTGGAAGCTGCAGTGAGCCAGGATCACGCTAATGCACTCCAGCCTGGGCAACAGAGGGAGACTCCCTCTCAAAAAAAAAAAAAATCTCCCACCAAAAAACCTCAATTAAGATCATAAGAATTCAACGAAAATTAAAAATACAAGATAAGATTCATAAGCTACAATAATTTTGATGATCTTTTCCTAAGATTTGAAAACACTCTGGGAAAAACATTTGGACATTTCCTAAAAAAAAAAAAAAAAAAAAAAAAATTCCCAGGATTATTCTTAAATTATCAGTGAATAGTAATAAGAATAATTGTGTGTATTAGTGGAATGTTCTCCTCCCATTCAGACTTAAATTGCCATTACTTAATTGTTTCTAACTCCAAAGTACCCTCTTTGAACACCTGCATCTCCCGGAAGTTCCCGAAGAGCCTCGACCCATGTAGATGTCAAGGTTTCTTCTTTCATTTTCTCTCATTTCCCTGATAAGCATCAACTGCCATCTCTTTTACAGCTGCCAAACTACCCCCAAGCTTCTACTCCGTGCACCTCTCAGCCTTTTCAGTACACATATAAACAAGCAGAGAAGAATATGAAGTTACTAAACATTGTACTTTTGACTAATTAGACCTAATGAATTTTCTTAGCTTACTAATAAATATTTTTTTCTTTTTTAGACAGAATCCTGCTCTGTTGCCCAGGCTGGAGTGCAGTCGTGCAGTCTAGGCTCACTGCAACCTCTGCCTCCTGGGTTCAAGTGATTCTTCTGCCTCAGCCTCCCAAGTAGCTGGGATTATAGGCACGTGCCACCACGCCTGGCTAATTTTTTGTATTTTTAGTAGAGATGGGGTTTCACCGTGTTAGTCAGGATGGTCTTGATCTCCTGACCTTGTGATCCACCTGCCTCAGCCTTCCGAAGTGCTGAGATTACAGGCATGGGCCACCACGCTCGGCCACTAGTATTTTTTATATTAATATATTGATATTTCATATTTATATACTAATATACCCTAAACCTAATCTCATGCTCCACAAAAAGTCTCTTGATTAACTACATAAGGAGCCAAGTATTTAATTTAATAAGAAAAAAGCAAGAAAATTGAAGAATAGAAAATGAAAATAACAATAAAAAGTGAAATTGAAAACTGATCAAACAAAAGAGAGAGAAAGTAAGGGAGGTGGGGAGAGTTAATACGCACAAAAAAATAGAAAGAGTGAGCAAGACCTAGTATTTGGAAACACAACAGGGTGACTATAGTCAATAATAATTTAATTGTACATTTAAAAAATACTAAAAGAGGGGCAGAGCTTGGTGGCTTACACCTGTAATCCCAGCACTTTGAGAGGCCGAGGCAGGAGGATCATTTGAAGGCAGTAATTTGAGACCAGCCTGACCCAACATGGTGAAACCCCAGCTCTACTGAAATACAAAAATTAGTCAGCCATGGTGGTGCACACCTGTAATCTCAGCTACTCGGGAGACAGAGGCAGGTGAATTGCCAGAACCCAGAAGGCGGAGGTTGTAGTGAGCTGAGATTGTACCACTGCACGCTAGCCTGGGAGACAGAACGAAACCCTTTCTTAAAAATAAATAAATAAATATGTAAATAAATGAAATAAAAATTACTAAAAGGGTATAATTGGGTTGTTTGTAACATAAAGAAGAAATGCTTCAGGGGATGGATACCCCATTTTATTTATTTATTTATTTAGGTTTTTTTGAGATGGAATCTTGCTCTGTTGCCAGACTGGAATACAGTGGCCCGATCTCAGCTCACAGCAGCCTCTGTCTCCCAGGTTCAAGCGATTCTCCTGCCTAAGCTTCCCAAGTAGCTGGGACTACAGGCGGGCGCCACCATGCCCAGATAATTTTTGTATTTTTAGTAGAGACAGGATTTCGCCATGTTGGCCAGGATGCTCTTGATCTCTTGACCTTGTGATCCACCCACTTCGGCCTCCCAAAGTGCTGGGATTACAGGCATAAGCCACCACATCTGGCTGGATAACCCATTTTACACGATGTGATTATTATGCACTGCATGCCTGCATCAAAACATCTCATGTACTCCATAAATATATACACTTGCTATGTACCCACAAAAATTAAAACAAAAAATTAAAAAGAGGGAAAGTAAAAATAAAAAGAATAAGAAAGATATAACCATGAATACAGGAGAGATTAAAGAAAAAATGTTTACTTCATAAAATTATGTGGCAGTGGGCCGGGTGCGGTGGCGCACGCCTGTAATCCCAGCACTTTGGGAGGCCAAGGCAGGCGGATCACGAGTTCAAGAGATCGAGACCATCCTGGCCAAAATGGTGAAACCCCATCTCTTAAAAAAGAAGAAAAAAAGAAAAAGAAAAAAATTATGTGGCAGCAAATATGAAGATCTAGAGGAAATGGGTAACTTCCAGGTAGAATGTAAATTACCAGAAGTGACACAAAAGAAGGTGGAAAATCTGAATGGTCCATTATCATAGAAGAAATTGGAAAGGTTATTAGACGTTTTTCATTAGAAGAAGAGGAAACAGGCTGGGCGTGGTGGCTCAGGCCTGTAATCCCAGCACTTTGGGAGGCCGATGCAAGCAGATCATTTGAAGTCAGGAGTTCGAGACTAGCCTGGCCAACACGACGAACCCTTGTCTCTACTAAAAATACAAAAATTAGCTGGATGTGGTGGCATGTGCCTATAATCCCAGCTACTTAGGAGACTGAGGCAGGAAAATCTCTTGAACCTGGGAGACGGAGGTTGCAGTGAACTGAGATCGTACCACTGCACTCCAGCCTGGGCGATAGAGTGAGACTCTGTCAAAAAAAAAAAAAAAAGAGGAAACATAAAAACTATTATCAATATCTTCAGAGTGATCTCCATGGAATGAGAGCAGGATAATACAAAACAAGGAGCAACAGAGAGCAGAGGATAGAAAATAACTTTTAGAAATTTAAAATATGTCTATCTACATAAAAAACTCAATAAAACACTTGGAAGAGTAAGTCTAGGAAATCTCCCAGAAAGTATAGAAACAAAGGCAAAAGTATAGAAAACAGAAGAGAAAATATAAGAGAAATAGACCATTTCAGGAAGTCTAATTTTTATTTTATTTTATTTTTTGAGACAGAGTCTTGCTCTGTCGCCCAGGCTGGAATGCAGTGGAGTGATCTAAGCTCACTGTAACCTCTGCCTCCAGGGTTCAAATCAGTGTTCTGACTACAGGTGCACACCGCCATGCCTGGCTAATTTTTTGGCAGGTTGATCACGACCTCTTGGCCCTCAAGTGATCTGTCTGCTTCAGTTTCCCAAAGTGCTGGGATTGTAAGCATGAGCCACTGCACCTTGCCTTTATTAATAGAAATGTTATTAGAAATAGAGAAAAGGAAGGGGTGTGTGTGTGTGTGTGTGTTTTTTGAGACAGAGTCTCACTCTGTCACCCAGGCTGGAGTGCAGTGGCACGATCTTGGCTCATTACAACCTCTGCTTCCGAGTTCAAGTGATTCTTCTGCTTCAGCCTCCCCAGTAGCTGGGACTACAGGCACGCACCACCATGCCCGGCTAATTTTTGTATTTTTAGTGGAGATGGGGTTTCACTTTATTGGCCAGGTTGGTCTCGAACTCCTGACCTGGTGATCTGACTGCCTGGGCCTCCCAAAGTGCTGGGATTACAGGTGTGAGCCATCGTGCCTGGCTTGTGTGTGTGTGTTTTTTTTTTAACTAGTAATTTCCTAGTACTGAAGGGAAATAAATTACTGAGTATGTAAATTGAAATAAATCAACAACTGCCTAGGTAAAAGAATGAAAACCAACCTCAGTAAAACAAAGAAATAACTAAAATCTACAAGATGTAAATTTTTTAAAGTGGAGAAAAAATGAGGAGGAGGGGAAGAATTAATAGGTTGCCTAGTGGCCTTTGATCAGGTGGGGAATAAGGAAGAGAAGTTATACAATGTAGTTCTATTGAAGAATGAAAGAAGAATGATTTGGGTACATAGAAAGCTGAGCAAACAAACAAAAAGTAGTCATTAACTTCAGGAAAAGCAGAAAGTAACACAAGAAAAAAAATGTCATCATAGCATGTTATGTGGTTCATTAGTGAACATAATTTAAATCATCATTATAAATTCCATCAACGCTGGGACTTTATTTGGATTACTAATGCATCTCCAGCACCTACAGTAGTGTTTGACACATAGTATGTGCTCAGAAAATATTTGATGAATTAATGAATGAATACCAAATAATGACATGAATTATGATATAACCGGACTACAAGAATGTGAGAGGAGAAGGCTTGGGAAGGCTGAAGCTCCCTCCTGTATAACAGAGGTAAAGTAACAAAAAAAAGTGGGGATGGGATAAGTCAAGAAAGAATTGTAAAAGAATATGGAATTAGCTGGACGCTCATGCCTGTAATCCTAGCACTTTGGGAGGCCAAGGTGGGCAGATCACAAGGTCAGGAGATCGAAACCATCCTGGCCAGCATGGTGAAACCCTGTTTCTACTAAAAATACAAAAAGTTAGTCGAGCACGGTGGAGTGTGCCAGTAGTCCCAGCTACTCAGGAGGCTGAGACAGGAGAATTGCTTGAATCCGGGAGGCAGAGGCTGCAGTGAGCTGAGATCATGCCACTGCACTTCAGCCTGGGCGACAGAGCAAGACTCTGTCTCAAAAGAAAAAAAAAATTAAAACTTTCATGCATCAAAGAACACAATCAATAGAATGAAAAGGCAATCCACGAAATAGGAGAAAATATTGACATGCCATATGTCTGATAAGGGGTTAATATCCAGAATACATAAAGAATTCTTAGAAATCAGCAACAACAAAAAACAACCTGACTAAAGAATGGGCAATGGATTGAATAGGCATTGCTCGAAAGCAGATATACAAATGGCCAATTATGTCTCAATCAGAGTGAGAGGAAAAAAAAAAAAAACAAATGGCCACTAAGCACATAAAAAGTTCTCAGAGGCTCACTCCAGTAAGCCCAGCACTTTGGGAGGCTGAGGCAGGCAGATCACGAGGTCAAGAGATAAAGACCGTCCTGGCCAACATGGTGAAACCCTGTCTCTACTAAAAATACAAAAATTAGCTGGGCGTGGTGGTGGGCGCCTTTAGTCTCAGCTTCTCGGGAGGCTGAGACAGGAGAACTGCTTGAACCTGGGAGGCGGAGGTTGCAATGAGTTGATGCTGCACCACTGCACTCCAGCCTGGGCGACAGAGCGAGACTCCATCTCAAAAATAAATAAATGAAAGCAAATATGGTCAACATGGGGAAACCCCATCTCTACTACAAATAGAAAAATTAGCTAGGTGTGGTGTCGCGCACCTGAGTTGAGATAACGCCACTACACTCCAGCCTGGGCGACAGAGTGAGACTCTGTTTCAAAAAAAAAAAAATGTGCTCAGCATCTCTAATCATCAGGAAAATGCAAAACAAAACACAGTGAGACGTCATCTCCTAACCATTAGGATGGCTACTATTTAAAACAACCAGTAGAGAAATTGGAACTTTTGCACAATGTTGGTGGAAATGTACAATGGTGTAGTCACTATGGAAAGTAGTGTGGTAGTCCCTCAACAAATTAAAAATAGAATTACTATGTCACTTCCACTTCTGGGTATATACCTCAAGAGATTGAAAGCAGGTAAGTGGGAGCTAAGCTATAGGTGTGCAAAGGCGTGCTGAATGGTATAATTGACAATAGAGAATCAGCAATGGTTGGGGGGAGGCAGGGAGGGATGAAAATCTACCTGTTGGGTAAAATGCAAACTACTCAGGTGATGGGTGCACTAAAATCCTAGACTTCGCCCCATGCAGTTCATCCATCCATGTCACCGAAGACATACGTACCCCTAAAGCAAGAAAACGAAGAGACAATCCCCAAAATGGGGGATATTTGCAAATCATATGTCAGGTAAGGGACTAGTATCTAGAATACTTAAAGAACATTTATAATTCAACAGGAAAAAGACAAATAATCTAATTTTAAAGTGTGCAAAAGATTTATATAAACATTTCTCTGAAGAAAAGATGCCCCAAATCATCAATCAACAGTGAAATGCCAATGAAAACCACAAGGAGATGCCCATTTATACCCACTAAGAAGGCTATAATCAAAAGAGATGAGAACAGAAAATGGAGATGTCCATTTATACCCACTAAGAAGGCTATAATCAAGAGATGAGAACAGAAAAGAAGGAAGGAGAAAAAGAAAGAAAGTGTTGGAATGTGAAAAAATTGTAACCCAGTAGCTCACACCTGTAATCCCAGCACTTTGGGGAGCCCGAGGCAGGAAGATCACTTGAGGTCAGGAGTTCCAGACCAGTCTAGGGAACATAGTGAGACCGCCATCTCTACAAAACATTAAAAGTTAAAAAATTAGCTTGGTGAGATGGCACCTCCCTGTAGGTGGAGGTGCCAACTGCTCAGGAGGTGGAGGTGGGAGGATCCCTTGAGCCCAGGATGTGGGGGCTGCAATGAGCCGCGATCGTGCTCCACTGCATGACAGAGCGAGATGCCATCCCTACAAAGTTAAATAAAGAAATCGGAGCCTTCATCTATTGCTTCTGGGAATGTAAAATGGTGCAGCGGCTGTAGAAGGCAGTGTGGTGGGTCTTCAATAAGTTAAACATGGAATTACCATGTGAGTGCCCATACCGGCGGCTAGCCCAGCCCACCCACCCAGCCAGCGCCTTCTCTGCACCAGGGAAACCCCACTCACCTGAAGCCAAGCTGTCCAGCAGGCAGGTCAAGGCCAGACCACCAGGAAGTGGCCACAGCGGGCCACATCCAATGTTTTTGTGATGTTTGACAGCTGCAACCCAGGAGTTTAAGGAGGTCCTCCATGGGTTTGCCCAGAGCTGTGATGGCTTCACTGACAAAGCAGATCTGCACCACGTGCTGACCTCGCCAGGGGAGAAGCCCATGGTGAAGAGCTGAAGGGTGAGCTGAGTGAGGCCCCAGGGCCCATCAACTTCACTGTGCTGCTCCCTGCATTTGGGGAGCTGCTGAATGGCATGGACCCCAAACATGTGAACTGTAACACTTCGATGAGGAAGCGTCAACTTCAGGTTTTCTCCAGGAAGCCCCCCACGGTGACCGCCTCACAGACAAGCAAGTGGACGAGTCGTACCAGGAGGTTCCTGTTGACAAGAAAGGCAACTTCAACTCCATGGAATTCACGCTTATTCTCAAACACAGCACCAAAGACAGACCACGAGGCCACCCCAGCCCTCCTGACACCCAGGCCCGTCCCAGTCACCCCTCCCCACACACACACTCTGTACCAGCTCCATGCCCACGACCCTGCAAGACCCTCTCAGGGGGTCCCCACTTTGAGAGGTTAGGATCCCAGCTCCAAGTGGAGGAAATGGGCCATGAAATGTGAGTGCCAGGCAAGGGCACACCGCCAAGCTGAGGCCGGTGTTCCCACCGTGACGCCAGAGCCGGGGAGGAAGTCTCGGAACCCTCCAAGGAAAGACCACCTTCTGGGAGATGGACCAAGGGCAGGAGCAGAAGGCACCAAGGGAAGGCCCCTCCGAGAGCCAAGCCTTGGCCAAGGCCTGCCCAGTCCTGGGCTGCCCTCTAGGAGGAAGGGCCTTAAGTTGTGGGATCTGACACCACTCCACGTGCATTCTCACATAAACACAAACTCCCCAAGGTCCCCTCTCAAAGGACAGGATGCCAGACCTCTCCCCTACACCCTGTCCGGCACCAGAGCACACCCACACACAGCACACCACACACTGTGGGAGTGTCCTGATGAGCGTGCAGAGGGCGGGACATCCGTTCTAGGGGAGGCAGAATCTCCAACAGAGGACCGAGCACTGAAAAGAAAAAGAAGGAAAGAATTACCGTGTAAATCAGCAATTCCACTCTTAGGCCCAAGAGAATTGAAAACATATGCTCACACAAAAACTTGTGCACAAATGTTTACAGCAGGGTTACTCACAACGGCGCAGAACTGGAGACAACCCGAATGTCCATCAGCCAATGAATGCAGAAACAAAATGTGATCTATTCATGCAATGGGCTACTACTCAGTCATGAAAAGGAATGAAATGCTGATCCAGGCTACATCAGGATAAACCTTGAAAACATGACGCTAAATTGGCTGGGTGTGGTGTGGTGGCTCGTGCCTGTAATCCCAGCACTTTGGGAGGCCGAGGCAGGTGGATCACAGGGTCAGGAGTTCAAGACCAGCCTGGCCAACATGGTGAAACTCCGTCTCTACTAAAAATACAAAAATTAACCAGGTGTGATGGTGAGCGCCTATAATCCCAGCTACTCAGGAGGCTGAGGCAGGAGAATTGCTTGAATCCAAGAGGCGGAGGTTGCAGTGAGTGGAGGCTGTGCCACTGCACTCCAGCCTGGGTGACAGAGTGAGACTCAGTCTCAAAAAAAGCCCCCCCAAAATTAAGCTAAGTGAATGGAGATAGGAACCAAAGACCACATATTGTATGATTCCATTTATGTGAAATGTCCAAAATGGGAAAGTCCATTGAACAGAAGTAGATTTGTGGTTACCAGGGATGGGGGGGAAGAAAATTGCCACTAATTACTTATAGGGACAAGATTTCTCTTGGGGTGATGAATGTTCCAGAGTTAATAGTGGTGATGGTTGCGCAACATGTTTGCTGTAACTAAAATCACTAAAGCATATCCTTCAAAATGGGCGAATTTTATGTCAGATAATTTATATTTGATTTAAAAAAAATAGGCTGGGTGCGGTGACTCATGCCTGTAATCTCAGCACTTTGGGAGGCTGAGTTGGGTGGGTCATGAGGTCAGGAGTTCAAGTCCAGCCTGACCAACATGGTGAAATCCCATTTCTACTAAAAATACAAAAATTAGCCAGGCATGGTGGTGCACGCATGTAATCCCAGCTACTTGGGAGGCTGAGGCAGGGAATTGCTTGAATTTGGGAGGCAGAGGTTGCAGTGAGCCGAGATAGCGCTCCAGCCTGGTGACAGAGTGCAACTCTGTCTCAACTAAAAAAAAAAAAAAAAGAAAAGAAGAAGAAGAAGAAGAAAAAAATATATATAATGGGGATGAGTTTCAAATTACGAAAAAGCATCCCAAATAACATAGCAATCACTCATTATACCATTATCTAGTATTAATCCTGTTAAGCATATTTACTTCTATAAATTCTTCATGTGTGTACCAACAATAAATCTTCATAATAATTTAAATAATGTGGTTTATGTAAAGAAGTTTGAAGATGAAAAAAAATCACTCCAAATCCCATTAATAATTATCATTAGGGAAATATTAGTTCTGGATATAGCGCGCGCGCGCACACACACACACACACACTCCTAAAAGAAGAGAAAGATTTTATTAGAATAGGATTAAGCATAAGATGTTCTTTTAAATAAAAAGT
Source organism: Aotus nancymaae (assembly GCF_030222135.1). Classification (NCBI taxonomy): domain Eukaryota; kingdom Metazoa; phylum Chordata; class Mammalia; order Primates; family Aotidae; genus Aotus; species Aotus nancymaae. The sequence continues at coordinate 1,891,720 of NW_026988512.1, read as the reverse complement.
ATACAATTTAATTTTATTTGCATTTGATAGACTAAAAAGTAAGTGAAATACATCTAGAGGAACTGTTGAATTTTCAAGTAAATGCTTCTGCACAATAAAATATATTATTAAAAATCTTCTAGTTTTAAAGAGTTGGAGATAAGGAGGGAGGGAGAAAGGAGAGGAAAAAGCACTAGAGATTATGAAAAATAAAGCTAGTATCTATTTTAAAAAACTCTCTAGCTCCATTTCAGGTAGCAGACAGTGTTCTTCTGCTTTGGAAGATGAGGGCATAGCTCTTACTCTCTCCCAGCTCCCACGGTTTGTTTGTTTGTTTATTATTATTTTATTTATTTATTTATTTTATATATTTTATTGCGTTTTATTTAAAATAGAGTTTCGTTCTTGTCTCCCAGGCTGGAGTCCAGTGGCTTGATCTCAGATCACTGTAACCTTCACCTCCCGGGTTCAAGCGATTCTCCTGCCTCAGCCTCCTGAGTAGCTGGGATTACAGGTACCCACCACCACACCCAGCTAATTTTTGTATTTTTAGTAGAGATGGGGTTTCGCCATGTTGGCCAGGCTGGTGTTGAACTCATGACCTCAGGTGATCCGCCCACCTCAGCCTCCCAAAGTGCAGGGATTGCAGGCGTGAACCACGGCGCCCAGTCCAGCCCCTGTGTTTTATGCCCTAGTTATACTTGTCCTAATCTCCCGGTTTGTATCGGTCACATCTCCTATGTAACAATCACCCAGTAGGTGGTCATTCCTGAGCTGGATTTTGTGGAGTTTGTGCTCATAGCCAGTTTTGCTTTGTTTGTTTTTTAATTGTGGCTTCTGCGTTTCTGGATTGTTTGTGGTGATTCATCTTGAAATCATCTGGATTTCACTGTCAAGCAGTTTGGTTTTTCTCTAGGAAGAACTCATGGTTTCGCATTTCCTGAGCTTTTTCATGCCTGTGAATTTCTTCCTATTGACTTTGCACATGAACAACGTCTTGCCTGCCCGTTAACTCCCGGGTCACAGGTTTTTGTTTTTGGGTAGAATTTTCTAACTACAGCTCCTTTGACCTGCGGTTTGAAGCACTGCCATGTTCCTCTTTTTGGGTAATTTCATTTTATGTCTACATTCCTACAGACTCCTTTCCTTATCATTTAAATTCAAGGGCTTACACGGGAGATGTCTTAGGTAGGAGAGTTTATCAAGTTCTCTTGGTATGCTGTGTTATGTTGTATACTCTGTGGATTTAGGGGTTTTTTTTAATCTTTTGAGATGGAGTCTTGCTCTGTCACTAGACTGTAGTGCAGGGGTGTGATCTCGACTCACTGCAACCTCTGCCTCCTGGGCTCAAGCGATTCTCCTGCCTCAGCCTCCCAAGTAGCTGGGACTACAGGCACATGCTACCACGCCTGGCTGAGTTTTGTATTTTTAGTAGAGATGGGACCTGCCTCAGCCTCCCAAAGTGTTGGAATTAAAGGCTTGAGCCACTGCACCTGGCCAAAGAAATTTTTTTCTTTTCCTTGAATTATATATTTTTCCCAGTTGGACTCTTCTCTGCTTTTTTGTGGGGGTGAGGGGGCGGGCTGTAAAAAGCTTTGTCTCCTGATACACCACGGTGAAAATGAAACATGATGCAACTGCTTTGGAAAATAGCTTGGCCATGCTTCAAAATGCCAAACATAAGGGTTACCAAATGATCCAGTTTAGCTCATAGCTATATACCCATAAGAATTGAAAACGTAAGTCCACACGAAAATCTGTACCTAGCACCATCATTAAAAATGGCTAAAAAGTAGAAACAATCTAAATATCTATTAACAAATAAATGCATGAACAAAAGTTTGTGCATTCATACAATGGGCTATAATTCAGGCATAAAAAAGGAAGCAGTACAGATACATGCTACAGCAGGATACACCTTGAAAGCATTATGCTAAGTGAAAAAAGCCAGGTACCAAAGACCATTATTGCATGATTGCATTTATGAAATGCCCAGAAGTAGTTGGATTCTCTATATAATTAAAGGTGGGGCTGACAGGATTTGCTGACACATTGGTTGGGAGGTATGGGAGAAAAGAGAGCCAAGAACCACTTTGAAGCTGGCCTCAGCACCTGGCAAGAATGAGACTGCTACCTCCACCGAGATGAAGAGAGTATTAGAAGGTTGGTTTGGGACAGGTTAAATTTGAGATGCTTCCAAGAGGAGCGGTCGAGGAGTGTGGTGTAATAAAGAACACATCTTTGTTCTGGGTCTCTGGCACGGAGCTTCAAAAAACTCTTGGAATTTCCTGAGTGACAGGGACAGGAATGCGCTTGTTATGCTAATGAGGTGACTTGCGGCCTTAGATGGCTTCCGGGTGGGGGCTGGTCACCAGAAAGAACTGCCTTGTGAAAAGAGTTAGAGGGTTGCAGCTTTGGGTCAGCCTCACCCCTGGGAGGGGAGGGTGGCTAGAGATGGAGTTCAATCACATGGCCTGGGAACAAAAATCAATAAGAACTCTGGACACCAAGGCTGAGATGCACTTCCTGGCTGATGGTCACAGTGATGTGACAGGAGAGCTCTGCACCCCTCCTAGACCTCGCCCTGTGTGCATCCTTTAGGAAGTATGCCATCTTCAGTCAGCTCTGTCCATCATTTTAGGGAATTACGGAACTTGAGGGGGTCACAGGGATCCCTGAATTTATAGCAGTTGGCCTGGGTGTCAGAGGTGTGTGAACCAGAGCAACTCTATCTTGAATAGGTGCTGGGCTGCATTCCCGAACAGTTAAGGCATTCTGAATCATAGGATGAGACAGAAGGTCGGCACAAGATAAGGACCTTGCTGATAAAACAGGTTGCAGTAAAGAAGCTGGCTTTAACCCACCAAAACCAAGATGGCCACAAGAGTGACTCTGGTCGTCCTCACTGCTACACTCTCATCAGCGCCATGACAGTGTATGGATGCCATGGCAATGACAGGAAGTTACCCTATATGGTCTAAAAAGGAGAGGCATGAATAATCCACTCCTCATTTAGCATATAATCAAAAACCAACCATAAAAATGGGCAAGCAGCAGCCCTGGGCTGCTCTGTCTACGGAGCGGCCACTCTTTCATTCCTTTACCTTCCTAATAAACTTGCTTTCATTTTACTCTGTGGACTTGCCCTGAATTCTTTCTGGCACGAGATCTAAGAACTCTCTTTTGGGGTCTGGATTGGGACACCTTTCCTGTAACAAAACCACTGTCTGTGGCAGGGACAATTCCCTTGAACTTGTGGAGTCTGATACTAACAGTGGTGGTCAGCTTCAGATTGAATGGTATTTCAGTGTGCCCAGTTGCTGTAGGAACAGGTGGATGGAGATAGATGAGGGGTTGGCTGGCATTCAGCTCAGGGATCCAAGTAAGCAGTCAAGGCTGGAGAGAAAGCATTGTGAGCTATGAGCACATGGAGGCTGTTTGAAGACCCAAGACTGGATGAAGCTTTCGCGTGCGTGTGTGTGTGTGCATGCGCGCGTGTGTGTGTTCCAATAAAACTATTTATAGACCCTGAAATGTGAATTTCATAGAATTTTCATGTGTCATGATATATTCTTTTTTTTCCAGCCATTTAAAAAAATGTAACAACCTATGAGGTTATGCTAAGTCATGACGGAAGCAGCCAGCCACCAAGGACCACACACTGTGATTCCATTTATATAAAGGGCCCAGAATAGGCTAACCCACAGACAAAGAAAGTAGATTAGTGGTTGCCCAGGGACTGGGGGTGTGGGGTTTCTTTTTGGGGTGATGAAAATGTTCTAAAAAGTGATTGTGGTGACCGGGCACAGTGGCTCACACCTGTAATCCCAGCACTTTGGGAGGCTGAGGCGGGTGGATCACAAGGTCAAGAGACCAAGACTAACCTGGTCAACATGGTGAAAACCCGTCCTATAAAAAAAATAAAAATAAAAATAAAAATGACTGTGGTGATGATGGTCACACAACCATGTATATACTAAAAGCACTGGATTATACATTTTAAAATGGGTGAGATGGGCCGGGTGAGGTGCCTCACGCCTGTAATCTCAGCACTTTGGGAGGCCGAGGTGGATGGGTCACTCGAGGTCAGGAGTTTGAAACCAGCCTGGCCAACATGGTGAAACCCTGTCTCTACTGAAAATTAAAAAACAAAAAAAAAACAGCCGGGTGTGGTGGCAGGCACCTGCAATCCCAGCTACTCGGGAGGCTGAGGCAGGAGAATCGCTTAACCCGGGAGGTGGAGGTTGCAGTGAGCCAAGATCGCACCACTGCACTTGGATGAAGCTTTCTAAGGAGTGAGCATAGACAGAAAAGAGAAGACGTTTGCGGCCATGCCAACATTTAGAAGTGAGAAAGGCTGGGTGTGGTGGTTCACACCTATAATCCCAGTGCTTTGGGAGGTCAAGGTGGGAGGAGTTTGAGACCAGCCTGGGCAATACAGCAAGATCCTGTCTCTACAAAAATTTAAAAAAATTAGCCAGGCGTTGTGTGATGCGTGCCTGGAGTTCAAGCTATTCAGGAGGCTGAGGCAGGAGGATGACTTGAGCCCAGGAGTCCAAGGCTGCAGTGAGTTATGATTGCGCCACTGTACTCAGCCTGGGTGACAGGACAAGACCCTGTCTTAATAAAAATGTTAAGAAATAAAGTGAGGAAGCTGAGGAGGAAGCAGCAAAGGAGACTGGAAAAGAGCAGCCAGAAGCGAAAACCACACAACGGTAGTCCCTGGAGAAGATAAACTGCGTCCGATGCTGCTGATAGGCCAAGTCAGGAGGAGACTGGGGGTTTTTCACTCCATTGAATAACATGGAGGTTCTAGGAGATGAAGGAGAGAAGGTTAAATGGAGTGATGAAGTACAAGAGAGAATGGGAGGTGAGAGATTAAAGCAACGTGTGCAGCAGTTTTGCTATAAAGAGAGGAAAAGAACTGCAATGGCTGGAGGAGGCATTGGTCTGCTTTCTGAAAGGCAGAATGAGCAGAAGGGTCAAATGCAGATGGAAATGACCCAGGAGGAAGGGAAACATTTACACAGAAGAGGGACCTGGATCAGGGCAAGTGGGGTGAGTGAGAGGGGAGCTGGGACGGGGTCCCATGCACAGTGGAGAGGCCAGCTCCGGTGACAGCAAGACACAGTGCACCCCCAGTGCAGGAGGCGAGTGCAGGGCCGTGTGGGCCCAGTGCCAGGTGCCTACAGAAGCCGCTCTAATTACTGCTGTCACGGTTTGGATGATCCAGAAGCAGACACTGAGACAGAGATGTTTATCAGAGATCAGCTCCTATGAACAGAAAGCAAGGGTAGGCAGAGGAAGAAGGCAAACTAGGAGGCAGGCCCAACACAGCTTGGCTGGCCCAGTGGGGCGCTCTGGAGGTCACACTGCCCACTAGGGTTGTCCTGTTGTGGGCTGTCCTCTGCGGCTGGCTTTCCTAACCCACTCTGCACCCTGAATGTGCTGGGAATCTCTGGGTTCTCCCAGTAAGACGCTGTTGTACAGGTGTGGCCATGCTCGATGCCAGCTGTGGACCCCCGGGGTGCCCTGAAGACTGTGCCTCTTCTGGTCCAGTAGGTCTTGTAACTCCTCAGAGAGCTGTGTGTCGAGGGCCACTCATCACGTGTACATTGGTTCAGTATCTCTGATCCAGGAAGGACAGGAAGAAGGATGCATGGTGTGCAGGGTCAGGGGCTGGCAGTCTGCATGTGGGAAAAGCAAGAGAAAGATCATGGAAATAAATGGGCTGGGCATGGTGGCACACACCTCTCACTCCAGCACTTTGGGAGGCTGAGGCGGGTGGATCACCGGAGATCAGGAGTTGGAGCAACATGGTGAAACCTCGTCTCCACTAAAAATACCAAACTTAGCCAGGTGTGGTGGCGGGTGCCTGTAGTCCCAGCTATTCAGGAGGCTGAGGCAGGAGAATCGCTTGAACCTGGGAGGCAGAGGTTGCAGTGAGCTGACCTTCATTTGAAAAAAAAAAAAGAAATTGAAAATGAACCAAATTGGATGAACCAATCCAAACCCCAAGAACAGCCTCACGAATCAAGACTAAGTCACTCCCAGCTCTCCACTGGAATGGTCTCTCCCGGGGTGAATGTGGCTTACTGTCCCTAGCCATGAACTGCTCATGAGGTCATCCCGGGCCCTCTGAGGTAGGAAATCACTCCTCGCTCTGTGCATCTTCTGTTTGGCCCTCTGGACCCACCACCCTCTCTTCCCAGCCCCGACCTCTGCTCTGGGGGGCCGACCTTTACAAGTCAGTTCCCTCCCTCTTGGGGTTGGGTTCAGTCAATAGGGAACCCCATCAGGAAACTGGAAGCAAGGAGGAGAATGAGGCCAGAGTACTTGTTCCCCTGACTCTCCTGTGATGCCACCCTGGGCTGGCTGTGTCCTTGGATGGTAGGTCACTGGTTCTATTAAAACAGCTCAATCCACATGACTGTCCTTCAGCTACAGGCGTGCTTTCCCTGCTGTTCTCTCAGACCCCATTCTACAGAGTCCTGTCTAGTCTTTGGCGTAGTTTGCTTCTACCCTACCCATATTTCGGGAATTAATCCTTTTGTAAATAAACCCTTCTCAAATATTACATTTCTTGTCCCTGGCTGATCCACCTTCTAAGTCTTGATCTGTTGCTGGAGCAGCTAGGAGTGGAGGACAAAAACAACTGGGCAGAGGAACAGTCCTCAGAGGAGAGTGTGTATCCGTGAGGACCCTCGCAGGTGCCGTGCTCGGAGCCCAGGGGCCCGTGGGGAGCAGAAAGCACTGGGCAGAGGAACAGTCCTCAGAGGAGAGTGTGTATCAGTGAGGACCCTCGCAGGTGCCGTGCTCGGAGCCCAGGGGCCCGTGGGGAGCAGACAGCACTGGGCAGAGGAACAGTCCTCAGAGGAGAGTGTGTATCAGTGAGGACCCTCGCAGGTGCCGTGCTCGGAGCCCAGGGGCCCGTGGGGAGCAGACAGCACTGGGCAGAGGAACAGTCCTCAGAGGAGAGTGTGTATCAGTGAGGACCCTCGCAGGTGCCGTGCTCGGAGCCCAGGGGCCCGTGGGGAGCAGACAGCACTGGGCAGAGGAACAGTCCTCAGAGGAGAGTGTGTATCAGTGAGGACCCTCGCAGGTGCCGTGCTCGGAGCCCAGGGGCCCGTGGGGAGCAGAAAGCACTGGGCAGAGGAACAGTCCTCAGAGGACAGTGTGTATCAGTGAGGACCCTCGCAGGTGCCGTGCTCGGAGCCCAGGGGCCCGTGGGGAGCAGAAAGCACTGGGCAGAGGAACAGTCCTCAGAGGAGAGTGTGTATCCGTGAGGACCCTCGCAGGTGCCGTGCTCGGAGCCCAGGGGCCCGTGGGGAGCAGAAAGCACTGGCTTATGGAACTCGAGCGCACAGGCCATCCTTCTGCAGGCACAGCTGATCTAAGGATGGAAACGCTTCCTCGGGCCCCGTCTCTTGTTTCATCTGCTGCTTTTGCTCGAGGTGTTTGTTTTATTCATAGGCAAGCTCTGGTTTTGAGACAGCAAAGATGGCTAAAGGCAACACGTGCTGATACTGCCCTTCAGGTGCTGATCCCATGGAAAGGAAGAATCTCTTTCCTGGCAGCACCAGCAAAAGTCCTGAGTCTTTCACTGATTGGCTTGATTTGGGTCACATGCTCATTCTGAACTAATCATGATGACCAGGGGGTGGTGTCACAGAATTGTCCAGACTTGGTTCATCTGCCCAGCTCTGTGGTGGGGGGTGGTGGAGGGTCAACCTCGCTTGCAACACATAGTGTGAGTTCTCTGCAAGGACGAAGCGCTCCATCACCAGCAGTGGGGTAGGAAAATGATCGAGGGCAGCAGGAGTGAAAGCTCCCACAGTTGAGTGTAAGTGGCTTAAGGGTGAAGGTATCAGTAGTAGCTTTAAGGAATTTTGCTGTGAGAAGCTGCTGAGCCCTTTGCCCTAGATGTAGGTGATAGAGCAACACGGCCCTCTTTCCACACTTGGTGGTTGGCCTGATGGGTGGTAGAATTGGGAGAGGTAAGCTCTCGGGGATTGTACATTGCTTTGAAGTTTGACACTATCTCCCAAAATGAGAAACGACTTCAGACCTCCAAGTCTGTTTAGTTGGATATCTCACAAGCAATGCTTTTGATAGTGTGGGGATCTGAGAGCGACAGCAAGAAAGAGCCAAGCGGATGTACCCTCAGCCCGGGAACAAGAGTCCCAGCCCAAGAACTGCAGGGCCCAGCAGGCAGATGTGAATGTGTGAGGCTCAGCCCCCACCAGCCTCCACCTGGCTGCCCTCCCTGGAGCCTACACAATCGCATCATGCCGGGGCGCCGTGAGGCCTCCTTGGAACCCTGTACCTTGAGTTTTTGCTGTCCTTCAAGGAATTCTCTTGGACCCACTGCACTAGTTTTATTTTTGCCGTACCAGCTCATGTAAGAAACTCTGCCTGGTCAAGAGAAACTTGGGCTGGACACAGTGACTCACGCCCTTAATCCCAGGAGGGATTCATTGAATCCCTCCTGCCCATTGGATCGGCAGGAGGATCCATTGAGGACAGGAGTTCCAGACCAGCCAGGGCAACACAGGGAGACCCTGTCTCAAAACAGGTTTTTTAAATTAGTCAGGGATGGTGGCAAGCCCTTGTAGTCTCATCTACGTGCGGGGCTGAGCAGGAGGATCACTTGAACCCAGGAGGCTGAAGCTGCAGTGAGCTATGCTTGTGCCACTGCACTCCAGACGCCTGGGCAAAACCTGCCTCTAAAACAAAAACAAAAACAGGCCCTAAGCTCAGCCTTACTCACCCCACCATGCTGGTCCTGCTGGTCTCACTGTGGAGAGTGGGATGTCCAGTTCTTAGCTGGTTCTATTGGGGCAGGACCTAAATTTGGGGCAGCTACAGCCACCTTATGAAGAGGAGAGGACTTCCCATGTGCCTAAGATAGTTCATTCTGCCAACTGCCCTCCTAAATCTGCATTCTCGCAGAGCTGTGAAGAGCATGTGTCTCCTGTTCTGTCTTCCACTCGCTCCTTCAAATTCTTGATTTTCCTTCACAGGGTATCTATGAAGTGAGGATGTGTCAGGGGCTGTGAGCCAGGAGTTAATGGGCCTCCAACCCTCCAGGAGCCAGAGAAGAGTCCAGAGGCCAGGAAACAACAGGACGTGGGCTCACTCGGCCTGCCCACGGGGACCATCTGCAGGAAAATGACCCTGGCCACGTGGAAGGTCATCTTGCTTGTCAGTCAGACCTGCTGTGCCAGAAGATATCCAGAAA